>NC_090239.1:20479656-20801322 GCF_024489055.1 Chanodichthys erythropterus
AAAAAAACAGATTATTCTGATAACAGATTGCTAAATTGTAATGTTGACGTGCATTTTCTGTAAAGCTGCTTTGAAACGATATGTATTGTGAAAAGCGCTATACAAATAAACATGAATTGAATTGAATTGAATAAGCCATGAACCAAACCAATCAGCTATGAGGTTAATCATAACATTACAAACATTGATTTGAAGCAAAAAAGTAAATGAAAATCAGAAATATAAATATAAATGTAAATATAAAATATAAAAATACAAAGGTACAACTTAAGCCCCGAAACATCATTGTGAACAGCATAATCAAAGAAAAAAAGGAGAAATATAAAACTACTCATTATATATATATATATATATATATATATATATATATATATATATATATATATATATATATTATATTATATTATATATTATATATATATATATATATATATATATATATATATATTATATATATACTGTAAAAAAGAATTGTTGGTTTAACTTAAAAAAGTAAGCTACCTGGTTGAGTTCACTGAAATTAAAAATGTGAGTTAATCCAATGAAGGTGATTGGTTTAATCAACAGAAACTCAAAATATTATGTTATCTGAACCACATTAATTATCAAATTGATCTGACAAAAGATTTTTTTAATTGCAATATATGCATATATATATATATATATATATATATATATATATATATATATATATATATATATATAATATTATATATTCTAATGTTTATGTATTTTGAGAGCATATAGGAGACCAACTTGATTACATAATTTATGGTGCTTCATGGGAGTGGGCGGAGCTAAAGAGTTCTTTTGGCACATTTTGCTTGCTCTCTGATTGGTGGAATTTTCTGTGCAGGTAATGTACCTAGAAAACACAAGACATCTTCTTTCTTTTTTTTTTTTTTTTTACAACTATTCACAATGTTGTATTTTGGCTGCAATTAGGTAATGTTGTAGTACAACATTTAAAAAAATATTTATTGGGTGATGCTCAATTCCTGCTGGAGTTAATATGTGTATTTTCTGTGTTTTTTGTGACCCTGCTGAGTGTTATTAACATAGCATTTAATTGTCCGATAGTCACGCCTTAATTAGAGTGTTGTATTCTTCTTATGGGCCTATTTTTGGACTTGTCAGTTCTCTTTTTTTGGCCAATTTTACCTGTAGAAAAAAATCTCTAATAAGGCGTTTTTCACTTTAAAGGGTTAATTCACCCAAAAAATTCTGTAATTAATTACTCACCCTCATGTCGTTCCACACCATAAGACCTTCGTTCATCTTCAGAACACAAATTAAGATATTTTTGATGAAATCCGAGAGGTTTCTGATCCCCAAGAGAAAGCAACGTAATTACCACATTCAAGGTATAGAAAATTAGTAAAGACGTTAAAATAGTCCACGTGACTACAGTGGTTCAACCTTAATATTATGAAGCGACGAGCAGAGCTTCCAGGGCTGGTGTTGTGCCGAATTCTGACCCCCGCCAAATTATTACCCCTTAGTATTGGTAGGTTTAGAATTAAGTGTGGGGGAAGGGTTAGGATTAGGGATGGGGTTAAGCCCAAAGTATAGTTCACTTTTTATGCCTACATGAAGGGTCAGCTTACAGTGTGCGTGATGCGTACTGTACCCGCACCGCTGGATTTTTGAAACCACACATACTTGTACACACGTCGCACATGAGCATTTAATTTTTTGTAGTAATTAGTTTATCCAAAAGCTGGGGGTGTCAATTCACAAGATATTCAAAGAAAAACTGCATAAACAGAACAGACCAGAACACATGCAAGCTACAGCAACAACGGAGGCCTACATAGACGAGAGATTGTGCGAAGAGGTTAGAAAGTACCCTCATTTGAACAGCGAACAGCATTTGAGCGAGTCTACTGCCCTGTCCCAAATGGCACACCTCATGTGAAATTTCGGTCTTGTGGACTTACAATGGCCACTGCATGCGTGTGTCCGCTATGCACCATCGATGCTGAGCCCGCAAGCCTGCACGCTAAGCAGAGGACTTCTACTTCGACTCAGAGGAAGACCATGAGGGTTTATGGTGCCATTTGGGACAGGGCCTACAACGTAAACAGCATAGGACACATAGAAGAGAAGAAATTGTTGAATAAAGTCGTTATTTTTGTTTTGTTTTTGCACACAAAAAGTATTCTTGTAGTTTCATTAAATTTAATCAAGTGCATATGGACTATTTTAACGACGTCTTTACTACTTTAATTATAATTATTATGTTGCTTTGACTTGGGGATCAGAAACCTCTTGGATTTTATCAAAAATATCTTAATCTGTGACCTCCGTTCATCTTCGGAACACGGTTTAAGATATTTTAGATTTAGTCCGAGAGCTTTCTGTCCCTCCATTGAAAATGTATGTACGGTAGACTGTCCATGTCCAGAAAGGTAATAAAAACTTCATCAAAGTAGTCCATGTGACATCAGTGGGTTAGTTAGAAGTTTTTGAAGCATCGAAAATACATTTTGGTCCAAAAATAACAAAAACTACGACTTTATTCAGCATTGTATTCTCTTCCGGAATCCTTTCCATTGAATTGATTCCACTGAATCCTTTCATCTGTCGGCATTGGTAATGCACTTTTACGTCGTTGTTTTTGGCGATTAGGACATCCGCGACATGCACACTTACACACCATTTAAAAAAATATAGCAATACAACGCTGAATACAGCGTGCGTCTCCTTCAGACTGTAAACGAAGCTCTGGCGCACCAGATAACACGTCAGCAACGTCTTACGTCAGCAGCGTCACTGCGGAGTCATGAACCTGGATTGACAACAGACCCGGAAGAGAATACACTGCTGAATAAAGTTGTAGTTTTTGTTATTTTTGGACCAAAATGTATTTTCAATGCTTCAAAAACTTCTAACTAACCCACTGATGTCACATGGACTACTTTGATGATGTTTTTATTACCTTTCTGGACATGGACAGTCTACCGTACATACATTTTCAATGGAGGGACAGAAAGCTCTCGGACTAAATCTAAAATATCTTAAACTGTGTTCAGAAAATGAACAGAGGTCTTATGGGTTTGGAACGACATGAGGGTGAGTCATTAATGACATCATTTTCATTTTTGGGTGAACTAACCCTTTAATGACAGAATTTTCATTTTTAGGTGAACTAACCCTTTAAGACAAACCTTCCTTCACTAACAATTACAGAAACTCTTAAGATTAATGTGGTTTGAAATTAGTAAATTGTGCTTTGAAAAATATATGATCAGAAAATGGACTTGCCTAATAATTAACCACTCACTGTAGAAGTACTGTAGAAGTTTTTTGGTCCTCCTCCGGTAAGCAGTAAACAGCAATCAAAAGACAAACAAAATTACAGCGTTTGCTCAAACTAAAGACTCCAGATTTAACCTCATGACTTTCTGCTCTTTTTCATGCATGTAACAAATACAGACAAGGTCCTGGATTGGGCCTGGCGTCCTCTGCTGGATATTGTAGGAAACACAACCTTAATTTGAATTTACGGACACCCAGTGGCCAATCATGAACACAACACCTTATGAAGAATACTAATGTAGTCCCAAACTGACTTTCTCTGATGTTTTTGAGTATTTTTTGTGCATATTTAAATATATAAGTAGGCTTTATTTATATAAGTAATATATTTCAGAGTCAGTAAAGAAATATATTACTTGCCTTGCAGAACATAATTACTTAACATGTTACTCATTTATTAGCCTGCTAATGAGAGTGGAATATTTAGATTATACAGATACAAGACATGAATTTAGCACAATACCACAGTTTCTCTGCGGCATCTTTGCACTGCAGACCAGGACGAGGGAAGCTCTATCTCTGAGGACACATGCACAGGATGCCCAAGGTGCTCCTCTGGCAACAAAATCACTGATGCTGGAGTTTTACTCAACACACTCATTCAGCATCAGGATATTGTTCCCAGCTGGCAACAGATACACGCATGCACACACTCCCATCAGGCCTGAGCATGGGGAGGAGCAAACATGCAGCTGGTAGTTCAATCAGATGCATGACAAGAAGGTACAGGGAGCCTCGGGTTTCTTCATGGGGAATTTCGTACACTTGTCATGGTTTTGCTCCAAGCTTCTGAAACTGAAGACCAGCTGAAAGGGTCAGAGAGAGGGCTGCTAATGGAGCAAATTAGTAAGGTATTATTGCTAAACCAGAGGTTCTTAATCTTTATATATGTTTCTAAAGACTATGACCAGTGCCTGAATCAAAACATCATATACCTCATACAACTTTTATCAAATAA
This sequence comes from Chanodichthys erythropterus, assembly GCF_024489055.1. Classification (NCBI taxonomy): domain Eukaryota; kingdom Metazoa; phylum Chordata; class Actinopteri; order Cypriniformes; family Xenocyprididae; genus Chanodichthys; species Chanodichthys erythropterus. The sequence goes on from NC_090239.1 coordinate 20,483,936, forward strand.
AATATCATGAATACCAGTACAACTAAAGCTCTGAGAATAAAGTTCTCACATATAAATAATTTACGATCATGTTTCACTCTCAGAAAAAGTGCTTCTGTGTCTTTTTCATAAATCACCGAGGGGAATGTGCTCATCCTGAAAGAAGTTGCACTATGGTGACAGACCTTGTAGGGGTCCCGAAGCCTAGCGTGCAAAAAGGGAGGAGGTTCACTATTTTAAGTGGGTTTGTGCTGATCTTCCCACCATTTGAGTAGTAACACTTCACAAAAAAGGGGCCCAGAACCTCATGCTATCCTTTTACACTTGAAGAGCAGAATCATCATATCTCTCAAACAGATGATAAGTGACACCAAACAATCCATGAGAGCTGTGTAATTGGATGCCTTTGGGCTTATTCTGAGCATGCAAATCAGAGCCAGTGGCGCTGAGAGTTACATGCCCCACTACAACATCAACTCCATTCGTCTGGTGCCCCATTGCATTATGGGTAGGGGACAAAAATGAAACGTCAGCCTTGGCTGTCGTAACCTTTTTTGGAAAAGTTGGGAAGTGCCTTGTACAGCAGCTTTGGTGTACAGACGGTCTGAATAGTGTGAGTAATTCAAGATGGATTTGTAAACACAAATATATTACCACCTTCTGCTTAAATTAAAACTGTGCCTTACATTGCCTCATTATTTTATGTGTTTATAAAGTAGTCCAGTGATCTGCCAATAAAATTTCAAGCCATAGTAAGCCATTTGAATTTAATACATCCTACCATAATAATTTTCTCTTCTCAGTTTCAGCTATGTAATCTTTAAATATGTATATATATATATATATATATATATATATATATATATATATATATATATATAAATTGTATACATATTTAATATGCTATTTAATACACAATTATTGGTTACTCTTAATTTAAAGGTGTCTTAGTTACAGTGTAATTATTCATTGAATCACTGATTGATATAGGCTACTACTGTAATTTTTGTTAAAATTTTGAATTATATAGGCTATATATATATATTCTGTTTGTTTTTTTTGTTAATGTTGTAATTAAAGTTTTGGTAATTTGTCAGTTTTTTTTAGTTTTTTTTGTCTATATATAGTTTTTATTCATTTTTAGTTTGTTTATTTAGTTTTAGTTGGTTTAGAACTTCAACTTAAAAGATTAGTTCACCCAAAAATGAAAATTCTGTCATTTATTACTTACCCTCATGGCGTTCCACACCCGTAAGACCTTCGTTAATCTTCAGAACACAAATTAAGATATTTTAGTTGAAATCCAATGGCTCCGTGAGGCCTCCATAGGGAGCAATGACATTTCCTCTCTCAAGATCCATAAAGGTACTAAAAACATATTTAAATCAGTTCATGTGAGTACAGTGGTTCAATGTTAATATTATAAAGCGACGAGAATATTTTTGGTGCACCAAAAAACAAAACAAAATAACGACTTATAGTGATGGCCGAGTTCAAAACACTGCTTCAAGAAGCTTCGGAGCACAAATTAATCAGCGTGTCAAATCAGCTGTTCGGAGCGCCAAAGTCACGTGATTTCAGCCGTTGGCTGTTTGACACGTGATCTGAATCATGATTCGATACACTGATTCATTTGTGCTCCGATGCTTCATGAAGCAGTGTTTTGAAATCGGCCATCACTAAATAAGTCGTTATTTTGTTTTTTTGGCGCACCAAAAATATTCTCGTCGCTTTATAATATTAATATTGAACCACTGTACTCACATGAGCTGATTTAGATATGTTTCGAGCCATCGGATTTCAACTAAAATATCTTAATTTGTGTTCCGAAGATTAACGAAGGTCTTACGGGTGTGGAACGGCATGAGAGTAAGTAATAAATGACAGAATTTTCATTTTTGGGTGAACTAACCCTTTAAAGGCCTTGTTTACACTACTGCGTTTTTGTTTTAAAGCGGCGTTTTAAAATGAAATCGATCCTCGTCTACACTGGCGTTTCAACAGCATTTCAGAAACGATCTCTGTGAGTCTGCACTACATGACTGAAAACGCATGTCTCATGACTGTTCATGCACACTGAGCATGCGCATACAAGTGTTAACAGTATGTAGGCAGCTGCAGTATTAAAAAAATGCTGAGTTTAACTGCACAATGGCTGCTAAATATGACAACAAAACCAGCAAAGATTGCAATTCAGGCTTCACACTGTCGTTAAGGATGGCCACGCCATCGTTTTCAAAAGTCTCCGTCTTGGTCCGTTAACGTTATACTGAAAAGCAACCCTGGCGTTTTCAAACTAAAATGGGCTCTGTAGCATTTTCGACAGTCTCAAAAACGCCAGCGTAGTATAAACGACAGGCATAACCATAACAAATGTATGGCTTTTAAAATGAAAACGGGGCCTAAATGAAAATGCCAAATGTTGCGACTAGCAGAAATAAAATAATTTATTACTTTAAAAAAAGAAATTGATTTATTTTATTTCAGTTAACATTTATTTTATGGTTTTAGTTACTGGGTTACTGGGTCTGAGGCTGGGTTGATTTGGAACTACTGAACAGTCTAATTTGGAGCGGTAGGAAGTTAGCTGTTAGCCATATTAGCGATAGCTGCAACAGAGGGGCCAGTTGAGGCTAACTCCACTCTTACTATTTACAGTCCTCTTGGTATGGCATGACTGAAGACGCATGAGGATGAACATATTACCTGACAAAACCCCAAACACCAAACTTTATATAGGCCTACTCTCTAATAAAATTGGACACTAGTTGGACTGTTAAAAAAAAAACAAATCCTATCTTGATGAAGTCAATCATCAGTTTGAAAGGAATGTTAGTTGTAAATAAAAATTACAAACACCTTTTTATATAAAAGCTATGTATACTTTGTACAGTGAGAGTCCCTCTAGTGGATCCTGAGGTGAAGTGTCTTCACGTTTGGCTCCAATATTTTCCATTACACCTCAGTTTGACAGTGGATTGAGAATACAGGCTATTTTAGAGTATTATTATTTAGCTATCAAGAATATTTCCTAGTGATCTGGTGAGATTTTGAGAATAAAATGGACTGAAGTATTAATTTAGAGATGCCAAAACACTCATTTGAAGTGAGCCTCAACTATATGATTATAATAGTTGTATTTTATTAGAGAGTTAAAATAGCAATCGGACCAAGAATACATTTTTACAGGGAACATATCAAAGTGTAGCACTCTGTATTCTCAGTTGTCAGCTTATAGAAGCTATATAAGGCCAGGGATGTTCAGTAGATTTTGCTATATGCTGTGTCACTATAATTTAAAAATAAAAAAGCTCTGTCAGTCTCGGCAGTCTGCCTGCCTTTGCTCTGCAGTCGTGGATCAGGTTTAGGGTACTGTAGGTTAGAGGACACGCTGATTAGTGAAAATTATTATTTATTTTTAAATTTGCTATTCCTCAGATTAGTTTTTCAGAAAGACTTATACAAGATGTGCACGTGTCGAGCTGCTTTTATGCACAAGAAATTAGATAAGAAAAGGGTTAATACAAAGAACCATCTGCTAAAGAAATCTGTTATTTTGGAAGGCATCCAGAAATCCTTTAAATATTCTAGATCCTACTTTATGTTGTTGTGAGTTACTTTTATAACCTTCAGTGTTAACTCACATTACTACATGAGATAATGCTGAACATTAGTTTCATTTCGTCTTTTTAATAAAATGAAATGGGATTAAAAGAAATAAAAAGAAATTTTTGGACAGCTTCTCAAAAGAAATGTCCATCTGATATTGGGTTTAAAGTGTTGAATCACACATCTGCACCTTTGCCCTATAAACTGTAAGCCTAGCATGTTTTACTTACTGGGACCCCTTGCCTTCTATTTACCCCTCTTCACTCTGTTTACAAGATAGAGTTAAAGAAAAAATGTCACCTGTTTTAAGTCTGGCAGACATCTCACTTACTGGAGCACTGAAACTGCCACATGAGATCTGTACCAGGCTGAGAACATGTACGTGATCTCAAAATAGAGAAAGGAAAAAACATTTATGAAATAAAATGCTATAAAAATGCGATGCCAGGTTTGTATCTAGTGTCATGGCTGGGTGCTACCATTCTGCTAAGTGTGAAGTCCATCCAAGAGATACTGTCATACTCATAAAAACAAGAGCCAGGCCTGCGGCGGCTCAGGGAAACCCCAAAGACACTGTACAAGCAGAGGGACAGTCACAGAGTCGTAATGGAACTGGCATGCCCTGCTCCTGTTGCATAGCTCACTGCATTTCGCTCCAAAACCCATTGAATGAAAGACACTACTTGGGACCGCTTTAACAGACTGCCCACACAAATGATAAAATGTGTGGCTATGCACATGCACATTGAGCCTAAAGAGAGCCCAGATCACACAGTCTATTGAGCACACACTGTAAAAAAGAATTGTTGGTTTAACTTAAGTTACCTGGTTGCCTTAAATTTGCGTTAATACAATGATTGATTTAATCAACAGAAACTCAAAATATTAAGTTATCTGAACCACATTAATTATCTAAGTTGATTTGACAAAATTGTTGTGATAACAAATCATGAAATTTTTTTTACAGTGCTGTTAGCGCAATGATTAACACTTTAGCATTCTTTCAACAAGATTAAAAACCAACATTCCACCAAGAACAGCTGGTGTGATTTTACACCAACATCCATTCCTTTAATGCAATCTGTTTGGCGATCTTAAAAGGAGACAAGCATTGTTAATAATGACGTTATTAAGTTAGCAGTCAGTATTAGCTCATTTGTGTGCTGAGCACTTCTGCTAAGTGATTTCAAAAAGCTTAAAAATCAGCTGTTACTGAGAAGCTTGTTTTTGCATTTTTAACTGTGAAACAGAAAGGTATCATCACATGGCCATCTCTTTTCACAGTCAGAACACTCTTAGTGCTAAATCCAGGTCATCAGAATAGTGCTTATGGCATTCATAACCATTATAAGTCTGAATAGTAACTTTATGGAATATTTTGAAGAATTGTTTTTGTCCATACTTAAAGTCAATGGAGACCAAAGTTGTTTCGGACACTATTGACTTTCATTGTATGGACAAATTTAAAACACCTCTTTTGTCTGCGTCGTACAGGTTTGTAATGATATTACGGTGACGGTCATTTTTGCGTAAACTATACCTTTAAGTAAGTCACGGCCTGCAAAACCAGACGAAAAGACCTCTTTTTGCATGTCAGCATGGCATTGGGGAAGACCTGGAGCTCCTGGGGGGCTTTTCTAATTTTCAGCGGCACGAAACCCACTGCTCACAGGCTTTGTTGGAGATAGAGGACATGAGATCCAAGTGTCCAACTCTGTGGCATGACACATGAGTGGCATTACTCAACTGATCCAAGTCTTGGTGATCTCATTGTGGAGGTCCAAGACTCTCTCTGGCCTTTTGCCACTTTTACAGACCCCCAAGGGGAATATCAACAATCAGCACAAGGGGAATTCGCAGCCTGGCAAGATAGGCTGCTCAATTAGCGCCTTCATTTCACAGTCATGGAAGTGGTGCAGTCTATGGCTGCATCGCTCACGTGTGTGTGTGTGTGGGGGGGGGGGTTGGTCGTGGGACAGGTGTTGCGTAAGGCCTCATTTCATCTGTGTGTAAATCATACGGTGAGCCCAAATGTGCTCTAAATGTGTTTGTTTTGTGTGCGCTTTCAGATTTACGGCTAATGATGTGATCTGGGCCGAGGTCACCTCAGGGTGTTCATACATGCACACACAAACATTTCAACTACACACACTTGGTGTTGAGTGATTAATGTCAGGGAAGAGGAGGGGCGGGAACTGAAACTGAGGCGGCCGTCTTGGCTAAATCTGAGAGTCCCATCGGCATGCTTCCATCACAGCTGGTCAGCTGGAAATAGATAGAGATGCAACTAAACCCGAGAGACAGGGAACAGTACAGTCTCTGACCTCGTTTATGAAAGACATGATCAGCTTTAATTAGGGACAGCTTTTGAAAGGTATTCCCACCATGAGAATCCCTCATTGTAATTGTCTAATGCTCCGATGACAATGCTGTTGGCGGATCAAGAACAATTGATGATGCATCAGATGAGTTGTAAATCTATCAAGAGAGGCTTAGTGAGAAATCTCAGTCTGTTACTAAGATCCTTGGCATGGAAAAAAGCATCTCAAAATAAAACAGGGCGTGTTCCAGACATGTAATGATTTTGCAACACATTGCTCACTTATCAGCTTATTAATCATTTCATTTAACTACACCCTGTAGGAAGTATTTATGAAAATAATCACAGGAATGAATGAATGAATGCATGCATGGGTAATTGATGCATGAAGTGTATATTTCAAGATTCTGAGGGATATTGGTAACATTTGTTAACATGATCTAACAATGTGCAATATATTCTTACAGCATTTATTAACCTTTGTTAATCTTAGTTATTAAAAATGTTCATATTACTTCACTATACATTAACATATATTACTTTTGATCTTATAGGGTTAGTTCACCCAAAAATGAAAATTCTATTATTATTTACTCACCCTCATGTCGTTCCACACCCATAAAACCTTCGTTCATCTTTGGAACACAAATTAAGATATTTTTGATCAAATCCTATGGCTCAGTGAGGCCTCCATTGCCACTCCAATTAACACTTTCAGATGCCCAGAAAGGTATTAAAGACATATTTAAAACGGTTAAAGGAACACGCCACTTTTTTTTAAAATAGGCTCATTTATAGAGTTAAACAGTTGAGTTTTACCGTTTTCGAATCCATTCAGCCGATCTCCGGGTCTGGCGGTACCACTTTTAGCATAGCTTAGCATAGTTCATTGAATCTGATTAGACCGTTAGCATCTCGCTCAAAAATGACCAAAGAGTTTCGATATTTTTCCTATTTAAAACTTGACACTTTTGTAGTTAAATCGTGTAGTAAGACCGACAGAAAATGAAAAGTTGCAATTTTCTAGGCTGATATGGCTAGGAACTATACTCTCATTCCGGCGTAATAATCAAAGAACTTTGCTGCCGTATCATGGGTGCAGCAGGTGCAATGATATTACGCAGCGCCTCTCACAAATGTCTCCATAGTTGCAAGGCACGTTCCCTGTGCAAGCAGGGGGGTCACAGCTGCTGCGTAATATCATTGCGCCTGCTGCACCCATGATACGGCAGCAAAGTTCTTTGATTATTACGCCAGAATGAGAGTATAGTTTCAAGCCATATCGGCCTAGAAAAAAAAATCATTTTCCGTCGGTCTTAGTACACAAAGTAATTACAGAAGAGTCAAGTTTTAAATAGGAAAAATATCGAAACTCTTTGGTCGTTTTTGAGTGAGATGCTAACGGTCTAATCAGGTTCAATGAATTATGCTAAGCTATGCTAAAAGTGGTACCGCCAGACCCGGAGATCGGCTGAATGGATTCGAAAACAGTAAAACTCAACTGTTTAACTCTAGGGGAGTTGGAAAATGAGCCTATTTTCAAAAAAAGTGGAGTGTTCCTTTAATGTGACTACAGTGGTTCAACCTTACCAGCTTTGAAGCTTTACGAATCTTGTGTTTCGAATCAGTGGTTTGGAGCGTGTATCAAACTGCCAACGTCACGTGATTTCAGTAAATGAGTCTTTGTTAGGTCATAAGTGTTTCAAAAATTTCAATTGGTTCACCACTGGGGGGCGTAAATTTGGCAGTTTGATACACACTCCAAACCACTGAATCGAAACAAAAGATTCGTAAAGCTTCGAAGCTTCATGAAGCAGTGTTTTGAAATCGCCCATCATTAGATATTGTTGAATAAAGTCGTTATTTATTTTTTATTTTTTTGGTGCACAAAAAGTATTCTCGTCCTTTCATAACTTTAAGGTTTTTGGGTGAACTAACCCTTTAACATATTAAACACTGTAGAAGTATTGTTCATTAATAACAAATGAAACCTTGAAACTTGTAATGTTATTTCTCACAAAAATGAAAATTGTCATCATTTACTCACCTTCATGTCTTTCCAAAATTGTTTGACCTTATTTTGATAACAGAATTTTCTTTTTCTTTTTTTTTGGTGAACTATCCCTTTAAAAGAACAGTATGCATCCATCATCATTTTGCCTTTTTAAATCAGTCTGACAAATAAATTTTTAAAAGTACAAATATTCCATAAAAGCTCATAAAATATAAAATGCATGCAAAATAATTATAAAATAAATTGCTGTTTTAAATCACAGGATGTTAAATGTCATTTAAAACATCATATCAAGTATTTTCCCAAAGCATCAACTACCTAGACTCTCATAAAAATGTGCAAAAATTGTACTTTTAGGGGTGCAACAGCTTGTCACTGAAGCAGTACCCTCAATTTGACATATTTGTACCTTATTTACCCCAAAATGTTTAATACTAGTACTTTAAGGATACATATTACTACTAAGGTTATGTACATTTTTTATGGGTAGGTACAAAGTCATCGCTTTTTGAGTACCGTCATTCAGTGACAAGCTCTTGTACCCTTAAAGACACATTTTTTCTGAGCTTAACATGTTCAGTTACTAAAAAGGGCTGCCATATACATTCAACACTCATCAATAATGAACAAACACCATTAAGTTGGTTTGTCCCCTAACAGTAGCACACAATTCACACTATAAAACAATCAACTTGTCATTAAACATACATTTTACAAAGTCATTAACGCTGTTCTTAAAACAATAAAGACTCAAAGAGAAGCAAAAAATTGAATATTTCCTACTAATTCGTTAAATTGTACAGATTTAAATCAATATTACGCCAAATAATATTTTATTCTAAATCACCTTCACTCACCAGGTCAAATCTTTCCTCTGTCCCTTTAAAAATTGTTTATAATACGATATGGCTCCAAACGCTCTTAATGCACCTGATGTAACGTATAAGCAAGGACAAAGAAAAAGGTGTTATTGAGAATATGAAAAGTCCAGCCCCGATCTCCCTCAAATCCCTGTCACTCAGGAAACATGGCCTTCCTGCAAACAAGAGGTAGTATGGAACGGGACAAGGCCACAAGGGCAGGTAGTGGGCTGGAAGGATGTTTTTGTCATTGCTTTGGCCCCTGGTTGGCAGCACACACTCCATCCTCAGGAAAAGAGCCTGTGGAGGAAGTGAAGCTGACGTCACATCAGCACACTGTAGATCAGCACGTGCACAAAGACAAAGCTATCGGTATAGAGTCACGTAAACACGTGAAAACAGCTGGTCTTCATTTTATTGTGTTTCAACACCGTGATGGAGACATCGGCCTTTGATCTGTGTGGAAAATAAACACATTTCTCTGCAAAATTCTCCACTGAATCTATTTCATGGTTGCTACCTTTAAATCATATTGTGTAGGCAGACGTCCAATAATGACAGGGAAGCAATAACAGGATGTTTACAAAGATATTCACTTTAAGTGAACAAACCAAATGTAACCTGCTGATATTTAGCGACACATCACGTCTAATGTAAATCATGAGTTTTTTGTGTGTTTGTTTAATTCTGTGGATTGTGAGGTGCTTTACTCATGTAACTATTACAATGGCTTGTGTAAAGGACCCAGCTGCAGATGACATACAAACACTGGTGGTTTTTGACATTACATATTGTGGCGTTCAGACTCCCAAGCTTTGCTGTTATAATCAGTGAAGACACTGTTGGATGTACAATTTCCTCAGATCCGTTGGGAAATGGCTATCACAGATGTCTTGGCTGCCACTGATATTTCAACTGCCATTAATGCATGTAAAGGTAGTGTATGAAAGAACCATAATTGAGATTCACCTCTGTGAATTAGTTTGAATTGAATATTGGTGTTTTCTTATTGAAATGTTGTTTGTTTTTTAGTCTGAATTTTGTCAGAATTTGCACTGATGTTCAGCCTTTTTTTATTTGACTTCCACAGCAAAGGATTCTTTCAGCCCAAGGACATTTTTCGCCACAGTAGGTTTGTCAAAGAAGTCTCCACGTGAGATAGAGAAGATCTTTAAAATGTTGGACCAGGACAAGAGTGGTTTCATCGAACAGGATGAGTTACAGTTGAGTAATTTACTTTTTTCATAAGTTTATATGGCAGCTAGAGCTACTGAAAACTGTTAAATTAGAGATGATATTAGTGCACAATCCTGTGATACACTGTAAAACCGAACAGTGAAATTAATTAAATGAAATGAGTTTGTTTCACTCAAATAATAATGAAAGTTCATTGTACTTAATAGAAAAAAAAGTTGCATGAACTCAAAATTTCATTGTAGTAAGCTGAACTTAATATGATTGAGTTGATGTTGTGTTATTCAGAGGGGTTCTGTTATGTTAGTTTTGTAGAGTAGAGCCTGTGGTTAGGTTGAGGATGAGCTGCAAAACATTTAAGACCACATGTTGTTTGATTACATATATGCAAGTATGTAATGACAGTCTCTCTGATAGTTATAATAGCATGTGTTATTTGCTATGTAACATTTAACCAAGATCTGAATGTGATGTTTATGTAAATTAACTGTATGTAATTAACATTATGATGAGTTGGGAAAGGGATGCTGGTGACGGGATTGTTAGTGAGAGACACCTGTGCACCACACTGGCCTTGATCCGCTTCCATGGCTCTCAGCCCCGCCCCACTTGTCACAAAAATTTTAAGTTCTACCAACTTTTAAAAAATTAGTTAGTTTACTTAAATGTTTTGAGTATTCGGAACTTATTGGGTTTTACAGTGTATGTTATAGATAATATTTAGTCATTCAGCACATTACACATCAAATAAACTATTTTATTGAAATTGAGTTGATTTGAATCGAAACAGTCAATTGTTAATTCATTTTCAATACCAGCGATAACTGATATGCAAAATGGTGGCAGTTGTTTGTGTATCAGTATCAACATGACCTTTTTATTCCTTAATTACACAGACATTTCAAACGAATACTCTCCATGTGATTACTTATTGTATTGTAACTCATTTTCCAGGTTGTTTCTACAAAACTTCTCAAAAGGGGCTCGTGCTCTTACAGCAGCTGAAACCAAGGCATTCCTCATGGCTGGAGACATGGATGGGGATGGGAAGATTGGATGGGAAGGTTGGTATATATCCTCAAATACTTTATAAATATGTATAAATGTAAGAGATTAATCTACATTTCCTTATTTCCTGTAGAATTTTCAGCCCTTGTTAACGCTTCCTGAGACCATGCTGGGACTGTCAAACAAAGAAAAAAGCTGAGTTTTGCCACTGGGATCTTGTCAGTAGTTTTGAATTGTGAAGGATTGTGCTCTGTCTTGTATGTTTTACTGTAATGTTCTTGTTTGAGCTTAGAAAGCATAATACAAAATAAACATGTTCAAACAATATTTCTTGCATAATCATTGTTGCAAATAAGTCATCCTGAATATCCATCTATTACCACTTCAGTCATATCCGACTCTTGGTGATTCTATGGCCAAACCCGAGAGACTGTCCATGAATTTTCTTGGCAATGTTTTTTCTGGAGTAGGTTGCCAGGTCTTCCCCAACCCTTCTCATTACATGGTTTGGGACTCGCGCACACGCATTCACACCTACAGCCAATTTGGCATGTCCATTCCACCTAACTTGCATGTATTTGGACTGTGTAGGGGGAATCCAGAGCACCTGGAGGAAACACTCCCTGACACAGGGATAACAAACTCTGATAACCTTGAACCTGAGACCTTCTTGCTGTGAGGCGAAAAGCCACCATGCCATCTTGAATATATGTTGCCTATAAAGTGAATTATTCAGCATTATGCATGATTATGCATGCTGGTGACAAACATTAACTTTAATTATAATATTATCATCCAAACTTAAATAGCTGTTGAGTAAACATGTGAACACAATAAAATCACAATGATATGTAAAATACACTTCTTTTTCATCATTTTGTGCATTGGTTATCAGTGTTGAATACAAATATTTATTTGTGTAACCTACTTCAGAAACAAAATCTTAAGTGTTTCATCGTATTTGCTTGTAATCTGAAACGCTCCTGTCCAAGCCCCCAGCTGTCCCAGAATCTGCTTAGCATCATCTTGCATGTAGAATATATATAGTACAGAGGCTGTAAATGGGTTCTCACCCCCCTCTCTCTTCCCAAAGAAAAAAAACAACATTAAAAAAAAAAAATGGTACAAAATATCTGAAAGGAATATTAATGGAATTAAAGTAATAATAATAATAATAAAAAAACTGTTATGGAAACCTAATGACAACAACACATATAAAAGAATAAATAATTTAATCATATGGATATAGGAACTTTATAAATAAATAAATAATTAAATAAATAAATAGACTGCAAAATGGGAATTTCATTTTATCCAGAATAATCTTATGTGCTTCCTTCTACAGGGATTTTCTGTTGATTCCAAACTATGATTGGACAAGGCTGAAAACGGGCAAAATACGAAAAACGATTTAAAAATGAGAAATTAAATGACATTACGCACAGTTTCATGCACACACTGATGCGCGCCAGGATGTCCCTCCTATTTTTCCCATAAGGACTCAGAGCATCCACTTTTGAAAGGATAAAAATAGGGCTATATGACTAGTGGACACATTTTTTCGAAACTTTACCCAACCTAAGCAAATGGTGTCCGTTACAACCCCAGATACAAAAGTATAAAAGCCGGACCCATGGGTGCTTTGGGTAGTCGTCACACATCTGTGGAACAGTTGCCAGCGCAGCGCAAAGGTGAGTTTACCGGATAGACCATGAGGATCATACACCAGGGCTCGGTGAATTTCTCTAATCACCATGGAATATGATAACGAAAAATGGAGGAACAAAATAAGGATGTAAACGGACTTGCAGCAGGACTGATAACGCGATAATACACCAATCTCTTCACTTATCCAAACCAAGGACCTGCTACTTTCTGAGATGTTGGATGAGCTTGCAATGATCCATTTTTTTTTTATTATTTTTTTTTTTTTAATGATTCGGTTTTTCGTTAGGCTGGCATTGTCTCACAGAGATCATATTTTGACTGTAGGAACAAGTTTAACTGTAATGGGAGAGTTGACAGTTAATTTGTGTTTGGTGGATCAGCTTCATGTCTGCTTTGCAAGGAGTTATTAAAGGGGTTTAGACTAAATGTTCCAGTTTTTTCCAAATTGAATGTCAAAAGGTTTAAGCATCTTAATGTATCATCATCTTATGTGGGTCTTATTTCCAGATAAATCAAAATGGCATTTGCAGGAATTCTCAAGGACGATGATGTGGCTGCAGCCCTTAAGGAATGCGCTGGTAAGACACATCTGCTATAGGTTAACTCTCCACAGAAAAACAATAGACTGTTGATTCATTTGTTGATTTTTAATGTATTTTCTGTGCAATTCCAGCTGCCGACTCCTTCAACTACAAGAGCTTCTTCGCTAAGGTCGGCCTGACCGCAAAGTCTCCCGAGGACATCAAGAAGGCCTTCTACGTCATCGACCAGGACAAGAGTGGCTTCATTGAGGAGGATGAGCTGAAGTATGAAAGCAATAGACTTGAACTAGTTCTTAAGCTAATAGTATTATAATACATGCCTATTACAGAATGTTTATTCTCTCACTTATGGAACATTTAGCAGTTTTCTCATTTACATTCTCCTCAATGTTCCCAGACTGTTCCTGCAGACCTTCTCTGCTAGCGCCAGGGCATTGACTGATGCTGAGACCAAGGCCTTCCTCTCAGCTGGTGACAGCGATGGTGACGGCAAAATCGGAGTTGATGGTACTTAACCTCATATTCATAATTTGTTTTTATGACTTTATAGTACTGAAGTGTCAAAACATTGGCAGTTCATGATTCTGGTGATGCAATCAAGCTTAAAAACTCTTGAAATGCTTTCTTGATAAACCCTAGAAAACTGATTTTCCATCTTACATTTATAGCTCTTGCTTTTGTTGCTACATTTATAGTTTTATGTGACTAACCAATAATAGACCTGCAGTAAAACTTCATGAAAGCACATCAATAATTATGTAGTTCTAACTTCATATATGAAGGCTAGTATACATTTTTGGATGATGTTAGTCAAGACCGAAGGTTATACCTCTAAACTTTTAGCTGCTCTTACTTATATGAATGAGATGTTAAAATGATCAGTTTCAGACTGTAATTGTTTTTTTTATCACTTTCTTTCCACAGAGTTTGCTTTGCTTGTAAAGGCCTAAGCATTCATGGACCCTTGTCTTTGGAACCAGAACTCTGCTTACCTATCATCTTTTTTATATTTATTTATGAATGCCCTGCAAACTCCTCTTTGCAAAGAACGCAACGCTCAATGTCTTGAAAAGCTATTTATTATTAATGTTGTTTCATTGCATTGTATTGTTCTGTAAAAAACCTTCTGTGTGCAAACTTACAACCTCTTTTGCACTTTAAGGAAATAAAAACACATTCGATTTAAAAACAATATTCTTGACTCAATATCTTACTCTGAGTGAAAAAATCCTATTGTTTTATTTCAAGTGTTCAAACTGCTATAAGAGTGTCTAGATATGAACAGTGGTGCATTAGCACAACCGAATCATGTATAAGAAGCACAGGCATTAACACTTTAGCAAGCTGTGTGAATGAGTAGGCCTATAGGCATATATTTAAAATGACAGAGGTATAAGCAGTTTTTGAATGTAAACAGGCAATGGCTTAGAGTGACTCCTGTCTAACACAGTTCACCATGAGGATTTGTACACATGCTCACTTAATGTCCTGATGATCAACAGGACTAATGAGCCTTGTGCAGGCATCACTTTCACTAAAAGATCTCAGTGACTGATTGAGCATGACATTTTATACTCAGATGAAGGTATCACACACAACATGACTGAAGCAAAGGAGAAGCTCACTTTCTTTACTTGAGTGTACTTTTAACACCACAGTTCTGTGTACTTGTTATACTAACTAAAGTATTCCTATATTCATAGGATTCAATTAAAATCTTTGCCTCTCTTTGCCAAAGAAAAAAGAGAAAAAAAGAAGAAGAAAGCTTATTCTCTAGTCTAATCATTATGCACATCAGATCTTATATAACTCATAGTAAATAATAATTCTGAATTCAAAATACGGTGTACATAGGAGTGTTACTAATATTTCATAAAAATCTTTGGTCCCACTTTATTAAGTGGCCTTAACTACTATGTACTTACACCAAAAAAATAAGTACAATGTACTAATTGGGTTCATATTGAATTGTAAAACTATTGAGGCAGGATACGGATAAGGCTAGGGAAAGCTTTGGTGGTATGGGTAGGTATAAGGGTAGGGGTAAGGGTTAAGGGATGGGTCAACAGTGTAATTATAAATTTAATTACAGAAACTAATTACAGATGTAATTACATGCAGGTGTTTTTAAAACAAAAGTACAATGTAAAAACATGTATGTACACAATACGTGCATTGTATCAAATGATTAATTCAAATGTAAGTAGTAGTTAAGGCCACTTAATATAAAGTTGGACCAAATCTTTTAATAACTCTTTTAAATGACACATTAGCTATTTTTAAACTAGCGTTTATTTCGTCTCTTTATTTACTTAATGATAACGTTAAGGAGTGCTGAAAGTGGGTTTTCATTTAAAAAAAAAAGAAGAAAAAATCATGTTTCAAAAAGTTTTTTTGAACATTTTAAATTCTATACGTAGTCTATTTATGCACACAATTTGAAATGTAATTAGAACAAAGAATCACTGTTTCCAATGCACATACTTATCATCATATTTAAATGGGAGTTTTAAATTAGAGATGTTATTAAAAAGACAATTAATATTCAGTAATGTCATCAATTTAACTGCACTGACAAACAAGATTTTAACTGAATTGAGCTGAATTATGACACTAACTTTACAACATTGGAGCTCAATAATGTCTTCTGTAGAGCGGCTTTACCGCTGAAATGGAAGATGTTTATAATTGATGTAAATTTTTTTTGATGTTATTTTCATGTAGGCCTATAGCTGCTTTGTATTGTCTAAATGTGACTTGGCTTTGAAATGATTTAGACTTGGGATAAGTAACCCAAGGCTTATGTCATTAACTGTCAAAACTGTCAATAAAAATCTCATTATCACACACAACAGCAAAAAAGAGAGCCATAATCATCTTTATTGTAGAACACAGCCTATAGGCTAACTGTTTTTGCATAGATTAAATATAATATAGCCTAATTTTCAGTAAACTGCTAAATAGAAGCAAATAAAAGCCTCTCCCTAAACAACGTCCAAGTTTTAGACACATTTTTATCATAAGCCTGATTAAGTCAATTAGCTGTCTATTTTATGACTTTAAAATCAAACGTGACGCTGGCAAGAGAAGCACACATCCTTAGGATAGATGCAAAAGAAAGAAGCGAGAACCGAAAGCTGAAATCACTGGCTATATGTTCGTGTCACACAAACACACTTTAAAAGCTCTCTCATCTATGAGTTTGCATTTACCTTACATTTCCAAAGCACACAGTAGGCTATCGACTGAAAAGTCAGTATTATGGGTTCGTTTGTGATTCATGCGCTCCTCTTGAGACTCCGAAGCGTGTGAGATGATTTGCCTCAGTTAGGCTACTGTACGCCACAGCGTACTTAGTTTCTCTCAGGCAATATGACCTTAACGCTTGCCGCTCATCGTCAGATTCATACTACAGAGGGCTTTCATCCATATCAGCATCGTATATTATTAGCCGGCGCGATATTAAGGACTTATACATAAGCATCCTCATATAAATAGAATAGCCTGACTACTGGACGAGTTTTTCAACCAACCTCCTCCCATGCGGTGTCCATTACATTATGCCTTATATTTCGGTTGAGTAGTGGTATATAAGGTGGAAGCCACAGAGTTGGTGCTCACTGCAGTAGCCAATTTCATCCTTGCGAATCCAACCCTAAACCCTAAAGACAACCAGAGGTGAGTGTCTTCACAGATGAAACTACACGAGCTCTTGCTACGAAGGAAGAAAAACTTCGAGCAACAACGGCCGTACGACTTCGGGCTGATCCGGAGAGGATGGTTTGACGTATTAAATCTTGGCCACCTGGAGTGGGAATAATTTGTGTCTTGGAGTTTGGACGTGTTTGGATGTCGCTCTTTATTAAGCGGTTTGATTACGCCAGAACTGGGTGGGATTTATCATAACACACTCTGTTGTTAAAGACATATGCAATTAATATGACTGCCGTTGATTATTTACCAAGCATATGGAAGCAAATCAATTCTGATGATCTGTGTGTCTGGAGTATTATAAAGCTGAAATGACATGTTTAAGCTATATATTTATGTATAACTTCAAATTAATGTATATATCTCCATTTAAAATGAACCCCTCTGCCATTTTTTAGGCTAATCATGGCATTCGCTGGAATTCTGAATGAGGCTGACATCACTGCAGCCCTGCAGGCCTGCCAAGGTAACCTGCATGTTTCTGGACCGTCCCATTGACCTACAACCTAAAGCGAGAACATCAATTTCATGTCGTTCCAAACCCACTTGACTTTCTTTTTTGGGTGGAACAAAAAGCAGAATGTTAGGGACTGACAGTCTCAGTCACTATTCACTTTCATGTATGGACAAAGAAGCATTGAAAGTGAGTGGTGACTGAGACTGTCATTCTGCCTAACATCTCCTTCTGTGCTCCACGGAAGAAAGTTGTGTGGATTTGGAACAACATGAGGGTGAGTAAATGATGACTAAATGATGATTCAAGGCCCTTAAATCAAATGTTCTTCTTAGTCCTTCTAACCATTTATGTCCACCATCATGTTAAAAACCTGATGAAATTACTTTCCAGCTGCTGACTCCTTCAACTACAAGGACTTCTTCGCCAAGGTTGGCCTGTCCGCCAAGAGTCCTGATGACATCAAGAAGGCCTTTGCTGTCATTGACCAGGACAAGAGCGGCTTCATTGAGGAGGATGAGCTCAAGTAAGTCAAAAATCACTTTTTTAAGTAAGTCTTAAATCACTTATTACTTTTTCAAACCCTGGAACAGTTCTTGGGGTTGATTGTTTGCTTGTGCTCTTCAGACTGTTCCTGCAGAACTTCTCTGCTGGTGCCAGGGCACTCACTGATGCAGAGACAAAGGTTTTCTTGAAAGCCGGAGACTCTGATGGTGATGGCAAGATTGGAGTTGATGGTGAGGAATTTGCTTCTTTATAAATCCATAATTGCTTACATATAATTCCAGCCGCTCTACAGTGTCTTCTGATTCATTGTTTCTCCTTAATTCCTTAATTTTACAGAGTTCGCCGCCTTGGTCAAGGCATAAATGGCACCTGACCAACAACTTTTGCTGACAACCAGTATCGTAGCCTGAGATCTCCACTTTTTTTATCTCGGTGGCTGATTTTTATACACAATTCTGACTGTCCACTCCCATGCTGCACTTCGTTCACAATGACTGTCAATGCCACACGGTCTTTCGCATTGTAGATATGAATGGTGGTTTCTGTAAAATCTTTGATCCCGTTTTTGGGAAAGGACAATGAGAAAATAAATACTATTTTTCATTTTTGAGTCTTTGTCTTTTTATTGTGTGAATAGCTATATTACAACAGAGACTTCAAAGATTTTCCTATGTGTTTACATAACCCACAACTTGAGGATACTTCAACGTTTTGCTCTACAATGTAACTACACACACTGACACCCCAAAAGTTCTTATCAAGTTACTTATTGGAAACATATGTTTTTAAAAATAAACATAACAACTTCAAAATTTGCATTTTGTGTAGTTGTATGTAGTTTATGTTGTAGAACAAAATATTTAATTATCGTCAAATGTTCAAGTTTACCACAGACCTGATTTCACTCATGAATTGAATCCCATTATAAAAACCCTTAGGAAAATCTTGAGGGAACCACTGTGTTTTGACGTCATCTCTGCAGCACTCTATTCACCATTATAGCTTTAGCTACTTTCTGTAAGATGGGCACATTTGCAGTGGCTTTGTGAGGATCAGGAAGACTAATTAAGGCCGATTCACACCACACAGACAAACAGCAACAACACATTTTTGTGGGTTTTGTCGGATCAGTGTTACCCTTGTTGCCATCTGTTGGAGCTAGTTTGTTTTCACCTGACTGACCATGTTCAATCAGTGTTTGTTGGTGTCTGTTGGGGCAGTGTGAAAATGAATTCTAAATCCAACTGCCAACTTGTTTGTTGGCGTTTGTCTGTGTGGTGTGAATTGGCCCTTCGCCTGGAGTTTGATTGACAGGTGATCTAACCAATCATAACGCCGAATCCGCCAATTTGTACGACAAAGCAGTCAGGAGTTAGAAGATTAACCTCTACTTGAACTTGAAAAATGGTGTGTATTGATGTCTTTCCGGTTTTAAAACAACTTTCCTTCTCTTTCCTTCTTTCCTTCTCCCTTCATTCATGTTTATTTGATGCTATAAATTAAATAGTAAGAAGAGATGATTGGTTCACGAGCCTCTTGAGCTGAGGCGCTACAGCAATCTGACACATTAAAGAGCCACAAAACGGTTTTTATTGTTCAAATTTCTTTAAAAAATTACACAGTTTGAAAGCTGGGACTTTGTTTAATATCATAAGTAACCTGCTCTGTCTTGTCTGTCGACGTGTTGTCAGTGTCCTCTTTGCTCCGTGATGTATTTTTCACTCTGTGTGCCGTGACAGCGCCATGGCTTGTCGACAAAGCAACAGGGTCCTTTGCGAAGGGTCAATTGGCCCTAAAAGATGGCTTTGTAAATACTATAGAATAGAAAGGTTTAGTACATTTTAGAAGATTTCAAAGTTGCTTTTATTTTTTTTACTTATTGTGACATAATGTATATCTGAGTGAAACAGCTTCTCAAACAAGAAAAAATGTAGGGCGGGGCTTGATTTTGTCCATCGTGAATTGATTGGATCGTTGGATCATTGTGGTTTGCTATTTCTGTGATCTCATGTGAGTGACAGGTTGACCCACCCTTGAGAAGAGAAGAGAAGAGAAGAGAAGAGAAGAGAAGAGAAGAGAAGAGAAGAGAAGAGAAGAGAAGAGAAGACAAGAGAAGACAAGAGAAGAGAAGAGAAGAGAAGAGAAGAGAAGAGAAGAGAAGAGAAGAGGGGAAGTGATTTTGATTAAAGTTGAGCACAGATAAATAATTTATTATAAATACTGCTATATTCCATTCCATAAAAAATAAGAATTGTCCATTTTGATTTCATGGTGACTTTAAAAAGCATATGCACAGTATGAACTGAACTGAGGTATCATATGTATCTTGAAGTACAATGTGGCTGCCATTAGGTGGTGTCTGGTGCCACATTTTATATGCCACACATTCTAGCAGCATCTCTGCTGTATAAACCTTTTTTTTTTTTTTTTTTTTGCAAAAATTGTACTAAAGAGTTTATTTAGAATTTTTTTTAACATTTTTCTTTTGTTTTATTTTTAATTTCTCATTAATGTCAACTACAGACTCAACAAAACACAGCAGAAGACATGTTGGCTGTACTGTACCAACAAATTAGAGAATGTAAATGGATAGATCGCTATGCCGTAACACTACCAGTCAGTTCAGTACATTAGAGTGTATTGGTTTGTTGGCTGGGTGGCTCCGATGTCTTGTCTTCCCCTTTCAATGACAGGCCAAAGGCAATCGGTAATGCCATTTCTTCATCACTTTCCTACAGATTACTACATGTCTGCATAATTATCATCAAACATCTTTAAGCAAGAAACACCTTTTTATTTGATGCATTATATTAAAATATATAAAAATATGGATTTTGATATATGCTTTTTTTATGGACATTGAGTATTATTTAGTTTCTCACATAATAAGTTTCAGCAGGTTGTCCATTATCTTTGCTGTACATATTTACTTTGAATTCTAACTAACTTTCCTGAACAGCAAACGATGCAGAACATTCTTTGTCTGTAAGATCAATCATTACTCTGTCAGATATCGTGACAAAGTAAGAGAAAAGTGTCAAGTTGCATGAGTAGATGATTAGTCTCAGTGTAAGTGGATTGGACTCCTGACTACTCATTTAAAGCTAAGACAAAGTGAATCTCATTAAATTTAAAGCTGTATTTAAGTTGTCAAACGAACCTGGCAATAAATCAGGCATAAGAATCTGAGTGAGCATGCATAATTGTGAAACAGCAAAACATCAGCATCAAATACTGTATCTTACAGTATTGTTATTGATTAACTGGTACGGAGTGCAAAATAGGTGATGATGTTAACTACATCTTGTGAAACAGATCAAAGGTAATTCACACAGCAGAGGTCAAACAGTTCATAAGCAATGCCTGTGCAGATGGGTCATTCCACAAAAGGGTGACCTTTTCCATTTTGATAAGAAGATTTTATGCATCATGTACATTTTAAGATGTTAAAACATTCTGTTGAAAAATGCAGTTAAGTGTTAATAAATCGCATCTCAAGTTAAATATGACAATTGTAAAATGTGTTGTGATATATAGCTATCCGTTAAAAAAGTAACAGATTTAACAGTTTAACAATGTAATGCTGATCATTTATACAAATATCCAGTGTTCAGTAATTAGTTTTTACAGTATAACAGGACTAACTATAACAGGTGTTCCTGCACTCAACCAGTAGTGCTAGCAACACCAAAGTCATGGGTTTGAATCCCAGGCAATGCATGTAAAATGTGTACCATGAATTCGCTATAAAGTTTAAAAATGACAAAGTAATAAAAAATGAAGACACTTAATTGAAAAAAGAATAATGATGTCTTTATTTTTATTTAATATTATTTATGGAACTGTACATCACTTTAACAAGGTTATGTGTTAATATCATAATAAGGGTACCACAAATGTCCAATATAAATAAAAATATACATCTTATTTATGTATGTAAATGTATAGTGAGACATAAAATTGATTACAAAAATGTCTAAAGCACAGCAAAATGTGTGTGTGTGTGTGTGTGTGTGTGTATATATATATATATATATATTCTTTATATATTAGATCCAACATAAATATATAACAATAGCATGCATAAATGTGTTTGTTTGTTGTTTGTTTAACCAGCAAGAATGACATGTTGTAAATGTGTTTACAATGTCTAACAAACAACAAATGTGGGGGGAAAACATTTTATTGGTAAAGTCATTGTTTAAACATATTTAATGTCTATATAGTTTAGGTCCAGTATAAATATAAAACAATAATAAGCTTAAATGTATATACATTATGTATTTACAAATAAATATACATATTATTTGTTTGTTTGTGTGTGTGTGTGTGTCCAATGAGAATGAGACATTAGAAATGTGTTTATAAAAATGTCTAAAAAACATTTTATTGGTAAAATAGTTGGTTACACATATTTTAATTGCTTTATATATAAATTTGTCCAGTATAAATATAGAACACTATGTATATCATTTTTTATTTATTTGTTTGTTTGTTTGGGTGTCCAATGAGAATGAGACGTTTAATGTTTGTTTTAAGTCTAACAAAAGTGGTTTCATTCTTAAAGTAGGCCTAATTGTTGTTTACTGATACATTCAGAGAAACAACAGGCAGGCTTGTGATAAAAGTGACACACACACACACACACACACAAACACGGGCGCGCGCGGAGCGTTTCTTTCCAAGAACGCACTATTAGGGCGAAGTGCAGGTGTGTGCATTCGGTCTGAGGCTCATTTAAATAGTAAAGGATAATTAGTTAGGCAAGAAATTCAAGTCGAGCTGTGCAACACGAATTTGATACACGGACAGGTAACCCAAGCATCTCTCATTGTCCGTCCCATTAGCATATACATATATATAAGTTGTCAGTGGATGTGAGGCGCCATCACACAGCCTTACCTCTACTCTGGATCAGCGCGAGGAGAACTCTTCACAGGTCAGATGCTGCTTTCCGCTTACCATCAATATAAACATATATAAACTGATCATATGTTTATAAGCGTTAGTCCTGGCTATCCTTGGGGTGGTTTGGATTTTTACTGATTTAATTTAAATTTTAAATTTTAAAGTGATCTTTTTCAGCAAATAGATAGTAGACTAGAATGAGCATGTAGACAAAATAACATTTTAGAAAGTGAATGATTTTAAAATGTTACAAATTATTTGCCTTTTATATAAGGCTCTTATTTCTGTCCATTTTGAATAATTGAATTAATTTAAATCTACTTCAAATGTGTGTGTGTGTGTGTGTGTTCACAAACTGTTCAAATATATAAATAATAGATTCATAAAGAGTATAAAATCTAAAAAAGAGATTTTTCTTTTCCTCCAACAGTTTGAATATGTCACTTACTTCCATCCTCTCAGCTGAAGCCATTGAAAATGCTGTCAAAGACTGCCAAGGTATAACAAAGAGAAACCAAATGTACTGAATAATGTAATAATCCTAATAAATAATAATAATAACAATAATAATAAAATAAATTGTAATTCTATCTCATGTTGAGATGATCACATATGCTTTTCTCCAACAGCTCCAGACTCCTTTTGTTATAAAAAGTTCTTCCAACTTTGTGGCTTGAGCCAGAAAAGTCCCCAAGAGGTGAAGGATGTCTTCCGTATCATAGATGAGGATAACAGTGGATTTATTGAGGAGGCTGAGCTCAAGTATGTCATTTTGGCTGGTACTGAATTCATGTAACACATCACAAATAATGTGATATGATTTCAACGTTTGCTAGTGCTCTAAACTCCACAAAATGTACATATACAAAGCCATAGACTATGTTGATGTACTTTCATGTTACTCGAAGCACAATTCCTAATGGTTTTATGATTTCAATATGCTGCCTAGTTGTTCAGGGTGATCAGAGAAAGCGCTTCTAATGCTAAAATACTATGCTCGCAATAGACATGCATGAAATCCGGAGCTTAAAGAGAATTACTTTCATTTAAGCTTTACATTAAATGTTCATGTCTTACCTGATAATACCAGAGTTCCATTTAAACTAAGTCCTTTTCAAATGTAATCCATGGAGATGCTGTCATTATGTTTTTTCTGTCCCTGCTTTAAGTGATCTGCATTATGTAATGACATCAGCAGAGCTAGAACTCAGGGCTGAAGAGATGACATTCAGTCCTTTGAAGCTTTCATTTTTAGCTCACATTTTAGCCAGAACTGGGGAAAGAGATCATATTTGATCAGTTGATTGATGAGTTCTGCATAGAAGAAGATCTGAAATGGGTTAAAATGCAGAGCTTCAGTGACGAACGCTATGCAGCACTTCATTCTTCTCATCAATGGATTTGTGTGCATCAGGTTCTTTCTCCAGCGATTTTTCCCGGGGGCACGAACCCTGACAGAAAAGGAGATTAAAAGCCTCCTTACAGCCGCAGATGATGATAGCGATGGCCGGATTGGAGTAGACGGTACTGTTTTTTCATTGTTTCTTTGTTTTCATTGATTCTTTGCAGTTTTATGCATCTAAATGGTTTACCATTGTGTATGCACAGTTAATAAGATTTCAGATTTTTATGGGAAAAGGGAGTATTTATTTTACATTGTAGATGTTTCTGTTATATTATGTCCTTTGCTTGATCTCTATTATGTCATTTCTCTGATCATTACTGTGACACCAAGAGCTAAGATTGAATATCTGTTTTAGATCATGGAAACTCTAGTGAAAAAAAATCTACAACTGCATTGCATAAGAGGATCAAAGATCAGGGTCATCTCAAATTATTATTTCAAGCCTGAGTAACAGTCACGCACGGTCTGAGACATTACAAAGTCTGAAAGCAGCATGTAAATGACTGAGAAAGAGAGTTCACAGTAAAATGTTCTTCTTGTTTTAGCCTTATTCATTAATTAGTGTTCATAAATTAGTCTATTATAATATTATTGTCAAAATAAATTGATGTTCCTCCTCCTCTACAGAGTTCCAGACTATGGTGTTATCCTGAAAGATGACTGGAGCCCTCAGCTATAAGCACTGCAACCTCATCTTTCATTTGACTTTTACACTTGATTCTTTTCAAAATAAGAATCAGTACATAATGTGCTTGACTTTTGCATACATGTGTCTGTTTTGTTGTCCAGTTCACCCCAAATGACCAATGACAAAACTGTTCAGGGAAAATAAAATAAAGTCACTAAACTGATGCATCTTGTTTATTGTGTTTTATATAAATCTGTAATTTGAGATATACTTAGATATAATCTCAGTATATATATATATATATATATATATATTAGATATAGTTGAGATATACTCCGTGATTTGAGATTTTTTTGTGGATTCTGTTCACATACAAGTTAACTTTTCAATACAAGACAACCATCTGCATGTGACTGTGCATGAACTTTTAACTCTGTAAGACATTATTTCTACTGTCTGGTGTTAAGCTTTGACCTACAGTTTATTCATCTGTGTTACATAAGCACAAAACAAAGAAAATGCACATTTACTTTTGTACACAGTGCATCTAAAAAAAGTGAGCTCAATTATATAGACTTTTATCCCTTAAAACTCATCTTTGATCACCAAAATGTTTTTTCCTTTGATTTTTTTTTTTATTTAAATGCCTTAAAGTAACCTTACACTTTTGCTTCATTTAGTATATGCAGATCTATGAATATGCTAATTAGCCCCGCCCCCAATCACTCGCATGAGCTCAGAGATCCACTTGGTCAACATATAATAAATGCCGCACAATCTCATCGCGTTTTACAACATTGGGACTAGTGCTGCACAAATCACGCTTAAACGATTTAGCTTAGTTCGATTATGAAATCGCAAAGGCTGCGATTATTTTTTTATGCTAAATTATGGATTTTATCTGCTTGTCAATTAAGTATGGCTCCAATCTATGTGAAAGCTCACATTTGAGTATTTGAGTCACTTATAATGTGCATTTGAAAAAGCAACATGCCAAAAAAAACCCATCTTACCAGACATGAGAAGCATTTATTAACATCTTGTCCAACAAAAGACAACATTTAATAACATTTTTACTCAAAACTCAATTCATAACGACAGTTGGGCATAAATCTGTGAGACAATGTGGCTTCTTACACAGAACAAGGCAGTCGTGTGTTTATTAGTTATATTTAATCAGTCAAAACATTTCAATCTTCTGTGTATTCAGCTACAGCGCTAGTATGATGACTTCTACTACAGGGCATAGGGCACGGGAAAGAGCGCCCTCTGGCTTTCAGATGGAGAAGCATTTACTACTGATCACAGAGCCGTACAGCTCTGACAAGCTGCGCATAAAATAATCCCCAGCCTTTGCCAAATCGTGTGCGGTTTAATTGCAATTAATCGTGTAGCCCTACATCGGGCACATAACGGTAATTAATATGATTAGCCTTTTGCTTGACTATGTCATCAAACAGCTGATAATGTGTTGATAATGTTACACGACTCCCTTGTTTCAGAGCAGGCATAGCTAAAGCCTGCCAGCAAGTTGAAGTGATTGGCTACAAGATAGTTTGTGACGTCAGAAACACCAGCGATTTCAAACCGCGTTCATGAAACTGTCTAGATTAGTGCAGTTTTAAAGACAAAATACTCAGCAATGGTGTTGCCTTATGAATTTGCACATGGTTTGTCTTAAAGCATATTAAAAAGACCACATAGATGTATAAACAACATTAACACCACAGGGGGACTTTAACAACCTACAAACGGTGAACTAAAGATCAAGTTTAATCTTACACATTTTGCAATTATATGACAATTATATGGCTGTAAAGAGTGTATAGGGCTATGGGAGATTGTTTTTAAAAAATGATGTTATTAGAATAAATTACAGAATAAATTAATCTCCGATCATTTGTGAACAGAACTTGCAGTCCTTCTCAAACATGTGGTTCAACTAACAGTGTGTATGGAGATTGCATAGAATCTGGTATAGCTTTTAATCTAGTTATTATATTTGGTCCGTTGTTTATATTTACAAGCAGTGCATTTTATTCTTTTTTTCTAATCAATAAATACATAATAGCTCACTGCAAAATATAAACCTTTAAATCCTAGATGTAACCAAAGCCTTAAAACAAGGGAGTTCAAATGTAAAGCAGACTAAGTAGGCACAAAAGGTACAGACATTGAGAGCAGGTGTAAGTTTCAGTGAAGAGGGCCTCTCAATACTGAATGGCAAGGATATCCCGCTCAGGTTACGGCTTAGCCCATTAGAACAATGGAATTGAAAATGGCGCATCAATCCTGGCTTCTGATTATCCCCTTTCTGCGCTGAAGCCAAAGAGCAAAATGAGCCAGGCAAACATGTGCCTTAATGGCATCAGATCCACTGAAATAATCCCAGTGAGCATGGCTCAATATGTTAGATTTAACAAACGACTAATGGCGGAGCTTATACAGCAGTTATAGAATTGAAGAATTGTAAAAAGAATTGTACATTGTTGACTACTATTTTGAAGTGTTGTATAATGAAAATGGAAGTGAAGAGCAAACGAGATAGATGAAGTTTGCTACTTCAGTCTCGTGTGATTCATTACTTAATAACTGACAGACATCACACAAACCTCGGTCACATGTTGAAATATAACAATGTTAGGATTGTTTAACTTCCAACTTTCCATTTACAAGCATATGTAACCACTGGACTGGTGTGTTACTAAACTGAACCAACATGCAAAACTTTTGCTAAAGTACTGCGGACTGCGCCCTGGATGCTATGGACAATATGGCTGCTTTGCCAGTGCCCACGGGCAAGATGGCCTCCCCCTCGGTGCGTAAGGATGCAGGGGGCGTTCCAGCCACTGAGTCCGCTCCAGAATCCGCTCCAACCAGTGAACCATCACCTCATCCTCAGAAGAGGAGGAGGAGGAGGAGGAAGAAGGCGTCCTCCTCTTCTCAAGACACAGACGCCCTTCAAGAGACCGCTGTGGGTCTGGAGACCATTCCAGTGGTCTCTCCTGCGCCGCCCAAGCGCCTTGCCCTGCCGGCGCCACCTGTGCTCCTTGCCCTGCCGGCGCCACCTGTGCTCCTTGCCCTGCCGGCGCCACCTGTGCTCCTTGCCCTGCCGGCGCCACCTGTGCTCCTTGCCCTGCCGGCGCCACCTGTGCTCCTTGCCCTGCCGGCGCCACCTGATCTCCTCGCCCTGCCGGCATCTACGGAGCTCCTCGCTCTGCCAGCGCCACCCAAGCTTCCAGCCCTGCCAGCGCCATCCAAGCTTCCAGCCCTGCCGGCGCCGCTCAAACGCCTTGCGCTGCCAGCGCCACTCAGGTGTCTTGCCCTGCCAGCTTCATCCACACGCCTGGCCCTGCCGGCTCCACTCGAACTCCTTGCCCAGGAACCTGCGACGGACCCCGCGGAAATCCCCAAGAACTTTTTTTGGGGGGGGGGCAGTATACCTGAGGGTGGGGAGCTTGTGGGTGGGGACCTTGCCCGACCACTGCTGGCATGGGCCTTTGAATTATTATGGCCACTAATGGACTCTGACCCGCTGGGGTCAACTATGGACTCTGTTCCGCAGTGGCCGTCCAAACCGCCTGACCTGCCGTGGCTGCCCAAGTCATCTGACCTGCCGTGGCTGCCCAAGCCGCCTGACCTGCCGAGGCTGCTCAAGGTCCCGGACCCGCCGTGGCTTCCTAACACCCCTGACCCGCCATGGCTGCCCGAGGCTCCTGACCCTCCATGGTTGCCCAAGCTCCTGGAATCTGCACTGGAGATCCGTTCCCGTTCCCCATTAGATCTCCAATGCACCCACCCCCCCTCCCTTATTGGTGTCCTCTACGGCGCGAGGACGCGCCTTCCGGGAGGGGGGCGCTATGTCACGATCACCGTCTGCCCCTGTCTAGTTCCGGACTCCATTTCCCATCATTCCCCTCGCCAGTCACATGTTCACTCTACACCAATCACCTGTCGCCACATAATGCACACACTCCTCACTAATCACCACACCCAGCTGCAGCTTGTTACCTGGACTATAAAGGACTTCCACTCACACCACCTCACCGCGAAGTATTGTTTCCCCAGTGTTCAATTCCGAGCGTTTCTATCTTGTCTGCCTTTCTGTTACCGTTGTTGCCTGTTCCTGTTTCTTGACCCATTGCTGCCTGTCCTGACCCTTGCCTGGTATACCGTTCTGTGTATGATATCCGCCTGCCTCGATCTACTGCCTGTTCCCTGACTACGATTCTGCCTGTTCCTTACTGTTCCTGTTTTGACCCTGCCTGTACGACCACTTACAGAAAGGATATTAAAGGATACATACACAGCAAAATCTCCAGAGTTAAATCAACTCTGCTCATAGTACATATGGTCCCTCTCTAAATAGTGTTAAAATAACACTAAAACAGAGTTAAAGTTAATGAGATAATTAAGCAATTAATTAAGTGATGATTGTGCATTAGTGATGAACACCTGCTGTTAACAAGCAGAATCACTGAAGAAAAGAGAAACACAAGAACTATAACTGACTTCAGTCACAGCCTTATTAATTGCTTAATTATATCATTAACTTTAACTCTGCTTCAGTGTTACTTTAACACTATTTAGAGAGGGCCCATATGTATTCTGAGCAGAGTTGATTTAACTCTGGGGATTTTACTGTGTGCCAAACTGTATGCCACTAAACACTGATTACGCATTGCTACACTTCAAGTACATGTATTTAATGGTTCTTTGTCTATTCATCACTGTTTCTTTTACAGTTTTTCTCAGTCGATTTGACACACTTCTCCAAACTCTCACTGCTCTCAAAACAATTAACACAGTAAGATTGTAAGTTTTCGTTCATTTCATACAAATTACAAATCACAACGACTATAAAAGGGGAAAGAAGGGGGATAGGAAGGAAAGAAGTTGTTTAAGAGTGAGAAGTGGTGGAAAGGGAAGAGGAAGGGTATAACTGAGAGGAAGAGGAACAGTGGAAGAGGTAGAAAGAGATGAGGGGAGAGGAAAAGAGGTTATAGGAAGAGGAGATAGAGCAAGAAGAGCTGAGGTTGTAAGAGGAGAAGAGGGAGGAGTAGAGGGAGAAGAGATGGGTGGGCAACAGTATCATGGAAAGAGCAAGAGAAGAAAATATAAGAAGACATGGATAGAGAGAAAGGGGAGAGCATGGTGTAAGAAGAAGGAGGAGAGGTAAAAGGATAAAGGTTTCAAATGAAATCAAAGCCACCCAAATTGACCATGTCATAAATGATAATAATTCCTTGAAAGAAGGTGGACAGAGAGTTCAGCCCATTGAGTCCAATAGAAATGTTGTGCCTCAGTCAAACATCACTATGTGTGCTGCAATGTTGCTGTCTTGGGGCCATACAACACAGAAAGGTGGTGAAATTTCTTCACCATTGAACTCCCTCAATGAAAACCACTTTCCGCTGGGTGACTAGGAGCAAATGGAGTGAATTTTTGTAGTTGTTTGGGACAATGTTCACTTTCATCATTGAGCACTGGTGCAAGAATGGTTTGAGCATCACCCACATTTCAGTATGGTGTTCCATCCACAATATTCTCCTTTCCTGAATCCAGCTGAGGAGTTCTTCTCCTCTTGGAGATGGAAAGTATACGATTGCAACCCTTACAATTAAGTAAGTCTTCTTCAAGCGATGGAAGGGGCCTGTGGAGAAAATGACACATAAGGATGGATACAACATTTTTCCAAGATGCATGACTCATGAATATATATGCTGTGACCAGATGTAAATGAGAGGCAATATCAATAAAGTTCATTAATTCACTGACTGCAGAACATTTGTTTGTTTATGGTTGAAAACTTGCTGTTGGCTACAACTAACTTGTCATTAAAGAACTTTGAAGAATAAGATTAAAGAACACAAAAAAACATGTATTTTCATTATGTATTTGTGTTTCTACAGCTGAATTTGTTATGAAATGATAGTATTTGATATTTGATGATAGTATTTATTTTCGATAAATGCTTTACTAAAATGCAGTGCTTCATTATGCAGTGAATATTGAACATAAAAGTGTGCTTAGTTTGCTGTGTTAATTGTTTTGAGAGCAACTACATTCATTTGGAGAAATGTGTCAAATCGATTGAGAAAAACTGTAATGGTAAATAAAAACAAAGTGACAGGATATAGTTAGTTAGACGGAACTATGTTTGTACAGCGGATGTAATCTACCCGAGCGAATCTAACTGTAACACACAGGCGACTGTCAAGAGTAGGAAGTACATCTTTTTCACTGGTCTCAGCCCTGATTTCCTCATGAGATTGCAAATTAAGCACCTTGTTTCAGTTGTCATGCTGTAGAAGGTAAGCACCAATGGCTGAACACCACTTGTGATAGTTGTCGCTTTCGAAACGGTCGGATTAATGCTGCAGCTAACTGGCTAGCATGTAAGTAATAGGCTAATTTGTCTGACCATCGTCACTCTCTCCAAGGAAAATTGGATGCTTTTGGTTCCTTTTTTGTTTATTTGCCTCCGTAATGAAATGCATGTTCCTAGCAATTAACGTCCTTGTCAGCAGCAGTTTATTTGAAAAGTAGAAAATAAAAAGGCAGTTTATTCGCTTTCAAAACAATCTTAAACTAATTAAGTATGTTACATAATTTAAAACAATAAAATTAAACTCAGGTTTGGTCCAAGGTACATGTAAAGAGTAACATGTTCTAAAAGTATTATTGTAAGAAAAAGGCTAATTTGTAATTTGTTAATTAAAGTGAGACGCTTTTGTTATGTTATGAAAATCATGTTCCTAGCGGTATAGGTCATATATTTGAAATGTAAAAAAGCAGTTTATTCACAACTTATTTGCTTTTCAAACAATCTAGATAAATTATATTACATAAGCTTTAAAAAATTAAACTAATAATATATTACATGTCTGAAAAATATTGCAAAGTATTGCCATGAACATACATTGTCCTCATGTATGATATGTTCCTTTGGAGGTGAAATAAAGTTTATTCTGTTTACAGATCAAAGGCATGCACTCCAAAGTCAATGAAAAAAGAGGGAACCGTAGACTCAGACCACACTAATGCTGATGATCAGGTAATTTCATCAATGATACTGACTTTAGAGTCTAAATATGAATTATATTAGATCAGACATCAGGAGTGGTAATGATCTGCTTTCTATTTCTGCCATATATCATCTTCTCATAAGCCCAAGAATGGCATCTGGAATGCAAGAGAAACAGTACACACCATCTTTGCTCAGTTTTTTCATCTATAACCCTAAGTTTGGACCACGTGAGGGGGAGGTAACTTGTCTAAATAATATTGTTTTTGCATGGTATTGTTTTATTCTCCATAATTAGGCTGAAATGGCATCTGAGACCAATGTGTAGTGTTCTCAGCTCTGTGTAACGCATTTGAAATTGTTTTGAATG
Organism: Chanodichthys erythropterus; assembly: GCF_024489055.1. Classification (NCBI taxonomy): domain Eukaryota; kingdom Metazoa; phylum Chordata; class Actinopteri; order Cypriniformes; family Xenocyprididae; genus Chanodichthys; species Chanodichthys erythropterus. Next base: position 20,516,140 of record NC_090239.1, read on the forward strand.
TTTAAATCCATTATGTTACAAATCATTAAAAATGACCACAGCAAATTTTTACAAAATTCATTCAGGCTTGGTAATAATGTGAAAAGTGATCAAATGCAGGTAAAGGTCATGTTTTGTTATTGTATGTTAATCATACGTTTATAGAGCTGTTATTGTGCATTGTAGGAGGAAAAGAAAATATTGTTTTACCACCCCATCGAAATAGAGAAGAACGAAAAGATTCGCAATGTTGGACTCTGTGAGGCCATCGTTCAGTTCACCAGGTTAGCACTTTACTAATGATGGCAAGAACAGTGTTGAACAACTTTTATTAAACAAAAAACCGACATAACCAACAGAGATTTTCTTATTTACAGAACCTTCTGTCCAACCAAACCAGCCAAATCCCTTCACACTCAGAAGAACAGACAGTTTTTCCATGAGCCGGAGGAAAATTACTGGATGGTCATGGTACATCTATCAGTGATGTTTTGTAGAGATTTAGTTTCACTAGCCAAACAAAAGAAGACTTAGAATAAAATCAAACTAGCCTGACACAGTGCTGCTGAAGTATGTATTAAGCACCTTTTGAATTCCTCTGTCAAGGTTGTACGAAATCCAATGGTTGAAAAACCCAACAAAGATGGTAAACCACCCACTGTAGAATACCAAGAGGAAGAGATTATTGTAAGTAATATGTGGAATGTTAGTTGAAAATTTTTAAAAGATTAATGTTCAGGCTGGGGTCAGTAAGATTTTTTTTTTTTTTTTTACATAAATGAATCATTTTATTCAGAAATGACTCATACAACTGCTCAAAAGTGACAGTAAAACCTTTACATTGTTAAAAAAAATATTGCAAATAAATGCTGTTGTATTTTCTATTAATCAAAAAAAAAAAAAAATGTATCATGGTTTCCACAAATATTTTAATCAGCATTTTAATATGTTTCTTGAGCATCATATAAGCATATTAGAAGCATATTAGAAAGAGTAATGGCTGCTGAAAATTCAGCATAGCAATCACATAAATATAAATAACATTTTAAAAATATATTAAAATATAAAACAGTGTTAAAAAAAAATAATAATAATAATTTTGGCTGCTGTGGTTGCCAGAATAATTTTGTAAAAAATACAGAAAAACTCTAAACACATTTAAAGAACAAACTGTACATTTTACATTATAAAACTGTAATTTTCAAGCAAGAAAACTTGAATGTAAACCAATAAATTCAACAATGCACACTATTTCTATAATCTGTTTTATGCCTTTTAACATATACTGACAACCACCATAATAATGCAGGTGGTAAAAAGAGAAAGCCACATGAAGAGTTTATCACAAGTAGCTTTTCAACGAGCTGAAGTATATACTAATATAAAGAAGGTGCAAAGAGTCATTCATGCAAACGCAAAACACCATCATGGTAACACTTACATAATGCAATAAACATTCATTAAACAGAAGATGTAACATAATACCCTAATATACATAACTGATAACAAAAACTATTAAGAAACATGATTATTTAAACAAAATACTTTCAAATGTGAAGTGTCACACAGGGAATTGTGGGAATATCAGTTTACAGTTTTTGACTGTAAATTATACATTGATTTTGTCTTTTTTACTAAAATTGTAAAATTTCTAGCATTTTACTGTGAAAATTAAATAAAATGTCTGATAAGAGCTTTTACAGTTTTTCCAATATTTTACCGTTAAAATCACATTAATTTTTTACAGTGAACAGTAATAATATATTTCACAGTATTATTAGTCAAATGAATGCAGCATTGCTGAGTTTAAAAGATTTCTTTTCGAAAACATTTAAACAATCATACTGACCCTAAACTTTTGGTTGTTACTGTAAAATTTGTTGTAGTGTAGACTGAGTTTTTCCCCATCTTTGTGTTCTAGGATTCAGTTTATGGGTCTGTATTACAACAGTGCTACAGCATGTATAAGGTAAACGCTGTTTAATCTATTATTTACTTATTATTTATATTGCTTTCTCCTTAAAGTAAAGGGCTGATGTTTTTTTGTTGTTGATCTTTAGCTCTTCAATGGCACATTCAGCAGGGCATTTGAGGCTGGTGGAGTGGAACTGCTTACCCAAAAGCTTGAAAAGTTCTTTTACAGGGTAAATAAAGTATTAATTAAGAGAACTCAATCCTTCAATCAGATAAAAGGTAGACGGTGTATACCTTTGGTCTGTGCTGTGCATGCATATGTATGTCTTAAAAGGGACAACATCAATTTTAGGCTTTGAATATCGTTTTCTCTAGTTTCTTTATAGTCATACTGTTGTCCTGCCATGTGAGCTTGTTTGCCAGACATCTCAAGGACATCAATGATCATTTGACTTTGAAAATTAAATTTCTGCAGATAAGCAAAGAGAAAATCTGCAGTAGTTCAACATTTTGGATTTTATATCTGGTGTCAGATTCAGCATATATTTGCAAATAGATAATGTGAGCCATATGATATATATATGAACAGGAGGCCCAACGATCTCACTTGTCCATGCTTGTCTTATTGGTTCTTCGGTTCAGATTTCCTTGCTGAGGGCATCATGCTTACTCACCTGTCTAAATAATTCAGCTTGGGTCAAGGGAAACCCTCCGCGTCACCCCCTCCCTAACCCAGGCTGTGCCCTGAAGCTCTCAGTGAAAGTGCAATTTGTGCCGTAGGTTAAATGTCACTGACTGCTGTGCAAAGTCACACCAGAGCTGCATCTCAGCACGTCAAGTTGTCAGATTACGTTACGTCAGCCTCATCAAGGACGCTTTGGTAATTTCATCTATGTTTGCGGTCATAGTGTTGTTGTACAGTTTCTTCTGGGATTTCTTGAGAAGCAGAACTTCAGACCTGATACTGTACTGTACTTATCTACACTGTATATACTTTTTTTTTTTTTTTTTTTTCATCTGGTAATTATGGAATTACACATTACAAAGTAATTGGCGTCTAGAGAAGGATATTGAAAATTGTTCCAAATATTGAATATTCAGTCTTATTTCGTATAGAATATTTATTCAATATTTAATTTTCTCTCTCTCTCTCTCTTCTCTTCTATACAAAATATATATATATATATATATATATATATATATATATATATATATATATATATATATATATATATATTATTTATTTATTTATTTATTTATTTATTTTATTTTTTTAAAAATGCAAATTGTGGTTGTCTCTGTCTTAGTACCTGCAGACGCTTCATCTCCAGTCATGTGACCTGCTGGATGTGTTCGGAGGAATCAGCTTTTTCCCTCTGGACAAGATGACCTACCTAAAGATCCAATCTTTTGTCAATAGAATAGAAGAGAGCCTGAGTCTGGTCAAATACACTGCCTTCCTCTACAATGATCAGCTGATCTGGTGAATTTCAATCTATACACCCCTCACAGTTGTTTTTAAGTGCCCCTATTATGCTTTTTCAAATATTACCTTTCATGGTTTGTGAATGTAAAATTTCTTAAAAGTTTTAAAGATCAACGTGCATAACAAATAAAATTATTGTCTCCTGAAAGAAAGAATCGATTCTGAACCGCTGAAACGAGTCGTCAGCAATCCCAGTCTCGCCTCCTGTTACATACCTACTTCACAATGTAACAAATTTGCATAATGGCAGTCTATGGATTTCATTGGCTGCCCACGTACGTCGTCTACTTCGACACGCCCTCAAACACTGCAGTTGTAGCTGAAGCCTGGAAGTATTTGGTTCGTGTTGTCGCATGTAGAGAAGAGTTTTCAGCAGTGTGAATCCACTTTTCATGCACTTCAAAAGAATGAGGACGTGCATTAGATTAGATATGGAAAAAAACAATACCATCATTCGTATCGCTGCGTATCAAGCACTGAGGAATCCACAGCCGACACACACTGTAAGAGGTAGACCAATCACAACAAACTGGGCCGTCTGACCAATCAGCAGAGTAGGCTTTCAGAAAGGAGGGGTTTAGGGAGACAGAAATTAGGTGATGTAAAATGTATATTATGAGAAAATTAAAGTGTTTTAATGTAAATCTATTGTAGGAGACTGACACCAAATTAGGAACCTTTATAATAGCATAATAGGGGCACTTTAAAGGGATATTTCACCCAAATATGAGACTTCTGAAATCTTATGTCATTCCAAACCTGTATGACTTTATTTCTTCTGAGAAATTCAAAAGTTATTTAGCAGAATGTTCATGCTGCTCTTTTCCATAAATTAAAGGTCCCGTTTTTCGTGGTTTTTTGAAGCTTTGATTTCGTTTATAGTGTGCAATATAACATGTGTTCATGTTTCGTGTGTAAAAAAACACAGTATTTTTCACATAATTTACTTATCTGTATACCACTGTTTCCACTGTCATAAAAACGGGCTGATGACTTCCTTGTTCTATGAAGAAATACGTAACGAGTTCTGATTGTGCCAGCGGTTCCTGTGTTGTGATTCGACAGCAGCTTAGCGCTCCTTGCCCGGAAAGGTCCCGCCTCTTACCATAACGTGTGCTGCACATAGTTTTACATGTGGATTATTGTGGTGTTGTGCCGAATGAACACAAAAGACAATAATTCCCGAGAGACTGAACTCTTTAATCTCCACAAGCAGCGACAGAAAATGTACAACGTTAGCACACACTCAGAAGAGTACCTCATACGGAAAACAGCCATATACATAAACATAGTCCCCTCTTGTGGCCATTATGTGCACTGCAGTCCAACATTAACTATTGCAGTAAGGATACCACAATTATAATTTTCTGGAACCGAGTTAAACATAAATTGTAACCATTGATCTCTAAGTACAGTGTCCCTGGGAAGGCCAAACAAAGGTGATTGGACTGCGGGATGAAAATAACACCGTTTCCACGACATGACGACAAAGACACTCTACAAACGCAACTCTTGCTCTTCTCCGTGGGAGCGCAACAAGACCAAGCCCCCTTTTTTGTGTATTTTTGTGGGCGGAGGTTAGTCAAAAAAACTGTTTTAGTGACGTCATTAAAGAAGGAAGTAGAGGGATGTAGTCCAAACTGGCCGTTCGATGTAGGCGACTTCTGTTAAACAAAATATCTCGCTTGGCATTGAACTTTGAGCTTTAAAATTTTACAGATTTTATTTATACTCTAACAGCAACATTACACAGTAACTAAAGTTTGAAACATGGGATCACGAAGAACGGGACCTTTAAAAGTGAATCAGCCCCTTATCATGTCAAGCATGACAAAAAGAGTCATATTTGAATATGTCTATATTACATAGCTACCTTTTTAAATATTTTTTTTTTATTATTGAAAGTAATTACTAATGTGTTGAATTAAGATTTTGAAGCATTTTTCCCTGAAACCTTTATAAACTTCAGTCCTACTGCAAATGAGTGACATGAATGAGGGTTTACCTTAAATAACTGAGTGCCACAGAGGACATGAAGTCTGAGAAATGAGACTGCAGGGACATCCAAAGCGACACAGCCAAATCTTCTTAATCACGATCTGTCTGGCACAGGGATCCAGATAGACTTAAAATATGACTTTTAATCCTCTTTGTTAAATTCACATCATGACTTTCATATCTTGTTTTTAAAAACTGCTTTCACAGAAGTGCCTGTTTTTATGCCTGTTAAATGCTGTTTGTCTTACCAGTTTAACATATATAACATATTACCAACCATCACATTTTGTAAGGCACAAGACATTTAAACAGAATTGTCATTATTTCTTATGTTTGAATGAGCATGTTTGTCTGAGTTTTAGTCTGTGCTGTATTTTGTAGGAGTGGTCTAGAGCAGGACGACATGCGCATTCTGTACAAGTACCTGACGACCTCACTGTTCCCACGGCACACTGAACCTGAGGTGAGACATAGCCTGAGCATCTGTACATAAAAAAATCTGTAAGCCCTAGACAAATAAGCTCTGATAGAAAGGCTATTTTAGTTTCCCTTTTTACCCGACAAGTCTAAAACTGTTTATACAATAGACACTAGGGGCCGGGCCCCCATTAAAATCAAAACTTTTTAAAGCATTTTAATCCCCTGTCTATCAAGTAATTTTATTCACAAATATATTGTGTGAATTGTTATACACTACCATTCAAAAGTTGAAGCTCAACATCTTTTTGGCTTGAAAGAAGTCTATTATGCTCACCAAGCCTGCATTTATTTAATCAATGTAAAAACGCAATTGCAATTTTATATTAATTAATTTTATATTTATATAGTTTTCTATTTAAATCATATATTTTAAAATGTAATTCCTTTTGTCACATGATCCTTCAGAAATCACTCAAATTTGCTGATTTGGTGCTTTTCTGTTGAATATATATATATATATATATATATATATTTATATATATATATATATATATATATATATATATATATATATATATATATATATATATATATATATATATATATAATGGGATACAATCATTTTGAGTTTAGATACAATGTAACTGATGTCATGCTGTAATCATCCACTGTGCGATTTTTGGAATGTGCTTAAGTCATGTGCCATCTAAAGCTGTGTTAACTAAAGATCGTGTGTGTGTGTTTGTTTGTGTCTGTGTGCAAACATTCGGCAGCTTGCAGGAAGAGACTCTCCACTCAGGCCAGAGGTGGCTGGGAATCTGTTGCACTATGGGAGGCAAGTATCCAAATATTTCAGGGCTGGAACAGCAGGCACTTGGCCTTCTGCCTGTCTGCTTGGGCTCCATGCTTTGGGGACACAAGCAGCCAAGCGCAGCACTAAGACAACACAGATCAACCAACACTGCCAAATATCAGATTGCACAAGGGTAATTTAATTGCTTTGGTGGCAAAGAGAAAACAATGAGCCTAACAGACTTCACAAAAGCCCGTCTGATTGTTTAACAAGTGGATGATGGCACAGTGGGGTCGTGTTCGACTGATAGCAGTAAGATTTATATATTATTCTCCTAAGATCGGTCAAGGAGTGACTGATGAATAATTTTCAGTTTCTTTGTTGGTGTGTCTATAGTGGGTAATGAAAGCGTATTCTTCAGAGGGTCGGCTGTGAATCATGAGGCTCGGGAAGTTGACAGGACAGTGTAGATGGTAGCAAACTGTAAGAACAGAGAACTGTGACTTGGCATTATTCAGAGGCCATGGAGACAATCACAGATTTTTCATCATTTGAAAGAGAGATATTTGTGGATTGAGGTCATGTGACTGTTTGTATTGAATATCGAAATGTTCAGAGTTGTACTGATATCTTCTGTTATGAAAACAGGTTTTTAACAGGACCAGGAAATCTTAAAGATCCAGATGCAAAATTCAGATTTCCTAGGATATTTGTAAACACAGAGGACAGTTATGAGGAGCTACATTTGATTGTCTACAAGGTGAGAGAAACTAACTTAACTCAGTTATTCTTTATGCATTTTAAAGGGTTAGTTCACTCAAAAATGAAATTTCTGTCATTTATTACTCACCCTCATGTGGTTCCAAACCCGTAAGACCTTTGTTCATCTTCGGAACACAAATTAAGATATTTTTGATGAAATCAGATTTTTTATCTTCCATAGAAAGCAACGAAATTACCACATTCAAGGTCCAGAAAAGTAGTAAAGACATAAAATAGTCGATGTAACTGCAGTGGTTCAATCTTAATGTTGCAAAGTGACGAGAATACTTTTTGTGTGCAAAAACAAAACAAAAATGATGACTCTATTTAATAATTTCCTCTCTACCCTGTCATTCTCCTATGCAGTTTACGTTTAAGACACATTGCAGAGCTTCCGTGTTCTACGTCCAAACGCCGACTCTGTATTGGCCGGCTCCTGCGTCAGCATCACACTCATGCATCTTGGTGCTCCCATGAACAGGCATCGGCCAATACTGAGCCAGCGTTCGGATGTAAACACAGAATCACTGCACTGCGTCAACTGCGTAGGAGACTGACAGGATAGAGAAGAAATTGTTGAATAAAGTTATTTTTATTTTGTTTTTATGCACAAAAAGTATTCTCGTCGCTTCATAACATTTAGGTTGAACCACTGTAGTCACATGGACTATTTTAACAATGTTTTTACTACTTCTCTGGACCTTGAATATGGTAATTTCGTTGCTTTCTGTGGGAGATAAATAACCTCTCGGATTTCATCAAAAATACCTTAATTTGTGTTCTGAAGATGAACGAAGGTCTTACGAGTTTGGAATGACATGAAGGTGAGTAATTAATGACAGAATTTTCATCTTTGGGTGAATTAACCCTTTAAAGGTGCCCTAGAATCAAAATTTGAATTTACCTTGGCATAGTTAAATAACAAGAGTTCAGTACATGGAAAAGACATACATTGAGTTTCAAACCCCACTGCTTCCTCCTCCTTATGTAAATCTCATTTGTTTAAAGACTTCCGGAAAACACGCGGATCTCAACATAACACTGACTGTTACGTAACAGTCGGGATCATTAATATGTATGACCCCAATATTTGCATATATTTGCCAGCCCATGTTCAAGGCATTAGACAAGGAAAGGCAGTATTAACGTCTAGATCTGTGCACAGACAAGGTAAGCCAGCAAGAACATCAGCTAAAAATGGCAGATGGAGCAACAATAACTGACATGATCCATGATAGCATGATATTTTTAGTGATATTTGTAAATTGTCTTTCTAAATGTTTCATTAGCATGTTGCTAATGTACTATTAAATGTGGTTAAAGTTACCATCGTTTCTTACTGTATTCACGGAGACAAGAGCCGTCGCTATTTTCATTTTTAAACACTTGCAGTCTGTATAATTCATAAACAACTTCATTCTTTATAAATCTCTCCAACAGTGTAGCATTAGCCGTTAGCCACAGAGCACAGCCTCAAACTCATTCAGAATCAAATGTAAACATCAAAATAAATACTTTACTCACATAATTCGAAGCATGCATACAGCATGCATGACGAACATCTTGTAAAGATCCATTTGAGGGTTATATTAGCTGTGTGAACTTTGTAAATGCACTGTAATATAGTCGACAGCTGGTGTGGCAGGGAGCAGGCGAATTAAAGGTGCGGCGCGCTGCCAAAATCAGTGTATAGTTAATGATGCCCCAAAATAAGCAGTTAAAAAAATTAATTTAAAAAAATCTATTGGGTATTTTGAGCTGAAACTTCACAGACACATTCAGGAGACACCTTAGACTTATATTACATCTTGTGAAAAAGCATTCTTGGGCACCTTTAATTAATAAAACTTAACGTGATATTGATTAATTACTTAACATCCATGTTTTTAATTATATATTTATTAATAAATTACCATTATTGTTATTTCTAAATATAAATAAAGATATATTTTTCATTATCTTTAATGAAAAAGAAGCAAGTTCATGTTTTACATGTTATTACATGTAACAAATGCTATATGCTATTTCTTATCTAGGCAATGAGTGCAGCTGTATGCTTCATGGTAAATGGTAAGAGTCTTTTTAAAGCTATTTTAACTAATTTTTGTACTTTTTTTGTTAACTTAGCATATTAGGAAATCAGTCAAATGTTAACTGTTCTCTCAAACTCTGCTTTCCTCTGTGTCCATAGCGGCAGTGGATTTGAATCGTGACTTCTGTGAGCAACTAGACAGCCTGGTTGGTCCTCAACTCACACTGCTGGCGTCTGACATATGTGAGCAGTACAACATCAACCGGAGGATATCAGGGTCAGTACTACTCCAGAACTTCACTTCGAACGCTGAATGAGGAAAATCCAATGTTAAGATTTGTATTATAAATAATAATAAAAAAAACTAAAAGTCATTAGGCATTAGAAGCCTTTGAACCACACACACACTCACCCTTTTTTCAGTGACATCGGTCAGGTAGCGGGGACATTTTATATGTTGTTTTAAAATATTGCTTGCAGAACTTTTAAACCATTAATATGCATGTTGAGCTGTCACTGCATCTCTTTCAATCTTCACTACTCGCACATCCATCAATCTTAAATGACTGGGTCATCCTGTGACCCAGGTAACCATTCAGAAATATGGACAAGGCTTTCACTCACAGGCATTCCACTGTATCATCTCTCTTCCAGTAGCAGTTACCGGAGCTTATCCATTAATCATATCTAAACAGTGTGTCCTTATTTTACCTGAGCCCTGCGTGGTATGCAGGATTGTTTTGTGTGGTACAATCCCTCATATCAGCTTACATGCCACTTATCACACTTTAAGGACACTTAACTGCTTTTATTCTTCCTTGCATGTTGCAATAGGAGTGAATACTGTAGCTCAACTTCAATCTTTTTTTCAAAATTGCTGTTGTAGGCCAGAGAAGGAACCTCAGTTTAAATTCATCTACTTCAACCACATGAATTTGGCTGAGAAAAGCACCATCCACATGCGCAAGACGGCCAGTGTGTCCCTCACCTCTGTCCATCCGGACCTCATGAAAATCCTCGGAGACATCAACTGCGATTTTGCACGGTAAGCAGTGCCATTGATTTTTTTTATTTTTCTTTGAAGAGGTATTTATTGAAGGCTTTGTATGTTTGAATTGCATTTTGTAAAAGTATTTTGAATAATGCCAGGTGGATACACTGCACGATTTTCAAAGTCAGATCGCTGTTCTTCTCACACTACACGACTGTCTGGGCTAACATTTAGTTGCTGTTGTGTGCACATTACATGATAGATCGGCGACAGGGTGTCACACATTACACAACGTTTCAATAGGAAGAGTTGCTGAAAACTCTGTCTGGTCTACAAACTACATTTCACAACCAAACATACAAGAAATGTTACAGGAAATAATGTAAAATCATGTGTGAGACAGGAGTTCTCGCACAAGACTGGATTTCTTCCTGTTAAAAATCGTTGGTGAGTGAAAATCAGGGCTAAAATCGTGCAGTGTACGAGGCATAAATAGATGTATAGGAAAAAAAATTAACACTGACAATTTTTCACTAGAAAATAAACATCAGTATTTGAGACATTGGGTCTCATTCACTAAGAATTGCATGGTTTATTCATGTTTGAATGCGCAAAAGAACTTCCGCCTAAACGTACAAACGTTATTGATGAATCATGATTTGTTTTTGAAAATGTTCATACACTGATATCACACAAATGTGTGCGTATGCACAGGTAGTGAATGAAACCCAGTGTCTGTGCATATTTTGTAGGGTGGATGAGGACGAGGAAATCATTGTTAAAGCGATGACCGATTACTGGGTTGTTGGAAAGAAGTCTGATCAGAGGGAGTTGTACGTCATTTTAAACCAGAAGAATGCCAACCTCATTGAAGTGAATGGTATGCTAAATTTATTGACCAAACAATGAAGTGATATAATGTTGGTGAAATTATTTAAATTCTACTGGTTAACATTTTATCACAGTTTATTTTTAAAGTTGATTTAAAAACCTTTCTTTTGATCTAAACTCTCACCGACCTTCTATTTGTGTTACAGAGGAAGTGAAAAGGCTGTGTGCAACACAATTCAATAATATTTTTTTCTTGGACTGAAGAGATATGATGGGCATGGACTACTTCACTACACTAAAACTGTCAACTGTTCAGGTTTTACTGACAGCATCAGTGTAATGCAATAATTGCATTGTAAAAATGATTTTTCACATCATGCAATTTTTTAGATTTTTATTTAATCTATACAAAAATGTGGTTGCTTCCTTGTAATTAATTATAAAATCTGAATTTTACTGTAATTACCTCTTTTCATTTGTTTGTATGTACATATTGTCATGTTTAAGCATCCATTAGCTATCCTCTCTTTTGTGTTTCATTCCCATTGTTCAGATTTGTTTTATCACTTACAGATACAATTAGGATGAAATTCAGGATATGAATCTGTCAAGCTGTTTTTTTTCTCTTATTTTAAATGTCATCATGTCATCAGTATCGAGGTTTAACATCCATTGCTTAAAAATAAATTTACAGTTTCATTAAATGTAGGTTGCTGTTCTTGTTCAAATACACATCACTGTTCAAATTGTTATAAGATCTAAGAATATTTGCTGTCACAGATTTCAAGTCTCTGACTGCCTCATGCTGACTAAGACAAGAGTTGTATGAAGTGTATCTAATCCAGATTTTCCTTGCATATTGAATTATTATTCCAGCTTTCATGTAGCCTTTAAGTGATATAAATACTTGATTCTGATTTATAATAATTTTCATACTTTTAATGTAATGTCACAACCAGTAGTTTTATTATTTATAAGTTGTTAGCCTAAAAAGTGAATGTTCTATGATGAAAATTATTAACCTTACATGGCTTGGGAAGAATTGTGCTAATTGCATCATACAAAACGCCAGAATGTATGATTATATCCGGACATCTGGTCGGGGTGATCCACCTTGACTTTTATCCTCAGCAAGAGGCTTACCTTTCCAAATATAATCATTCAAAATAATAACGGATAGAGCAACATGTAGCATGTGTGATTTATTTATTTATTTATTTGAGGAATGTAATGGATTAATCGTCTGCAGTAGTGCCAAAAGAAATATCACCTTTGAAATATCCTAGACAGCTGGTGATTTAAAGTAATAACATCATATAGCAGCTACAGTACAGCGCGACTCTATCCTCTTATCAGGGTCAGGAGGATGTGTAAATGGGCGGCGCATAACTCGTCATCAAATTTTAACCAATCAACGGGGGTTGTTCTCTGCCGCGGAGAAGCCAATCAGAAGAGCTATATTCACTTTTCAAAACCTGCCCGCCATCTTGCGTATGTACGTTTAGGACATGTAAACGTTTGTTTACGGAATATAGATATTGCGAATTATTATTTAGTCTTAGGATATAGCATTCTTCACTTCCGGAAACCCACCTTAATATAAAGGTAAGAAATCGCTCCTATTGTTTCTATCAGAAGGTTTACAGTTAAACTTAGTTTGCTATTGTGTACAACTTCCAAACGTTCACGACGTATGGTTGGGTATAGTGAGAAAAATTGTAATCATTTGTTGTTGCTGCGTTGCTTCAAGAACGATAATATTTTAATTTTATATTACAAATGTGAGTCCTCCTATAAGAAATAAACATGTTTTTTTTTTTTTTTTTTTTTTTTTTTTATAACTTTACTACATTTTGTGTGTATTTTTGTTTTTACCTAAAACAAACCTCTTTGACAGGATGCTCAGAGAATGGAAATTACATGAAGTCAGCATCAAATAAATTACACAAATGTTACATTGACATCATCCGTGTTGTTAAAACTAGTTCAGCAAAAAAAAAAAAAAAAGTTATTAAAGAGTTTGATTAGACACGCAACCTTTGTCAACAACAAAGATAGGAAAGTGTTTAATCTCCCTTGAAAAAGTTGATAAGCCTATTTATTGATAAACTGTCCTTGTTTATACAGTGTTGTATTATTTACATTTACTTTTCTGCATTTGCTCTAAAAACAGACCTGGGGTCAGTTGCATTATAAACACAGTCACGATGTTAAGACTGACTGTGTACTAGTCTGACCAACTAACAGTCAAAGGGCAAGAGTTTGTTTTACTTTTTGGATTCAAATTAGACAATCTACCTGTTTAAGTAACTTAAAGTTATGGCCATTCGTAAAGAAAACAAATTAAGATGTCTAACTTGTAAGACTAGTCTAAAAGGTTTATGCAACTGGCCCCTTCAAACAAGTTTTGGTTTATGAGTCATGAACCACTGCTTTAGGTAATTGACTGTTCTTGTTGTGAAAACTTTTGTAGGATGGACTCTCGCTTTGCTCACCTGTACAAGCGGGACAGCAGTGTGTCTATGATCCGGCTGAAGATGTCCAGACGTCGGTCTCAATCTCAGAAAGAGAACCGAGAGAAGATCCAAAACCTGCGCAGGCACCTCGACCAGCTGCCGGAGATAGAGCTCTCAATGGATGCATCCAGCATCATGGCCACCCAAGACAAAGCACCCAAAACGAATACAGCCAATGGTTAATATCGTAGTTTTGTTGTTTGATTCTGTGTTGGCATGGCCTTGTTTTAAACTAGTAATTGTACTTAACAGATGCAAATGCTGCAGCTGAGGAGAGGAAAAAGATGCTCGCTCGCTACAAAGAAAACAAGATGTTGCAGAAAGAGAAGGAAAAGCGTGAGAAAGAAAAGAAAGGCGTGTTTAAGGTCGGCCTGTATAAGCCTCAGCCACTTGGGTATCTGCCTTCCAACACTGCTGGACCAGGCAGAGGCAAGGTGAGTGATGGAAATAACAAATAACAAGTCAGACTATAATGAAGAGTACTTTATTTCCCATCTCATTTCTTCTCATGACAGATCACAGAAACTAACCAGTCCACACGGGTGACCCGCTCAATGATGCAAAATCAAAAGGTGTGTGTGTAATTTCTGCACCAATAATGTCACAAAGTGAAATGACAAAAATAATGTGAGTTTTCAAACAAATTTCCCTGATTATTCCCCCTGTCTGCCAATGGTCAACAAATAACATATAATCTTGCTGCTAACTCACACCATTGGTTGAACCAATGGACGCTGTGTTGGGCTGGTCAGGATGCTCAAACAATGGCCTACATGGAAAGAATTGCACACATTAGCTTGTTAACTTTATATACACATTAGCATTTAAAAGTTAGGGGTCAGTAAGATATTTTATTTATTTTAATTATTAAATCAGCAAGGATGCATTAAATCAAAAGTGACAAAAAAAAATACATTTGTTACAAAAGATTTGAAAAAATACTTTAGGAATAAAAAAATTACTGTTTCCACAAAAATATTAGGCAGTTTTCAAAATAAATGTTTCTTGAGCAGTAAATCGGAGTATTAGAATGATTTCTGAAGGGTCACATGACACTGAAGACTGGAGTAATGACTGCTGAAAAACCTGCTTAAAATTACTGGAGTAAATTACATTTTAAAATATATTAAAATAGAAAACACTTGGCTTAAGTTGTATTAATATTTCACAATATTACTGTTTTTACTGTATTTTTGATCATTATATATTTGATAATTGCAGCCATGGTAAGCATAAGATACTTCTTTCAAAAACATACTGACCTCACATTTTTGAACGGTCGTTTTATGTTCTCTTGCCTTTGTTTATATAAATCTGAACATATAAGTATGTGTATGTTGTAACTTTTACCTTTGGATTTCTGTGGTGACAGTTTGAAATCATGTCATTTTGTTTTTTTTATTATGCACTTCTGTTTTTGTTGTTATTACAGCCTGCAGTTGAAAGACATGCTGTTCCAAAGAAAGGTTTGTCCTTCTCGTTTAACTTCTCTGATTTTCATATTACCAAAGGCAAATCATTCTAATCAATCAAATTGAAATGGTTTCGCTACTGTTTGTCTTGAAGCAAACTTTGATGCCTTCATGCTGTTGTTGAATACTCTTTGTATTTGTACAGTTGAGACCGTATCGACCACCAGAGCTCCAGCCAAGAACAATTCCAAAGCTCTGACTACCACAAAAACCAGAGCAGCTACAGGTAATGCCACTCACTTAATTGTAGGTATGTGCAAAATGTTCACCCAAAAATTAAAATTGTCATTAATTACTCACCCTTATGTCGTTCCAAACCTGTAAGACTTTCGTTCACTTTTATTTTCGTTAGGATTTTATTCACATTTTAAACATTGATCAGCGAACATTAACAGAAGCTCAGCTGAACCTGCTTGACGCGTGAGAACTAACCTCTTCTGGAAGCTCAAACGTGCTCCGTATGTGTCAAGCAAGCATTCTTGAGCGTCCGTTTACCATAAATGATGTGTGAGGTGATGAATGTTTATATGTGAATATAAGCCTAAATTCAATCTGTTTATCTTTATAAAGTGATTGTGTCTATTCAGAAAATTTCGACTAAACAGTTTGATTGATGTGGATTAGTTTTTATAATCTTTATCTCTTTATGAACTTTTTGAAGCATCCAAACTGTAGTAATTTTATAGCTGTCTATGGAGGGACAGAAAGCTCTCAGATTTCATCAAAAAGATCTTCATTTGTGTTCCGAAGATGAACAAAAGATTTACGGGTTTGGAACAACATGAGGCTGAGAAATTAATGACAGAATTTTCATTTTTGGGTGAACTATCCCTATAATTTACATATGTACACTACTGTTCAAAAGTTCGAGGGTCAATAAGATAAAAAAAAGTTTCATGCTCACCTAGGCTACATTTATACAGAAATACAATAAAAACAGTTATATTATGAAATATTATTAAAATTTAAAATAACTAACATTTTTAACATCTTAACATTAAAAAGTTATCAGAATGATCAGTCATAAATCATTCTAATATGCTGCTTAATAGTATTGCAGAAATTGTGAAACTTTTTTCTGGATTCTTTAAATTAAAAAGTTCAAAACGGGAACAGAAATTTGTCTCCATAGTCATAATTGAATACATCCTTGCTGAATAAAATAATTACATATTATAATTGCATACATATAATAATTAGATATTTACATGTATACTACTGTTCAAATGTTTGAGGGTCAATAAGATTTAAAAAAAAGTTTCATGCTCACCCAGGCTACATTTATACAGAAATACAATAAAAACAATTATATTTTGAAATATTATTATAATTAAAAATAGCTTTTTTTCTGCTTAATATTATTTTTGAAATTGTGAAACTTTTTTTTCTGGATTCTTTGAATTAGAAAGTTCAAAACAGGAACAAATGTGTTGTCTTCATAGTGACTTTACTGTCACTTTTTATCAATTTAATGCATCCTTGCTGAATAAAAGTAATAATTTCTTTAAAAAATGTTACTGACCCCAAACTTTGATTGTAGTGTACACTTGAATTAAGAACCCATGCAGAGCATTATTATTTCTTTTACAGTTGAACCATCTGTGAGAGCTCCAACCACACGATCAGCTGCTAAAATGACACCGGTAGCTGTGGTTAAACCAGTTGCTGGTGAGTTTTATTTTAAAATAACATTTTAAATCTTGGGCTTTTCAGAAAACTTTGTCTCTGTGACTTTTATTATGCTCTACTTGTCTTACATACATGTAAGCCACTTTCTCTGTGTGATTTAGATTCAAGGACTACAAAAACAAGATCAACTGTTAAATGTCCTGCAGCGCCCTCTTCTGGTAGAGGCAAAGCCATACAAGGTAATGAGGCTACAGTTATTTTCTACTGGCATATTTTCTGGTATTGTACATGTTGTTGTTTTATATTGCCACAGTGTTGCTCAGATGGAAGTGATGTTGCATCAGTCCAGAACTACAGGATATTTGTGTATGTGTGTCATTAATCAGTACATCTCATTATCTTACACAGGCAACACAAAGACAAATATTGAAAATAAGGTGAGGTGATTTGTCATATCTATCTTTTTGGTTTTGTAATTTTATGAAAATTAAACATATTATTTTATGCTTGGATATTTTAGCCAGCTGAGAAAAAGGACACTGCTGTTAATTCTGTGGTTCTTGAGGAAGAGGAACCCAAAGCTGCTCCCCCCTCATTTGCTCCTCAGGGATTCGTGTTCCAGCCTCCTGTTGGTCTTAGTTCGTTTGAGCCTGCGCCCCTCTCTCCACGTTCAGCCAGTGCATTCCTCTCACCAAGGTACCTTTTTTTAATTTTATTCTAATAAAGTGAATGTGTGATAACTGTAAGCTTTGTTATTTAAGCTGGTCTGAAATAATACTATCATATTTCTCTTTTATAGCATTCTTGCTGAAGCCAGCGTGGAGCCCACCTTCCCCTCTCCCCCAAAACCTGTTGACCCTGCTTCTTCACTCTCATCCCCTCCACCTTCTCTGTCAACCCCTCCACCAGATCTTTCAACAAATCCTCCCTCAGTCTCCTCACCTCCTCCTGCCCAATCATCCCCTTTGCCGTCCACCTCTACAGCACCACCCCCTCCTTCGTCCCCCTTGGAGCCTCAGCATGATGTTGCCTATTTCAGGTGAGGCAGATCTCTACCATTAATAGAACTGACTCATTAGTATGTAGTAACTTTTATTAGTGTTTTAGTAATGCATTAGTCTCCATTTATGCAGCTTTCTGGGATACTTTTTCTGGATTGATCAATTGTCTTCTGCTTTGCAGTCTTTATTTTATTTTCATTAGATATTATACAATTAACCAGCCATTATATCAATTACATACACTACCGTTCTAAAGTTTGGAATTGGTACGATTTTATTTAAATTAAAAAAAATTTGAAAGAACTTTTATTACACTATTTAAAGGATTAGTTCACTTTCAAATGAAAATTAGCCCAAGCTTCATTCACCCTCAAACCATCCTAGGTGTATATGACTTTCTTGTTTCTCAGAAACACTCTCAGAAATATTTTAATTCCTGACGCATCTGAGCTTTATAATGGCAGTGAATGGGACCCACGAGTATGAGCTTAAAGTGTTTCCATCCATATCCATCCATCCATCATAAACATGTACTCCACGTGGCGCCGGGGGGTTAATGAAGGCCTTCTGAAGCAAAGCGATGCATTTGTGTAAAAGAAAAAAAAACACATTTAACAAGTTATGAAGTAAAATATCTAGCTTCCACCAGACTGCCGCCTTTATTCAAGTTACAAAGAAAGTGGAAAGTGTAAACTGGTGTCGCGTCAGACACTTTTTCCGTAAGTTGAATAGGGAAGGCGTAGGACGTAGCGTAAGCGGTGGAAGCTAGATATTTTACTTCATATCTTGTTGTCATCCTTCCTGAATAAGTGTTAATTTCTTTTTTAAAAATTGCTGACCCCAAAATTGTGAGGGGTAGTGTAATGTTTCACTGTATGTGTTCTTTCAATAGGGCAGCGATGGCCAGCGAGACTGAGCGTTTGACTGGACTTTCTGAGCTGTGGGAATCCCGATTTGATGATGCCTCTATCCCAGAAGAGAGTAAGGATTTAGTTTTGAACCATATTTAATTCAGTTGTCCTAATTCAACAACAGTCTAACACAGTATCCTAACTAGGTTTAACACAAGCTTTCCAGCAAGGAATAATTTCTATTCACACTGAAAGTGAAAATGGCATAGTCACAGTTAATTCAAACATATTTGATGTTTAATATCGTTACTGTTGGGTGGAAACCTTTTATCTCCAAAAATGCTACTTTTCAGGAAAATAAGACTTTTTTTTTTTTTTTTTTTTTTTTTGAATCATTAAACAGTGTTGTCAAAGTTGATATAGTAGCTTTTTATGTGTTCAGACACTTGCATGTGCCATTTATATTAACATTTTACCAAAATCAAGCTCAAATGGAATTACAAAGTTTTTGACCAGAGACTGTTGAACATACATGTTGTATCAGTCATTAGAACAGCCGCATCTGAGGCAGTAAGTGCATCAAATTACGTTTTCATCAACTTAGACTAAAGTTTACTGTAGATATGTGGACGCTCAGTTTTTGGTTATTTGGCCATCTTATTAATGATGAAGTTTGTGCAGAGGCTATTTAAGACAGTATTGTCTATGACTTAATAAATCCTAGACTGAGATACTCTTCTCTGTTCCTCATACATAAAAAGTAAAGAAAATTATGGACTTATTCAAACAACCAGTTCTTTACTTAATCTTGCATTGTATACAAGTAGAGATGGTCCAAATGTGTACGGCACTTCTATAGAGACAGGGTAGAGTTATGAGGTTTTACCGTCAGTTTAAGGATCCAGTGACAAGCTCTTTTTATACTTCTCATTGGTTAGATATTTGCAAATCCACAGACAGGCGTAAAGAGTGACCAACAGTAATGAATTATGAAAAAAAAAAAGGGACAAAATATGGATACACAAGGTTTCTGCCAGACAGTGATGACATACAGTTATGTGAAGTAAGTATATTTCTCCCTGTTCATGTAGTGCGAGACCGGATGCGCACGGCTGTAGGCCAGGCAAGACTGTTGATGAAAGAGCGCTTCAGCCAGTTCAACGGGCTGGTGGAGGACTGCGACTTGGGGCGTGGAGAGAAAATAACAACCTGTACTGACTTGCAGGGCTTCTGGGACATGGTGTACTTTCAGGTGTGTTGATGTTCCCTTTTAGAAATGCTCAAATAACGTCCAACCCTTGTTTAATGTTGTTTTATTTGATTTTTTTTTTTTTTTTTTTTAATAAATAGGTGGAAGATGTTAACAAGAAGTTTAATGCCTTGAAAGAGGTGGAAGCAAAGGATTGGAAAGAGGAAGTCAAGCCTGTTACCAGAAAAAGAGTGGCCAAAGTAAACAACATAAGCACAGTCTTTGAATAATAATACATCATTTCAAACGTGAAGTGTAATTCTTGTGTCCTGTGCTTTTTATGCTACAGAAGCCTCCTGCTGTAGGAGGGAAGGCCGGAGCAGATGGAGGTGCCAGTGCTGCAGCAAAGAGTCGACTGGCTGCTGTGAAGGCTGCTATGAGAGCCAAGCAGACTGAACAGAAAGCCGTTGAGAAAGACAACATCCAGGAAGATGCAGGCCCTGCCGCCATACTGCCTGCACAGACTGTGGTGTTCCATGGAGGCTTCTTCCAAGTGGAAAGCCCAGTCAAGCCATCAGGTAAGAATAAACTACTTGTCTTAAGTAAGCTTGAGTTATTTATTTATTTATTTATTTGACTTGGGCTAGTATTAGAATTTTTTTGATATTGAAAATGGTTATAAGAAATTACATTTCAATGTTATACAAAATGTTGATATGATAACCCTATTTAGGCAAAAATAACTATATCATGACATGAAGTCATTGTGAAATAAATTTACTCATATCGTGATATAGGATTTTAGTCATATTCGCCCACCACATTGGATGAGAACTAAACTGAGATGGATGACATCACTGTTTTCCACAGAGCTGCTTTATAGCTGAATTTGAACTCATTTCATGTTTGATGATCGTTACAGTTATTGAACTGACCTCAGCTGAACAATGACACTATTGTCTTTTTAAAGCTGTTATTTTCAAATACGTGTTTTTATAGTATAATACTAATATTTCTATAGTATTTCTTTTTATAATTTAAATTCCTTTTGTCTTTTGATCGCATGCCTAATTTCTGCCTCTAGCCATAAAACTCCAGGATTAAACTGTTGTCCAGACTTAGCAATGTCATAATTGTGAGTTATATTTGGAACATAACTTAAATATATTGAGTATAAAAAAACTCAAAAATATTTAAGTTATGGTATTCCTTAGTCCAGAAATGTATTTATTTTTACTGCAGTCAATATCCTTTTTTATGTTGTCTTTGTTTTAATCTGTTTAATTTTCTTCTTTTCAGGTGCTGTTAGACGATCATGTCGAATCAGTACAGTTTCTTCCCCCTGTGGTTCTAAGTTCAGCACTCCAGGCAGGCAGTGCAGATCTAATGCAGTCTCTCATGCATCCCCTCTTGCCTGTGTGTCTGCCACACCTTCACGAAATCATCACCCCCATGTATTGCCTGTTTCCACCCCTCTACGTTCTGCTGAGCCCCTGCCACAATCTCCCAGAGCTCCTCAGTTCAGTCCTGACCACAACCAAAACACACATGTTTCACCAGATGCAGAGCCCTGCTCCAACAGCCAACCTCATTATGATTTAAGCTCCGCCTGTACCTCACACACCCAACCAGATATCAGTAACGGACCAGAAGACAGTCCAGTAGACCAATCACATTGCTTACCCAGCCAGTCCGAGCACCTTGCTGATTGTTCAGAACCTCAGCTTGAGGAATGCGTGCCAGAGTATATGCTCAGTCCTTCCTCCCAAGACAACCCACAAGAGGACATGGTCTCTGAAGAGAGTTTGCCTGCCCCAACTGGAGCAGATGCCACTCTAGATACTCTTGCCCAGTGCTCATCTCGCACCTTTTCCTCAGAAGCAGAACAAAATGCCTGTGCACCTGCTTCCCCTATCCTGATGCTCTCCACACCAACCAAAGATCTCAGCATTTCTACAGATCTCAGGAATGAGGTCATTTCAACCTTTAATAGGTATGCTGTGCTTTATATTAGGCCATCTAATTCTTAACATATGAATCACTAAACATGGCACAATTCATAATCTTTAATACTCTTTCCACTGTTCATACAGCTCTCCATCCAGTACAAATGTTGAAATGACTGGAAATCAAGAAGATGAGGTGATTATCTACCAAATCCAACTAGAAACGCACAATATTGATTTATGTGTGTTTATATACATGCATGCATAAACACATATGTATATGTTGGATATACATATTGTATATTTAATTACTCAAGCGTCCTCTATTTTCACATTGATTACCTTTGCCCTTATCAATAATAATATATGGATATATATTAAATATTTAATAAGACAGTTAAATGTAATCTTTAAGAAATCTCAAAATGAATATCCATTTTCTTTCTAATTGTACATTTAAAAACTAAAATCAACCATTTTAAGTGCTACAAATGAATTTAGGCATCGATGATTTTTCTTTTTTGGACAATTTTAATATCCGCTATCTTTTTTGGACAATTTTAATATCAGCTATTTATTGGTTATTGGCTGTAACATAATAGAATTTTATTGGCTTATCACTATGGGCTAGAAAAGCTACACCATGTAACTGTCAGTGTAACAAAAAAAAGTTATTAAAGGAAAACCTTGTCTTTACCCTGTTGCATTTTGATAAACCTATAATACATGAAATATTTTAAAGTTGGATGGATTTTGTGGTACATTGCATACATAAGCCACTTGCTCATGCGTGGCATGTCAAATCCGTACACTGAGGAAAAATAGTTCTAGCTGTAAGTACTATTAAGTACTAATATATGTGTACAACAATACCTTGAAACACATTAATCTGTGCAGAGGAGCAGAGCTGAAGCACAACCAAAACAACGTTTTTCCTCTAGACCCATGCGTTTTAACCGGTAGAGGGCCAAAAGTTACATAGTGTAGCTAACCTTTATTCCGTATCCCTAAATCCTACTATTAATCAGCAGAGCTTTTTTCTTATACTTAATAGTTTATGGATCATGTTCTGATATATTTTTCCCAGGGTGCTACTGATTTGGACTTTGAGCGTTACCTACAGCCAACGGCGAGAAACAGCATGTCTCCGGGTCTTGCAGCAGAGAGGTTCTCCCTTGGAGTGTTGGATGCTGAGATGGAGAGTCCTGTGACTCCGGCGGAGGAGCGTCCTGTTGATGTCTTGGCAACACCTACAGGTACTTTATGTCCCTGATATCACATCATAATATTATTAATGCTCACAATCTGGTTTGTTGGGGGGCACGTGGGCACTCACTTCTCTCTCTTGCACTCCTGTCTCAGTTCTTCCCAGATTGGTGTTCACACCCCGGACCAGTCAGGTGGATTTAAATCTTTCCTTTATAAACTGTCATTCCCTTTTTCAACAGGGTTCCCACAGTTTTCCAGTCATGTAAATTCACTCAGAAGGAGCCATTTTTATCTGATTAAATATTTTATAGATGTAAACTTGAAAAAAAATGACTACAGAAGATTTTGTTCATTTTAATAAAATCTTAAAGGCTTTTATTAGTATTTAGTTTTTCAGGCCCGAAAACCACCATTTTATATTTTTCAGGTGTTTTCAATGACCGTGGGAACCACTACTATATCACAACTTCTGAGTGTTGTCAGTATTTTAATTTTAATTTTATTTTTACACATTTTCTTCCCATAACCTTGTTGTTCTCTGGTGTTTCAGATGTCGGACAGTCTGTTTCTGTTCACCCCAGAGCAGAAGGAGAGAGTGAGACAGTCAGTGTGTGAACGTGACCTGATCACATTCACACCTCCCACAAACAAATAAAAGCACATCCACTCACTCTTTAAATGTGGATAGTTTTATTATTTTTTGCGTTGTTAAAATAGATACCTTTGATACTTGTTTATCTGTTTGCTACTCACTTTTTGTACTTTATAATGAGCACATTTAGATACAGCAATAATATTTCTATGCAGTTTTGACTTCAGAAAATATTGTTTTTTATGGCTTTTAAATGTCAAAATTGTTGTGAATGCCAATTAAAATCATAAGAACAAAAATTGTTATTCTATTCTGTGAATTAACTACTGTTTTGAAATGACCGATGTAGTAGAGGACACACAGGTCATGGGAGGAAGGGGGGTGAGTGATTAACATCGTTGTTTGGAGCCTCTTCTTCATCTTGTCTCTCCTCAGCCTCCAGCTGCTCTGTGTGTCTTAAATAATTAATCTTGTAAATTATAAAAATATGGGCTGCAAAAAAAAACTCTTCCTGAAATATGGGATTTTTTTTAAAAAATACCTTGGTTTGTCAGCATCTGAAAGAGCAGTTCTGTTCTTTTCTCTCAGCTTGAGTCTCTTCTCCTTCAGCTTCACACTGTTCTCATATGCAGGGAAGAAGGTCTGAGTGAAGAACTGCTGAGTTTTCTGTATCCAGTCCTTTTCTGAGGAAATTAAATTAGCCCACTATTAGGGATAGATCAGGGGTAGAGAAATGTATAGTATTTACAGTTTGTGAAGGAAGTATATTAAGTATTAATTACTATTTTTTCAGTATTGTCAACTGTTAAATAATCTGAGACTAGCTAGAGCTATAGTAATGTAGTTACCTTACTCATACTAAATGAAAGTGGTTCTCAAACTTTTTGACTTTAAGGCTCCCTAGATTTTTTTTTTTTCCCCTTCAAAATATGTTTTAATCTATGGACACTCCTACTTAAGCTCCTATAAAATAATAGTAAAGAAAAATTAATAATTCGAATTTTAAATAACTAATAGATTTGCACAATAACTTTTATTTTTTATTAAGGATTAGTTCACTTTCAAATTAAAATTTCCTGATAATTTATTCACCGCCATGTCATCCAAGGTGTCCATATCCTTCTTTCTTCAGTCGAAAAGAAATTTTTGATAAACATTCCAGGATTTTTATCCATATAGTGGACTTCAATGGCCTCCAAACGGTTGAAGGTCAAAATTAGTTTCAGTGCAGCTTCAAAGCATTCTGCATGATCCCAGATGAGCAACAAGGGTCTTATCTAGGGAAACCATTGATCATTTTCTAAAAAAATTAATACAAATTTTATCTGTTTCAACAATAAATGCTAATCTTGAACTAGCTTTCTTCTCTATTTGAATTCCAGCAGTGTAGACACTGCTAAGTGTATTACTGCCCTCCACAGGTCAAAGTTTGAACTAAATTGTCATATACAATATGCTTGTGCAAGTATGCAAGAGGGCAGTAATACACTTAGCAGTGTCTACACTGCTGGAATTCAAATAGAGAAGAAGAGAGCTAGTTCAAGATGAGCATTTATGGTTAAAACGTACAAAATTTTACTTTTTTTAGAAAATGAGTGATGGTTTCTCTAGATAAGACCCTTATTCTGTTTAAAGCCTTTGAATCTGCACTGAAACTGTAATTTTGACCTTCAACCTTTTGGAGGCCATTGAAGTCCACTATAAGGAGAAAAATCCAGGAATGTTTTCATCAAAAACCTTAATTTCTTTTCGACTGAAGAAAGAAGTAAATTATCAGGAAATTTTAATTTAAAAGTGAACTAATCCTTTAAGTTACATGACTTTTCTAAATTAGGTTACCTCATATAATTTGGTTTTTGGTTTTGTTTTCCAAAGATCTTTCTTAAAGATCAACTTAGCTTACAATGCTTTTGAGAAACGCAGCCCTGGACAGTTGTTGAGGGGGTAAATGAAAATGAGTTATTTTTTGTTGTTGTCGTTTTTGTAAAGTTTTAATGCTTGTTTTGTCTTATTTAAATAATTTTAAGTCACTTTGAGGCCCATTTGGAAGTTTGAGAACCACAGATATAGTGACAAGACTGACCACATTTTCCATCATGAATTACATTTGTAAAGTCAAACCTTTGAAAGCAAGCACAGGACTTTGTCTTTTCTCCGTCTCCTCAGATAGGGATGACTGAAACATATCAAAAGATGAGACCACCTTAATGGAGATGGTCTGGTTAGCTTTCACCCAAGCTGAGATAATGATCCACTGAAATGTGATACTGCATGATATTTACAAATCTCATGAAAATGCCAGAAAGGGAGAATTTCATTCTTAAAAATGGAAAAAGAAATCCTTGTAAAGTACACATGAAATCAAAATTGACCTTATTTACTTTGTTAGTGTATAATAATAGTCTTGTGATAAACAATTAATCTGTGCAAGTTAAAACACAAAAAAATTGTTTGTCGTGGTAATCTTTAATCAAAATCTGAAAAGTTACTTCTGGTCTGGAATGGCGTTCCTTCTCTGAAAACGTCAGTTTGACGGCTTGGGTTGAAAATGTGTAAACCACTCCCCTGGAATATTTTGTCTGCTATGAGCGAGATATGGAGAGGAGGAGCGCTAAAGGAAAACTCTGCCCTCTATTCAGTATTCCGTTTCACTTGGAAATACGTCACAACACTGGAGAAAATTCCGGTTCACGCAGACTTCAAATGATAAAAGTATGAATCGATGATCAGGGTCAGTAGGAGTGGAAGCACAGACCTGATTTGAACTCAGCTCTGTAATATTCTTCACAGTGTCGTCCCAGTGACTTGTGTCAGTCTGGCTCTCAACATCAGTTTGGATTCTCTGGCCTTTCACCTCAGCACAGCCCAACAATGCCTCAAAGAACTCCAGAAAGCTTATCTACAAACAAAATCATTTGTCATATCAAATCAAAATAATATCAACCAAAAACATATGGGTTCAGCTACTGACCTCCAGGTCCAGATTGCTGTAGATTCCATCATGAATTGCAGGACTGTCCACAGAGAGGATCTCTAACACTTTGGACACGGTTAGCTCACTGTCATATAGACAGAGGTCCTGTGAACAGGACTATGCATAAGAATTATGTATGAATAATTCTTAGTAAGGTTAGTCTAGATGAATGTAAGAGGCCTGTTACCTTGAGCAACCAGACAAATAGCCTTGCAGTCAAGACTTGGTTAGGCTGGACTGAATTTGCTTTACACAGAGCCTGGTAAATTTCCCAGCATCTGTCTGAGTAATGACATGCAACCGCAGCATGGAAAGAATGGCAGAACAGAGAGCCTAAAAAATAAGTATATATATATATATATATATATATACTGTATATTTATATATAGTATGTACATATAATATATACACTATATTGCCAAAAGTTTTGGGATGCCTGCCTTTACGTGCACATGAACTTTAATGACATCCCATTCATAGGGTTTAATATGGAGTTGGCCCACTCCTTGCAGCTATAACAGCCTCAACTCTTATAGGAAGGCTTTCTACAAGGTTTAGGAGTGTGTTTATGGGAATATTTGACCATTCTTCTAGAAGCACATTTGTGAGGTCAGGCAGTGATGTTGACGACAAGGCCTGGCTCACAGTCTCCGCTCTAATTCATCCCAAACGTGTTCTATTGGGTTGAGGTCAGGACTCTGTGCAGGCCAGTCAAGTTCCTCCACTCCAAACTCGCTCATCCATGTCTTTATGGACCTTGCTTTGTACACTGGTGCGCAGTCATTTTGGAACAGGAAGAGGCCATCCCCAAATTGTTCCCACAAAGTTGGGAGCATGAAATTGTCCAAAATGTCTTGGTATGCTGAAGCATTAAAGGCCTTTGCACACTGAGTCCGAAATATTCGCATGCTTTTTTTCGTATTCGTAATCCTAAAAAATCGTCACGCACAGAGACCTTGCACACTGAGTCCGATGCGTAAAAATGAATGCGTTGCGAAAAAAAACAAAAACGCAAAACAATACAAAATGAAGTCTTCAAGCAGTGAGCACGATTTAGTTGTCTCCTCTCTTCTTAAAAAGAGAAAAAAGAAAGACGAAATATTGGGTCCATTTAATTCCGAGATTGCATAGAGAGAAAGGAGAGTTCACCTCATCAAGGAGTTGAGTGATTATCCCGAGCGTTTCAAAGTTTACTTCAGGATGTCAGTGGCTCAGTTTGATGCTTTGCTCTGGCACAATCTGTCTTTATATTCGGTATCTTTGTATTCCTCACGTTGTTTGTCATTCTGTGCTGCTGTTTTGTGCTGTAGAAGACGTGGACTAACTTGTCAGATGGCATTCTGGATTCGTGTACGGTGGCTCTGAATTGTCAAAACGTCTCTCAAAATGCGTGCATCGAACCTGATCTGAATAGTTTTTTGACGGACGAAAGTTTCGGAGGCAGTGTGCAGGTGTGAGGTCGAATTTATTTTTTGACGTGCAAAATTTTCGCATGTGAATTTTGGACTCAGTGTGCAAAGGCCTTAAGAGTTCCTTTCACTGGAACTAAGGGGCCAAGCCCAACCCCTGAAAAACAACCCCAAACCATAATCCCCCTCCATCAAACTTTACACTTGGCACAATCCAGTCATGCAAGTACTGTTCTCCTGGCAACCACCAAACCCAGACTCATTCATCAGATTGCCAGACAGAGAAGTGTGATTCGTCACTCCAGAGAACACGTCTCCACTACTCTACAGTCCAGTGGCGGCATACTTTACACCACTGCATCCGATGCTTTGCATTGCACTTGGTGATGAAAGGCTTGGATGCAGCTGCTCGGCCATGGAAACCCATTCCATGAAGCTCTCGACACACTGTTCTTGAGCTAAACTGAAGGCCACACAGAGTTTGGAGATCTGTAGCTAATGACTCTGCAGAAAGTTGGCGACTTCTGCGCACTGTGCACCTCAGCATGTGCTGACCCCGCTCTGTGAATTTACGTGGCCTACCACTTCTTGGCTGAGATGCTGTTGTTCCCAATTGCTTCCACTTTGTTTTGATACCGCTAACAGCTGATCGTGGAATATTTAGTTGTGAGGACCACACTTGAATTCACTGAGCTCCTGAGAGCGACCCATTCTTTCACAAATGTCTGCATGCCTAGGTGCTTGATTTTATACACCTTTGGCCATGGAAGTGATTGGAACACCTGAAATCAATGATTTGGAGGTGTGTCCCAATACTTTTGGCAATATAGTGTATATATACATACTGTGTATATATATCCTAATAAATAATAATAGATCTGTGTCTAAAAGGGACTTTCAAGAGAATTTTTAATAATTCAATCATATTACAATCTGTATCTCTCTACCTTTCACATTCTTTGCATTGGGAATGATGTTCTGCCTCATGAGCTTTGAAAAACATGTTGCGAGTATGTTATTAGAAGACCTGAAACATGACAAGTGATTTGTGACTAGATGGAAACTTTCAAAAACATTTAAAAAACAAAACAAAAACCTTTATCATTGTAGGAAAATACTCACTCAATATCTTTGTGGCAAATATGATATGCTACAATGACAATATAGCTGATACACTCTCTCGGTAGAATGGCAGTGAAAGGAGAATGAACCTGATCTGGATTCAGATAGTGACAACAAGCAAAACTTTGATAAGTAGAAATTTGATTAAAAGTGAAAACATCACAAACCATTACTATGCTTAAGGACATCACCAGTGATGAGACGCTCTATTTGCGCTTGCGTGACTCTGTGCTGGTGAACTTTACAGTCCATGAGAAATCGGGAGAACTGCAGGTGGGTCAGTGGGAATATTTTGTCTGGAGACTGCTCATGTCCAAGGCTGCTGTAGAAGCTATAGATTTCCCTTAACAAACCAATGTGTCTCAGCACCGCATATTCCACCTTCACAGTAAATAATATAATAGTTACACACCAACACAGATTTGACTCTGGATTTACTTTAGGATTAATTTCAAATAAGGCCAAAAACCTGTTTGAGTTCTTGATCTCTGTGGGCCTCAGGGACTCTATTTAACAGGGTCTGGATGTTCAAAACCATGTCAGATCCGAGTGGTGAGTTTGTGCTTGACTGTGAAGATCTCTTGGATGAATCATCTAATGAACAGAAATAAACACTATGGCCCAGTTTCACAGACAGGACTTAGACTAAGCCAGGATTAGGCCTTTGTTCAATTAGGACATTTAAGTAGCATTTATAAATGTACCCTAGAAAAAACATTACTGGTGTGCATCTTGAGACATCTTTTTTCTTTCATTTAAATCAGCTCAATTTTAGTCTGGGACTAGGCTTAAGCCTTGTCTGTGAAACCAGGGGTATAAGTAGTATTTTAGTTTCTTGTATTGTACAATTATAATAGCCTTTCATATACACTCACAGCCACTTTACTAGGTACACGTTCAACTGATCGTTAACGCAAATATCTAATAAGCCAATCACATGGCAGCCAGTGACTTCCCTGCCCCTTTTGAGACTTTTCAAAAGTTTAGGGACAAATCTAGCAACTTCTTGGACAAATCTTATCCAGATTCTTGTTTTGCCCACTGATCTATATTCATGTATATATAGATCAATGAATTTGCCATTATGATGTCATCTCTTGACATTTAGCTATCAGTTTTAGCTACTTTTAATTGAAAGCAGTTGGCAACACTGATTGCAGCAATGCATTTATGCATGTAGACATGACATGCTTTCGGGAAATGCACCCCTGGTAGGGGCAGGCTTACTGTCAAGCTAAGCTGAGTTGTTGCTTAACAGGCAGACAGGAATGCAATGATATCACTTAAGGTTAAAGGATGACAGAAAAAAATGGACGCTGCGTTAATTGTGTTTAAGTCAAAATTGGACAGTAGAATATTGGAAAAACATTGCCTGGTCTGATGCTTCTCGATTGCTGCTGCAACATTCAGATGGTGGGGTCAGAATTTGGCGTAAACAACATAAAAGCATGCATCCATCCTGGCTTGTGGTGCAGGCTGCTGCAGCTGGTGTACCAGTTGAGCATCATTTAATGTGCCTAATGTGATAATGTGCCATGTCACAAAGCTCAAATGAGCTCAAACTGGTTTCTTAAATATGATATTTACTATACTCAAATAGTATCCACAGCCACCAGATCTCAATCCAATGGAGCAACCTTTGGGATGTGGTGGAATGGGAGATTCACATCATGGATGTGCAGCTGAAAATCTGCAGCAACTG
This sequence comes from Chanodichthys erythropterus, assembly GCF_024489055.1. Classification (NCBI taxonomy): domain Eukaryota; kingdom Metazoa; phylum Chordata; class Actinopteri; order Cypriniformes; family Xenocyprididae; genus Chanodichthys; species Chanodichthys erythropterus. Next base: position 20,546,958 of record NC_090239.1, read on the forward strand.
TGTAATGCTATAACATCAATATGGACCAAAATCTCTGAGCAATGTTTCCAGCACCTTGTTGAATCCATGCCATGAAGAATTAAGGCAGTTCTGCAGGCAAAAGGGGTCCAGTAAAATGTACCTAATAAAGTGGCCAGTGAGTGTATAGTATATATAACATATATTATATAATAATAATAATATTATATATAAACAATATGAATAAAAATAAATGTCAAAAAGTACACATTTTAAACTACATTTAAATACATATCTATTAAATTACAAATTTCAATTTAGCTATGTAGGAAATCAGGAAATCGATCAACTGTACAGTTTAATAGCCATTATTTGACCAATCAGAATCAAGTATTCCAGAGAGCTAATAATATTTATTACTTCTGGTCATGAATATTACTTAATACTTTACTCTCATCTGGAAAAGGAGTTGTAATCCCACTCAGGCCAGGAGTGAAGGCAGGAAATTCAGCCATGCAGTCCTTATTAAACTCTCCTTCATATACATGTCCATTTTCAAAAGTGTACCTCCCCTGCAAAAAACATCTGTAGTGTTGGAATCATACAATCATCTCATCCCATTTTCATAGTTTGAAAGGTGGTTTACCTGTCCATGTTTTTTGTCATGTTTCCACTCTCCACTATACACAGCCCCACTGGCATATAAGAACTGTCCTCGACCATGACGCATGCCCTGAACGAATTCTCCTGTGTACTCGTTCATACGAGGGTATTGAGAGCATGGAACTCTTTTACAGAACCATGTGTGCGTCCCTTTTCCATCCTACATTAAATAAGAAACCTCTGCTAAAATTTTCAGAACAAAATTGTAAGAAAAATCAGACATAATGTATAGGGGATGACCCTAAAAATAAGGGCAAAGTTAGAAAATGACAGACCTGGATGCCATTTACCCACTCTCCACTGTATTGCTGATCCAGCTGAACCCATCTCATTGTTCCTTCTCCATGTCGAACATTGTTTTTCCATTTTCCTTCATACACATTGCCAGATGGGTAACTTTATGGGAAACAAATATATAAATATAAATTTAGAAAGAAAAAAAATATTTATAAAGAAATGATACTACCACATACCACCGCTTTCCCCAGCCCTCTCTGCGGTTGTTCACCCAGTCTCCTTTGTACCATGATGTGAATGCTTGGTTGTAGTACATTACCCCCTGTCACCATCACAGGACACCAGTCAAGATATTTATTATTAAATGCATGCGAGGGAAGTAGAGACAATGGATGTGTGTACGTACATACCTGCCCTTGTCTTTTGCCCAGATACCACTGTCCTCTGTACACAGTAGAGGTTTTGAAACATTTGTACATCCCGACACCATGACGGATACCTTGGTGTATCTCTCCCTCATAAGTGCTGCCATCTAGCCAGGTGTAAGTCCCATGTCCCATGGGAACATTACATTTAAAATCACCCTGCCGAATGCAAAAGTAAGGAAAATTCACAATTAATGATTATTGGCTCCAAAAAATGTGTAATTCAGAAAACTTGTATTCAAAACACTGGGGTATTATGTGACTTATCCAATCCTAGCTATTGTAAATCTTCATGTAAATGATTAAACAACTGAGTGACTTCCATGAACTCTTTACATACCTGATACTTTAAACCGTCCGACCAGATATATTCACCAGAGCCATGCATTAACCCATGTGAAAAACTACCCTAATGAATGCAAAATGGTAGAAGTCAGAAATAATGTTGTTTAATTTAAGGTGGTCCACTGGGGTTCCCATGGGTTTTTAAACTGGGCAATTTTGTGAGGACAAACATATTGCATTTATTTCTGAATGTTCATCTTTCCTCCCTTACAACATACATACATTATTTTAATTATAACAAAGATCTGTTAAGTAATATACTATACTGTAAGTAGTAACGTTAGTCAATGTTCTTAATAAAAGTTTAAATTTGATACATTTCAATTAGATTTAACGTACATTTTCTATACTTGGTCAAGGTTGTAAACCTCTAAATTATCGTTCATCACTCACCTTGTAAATATGGCCACCTTGAAAATAAGCGACACCTTCTCCATGAAACATTTCTCCACACTTATCACCCTCATATCTGAGAAAAAAGACCCCAAACACTACAAAACACTATTTGTCCACAAATCTGACAATTATCATTTTGCAAGCATGTCTAACCTTTCCACGATTATATGGTGAAGTATGGGAACTTTACGGCACTGATCATGCTCATTGTTTGGTCGATGATCATTCGTATGCTGAGACACAGCAGTGGAGGAACACGCAGCAGATCTCGAGGAGTCTCGTCCATCGTCAGGCTCTGTGACGGACTCTGACACTACACTGGACGTGGAGGACTGTCCTAACACTTTGCTTAGCGTTGGTTCTGGTGTAGATCTGTTAGAACTTTTCATTTTGTGTTCTTTAGCCATCCCAGGTAGAGGAAAAAGTCAGAAGTATTCGCTGGTTCACCAACTAGCAGGCATCCCTGTGGTGTGTACATAGTAACACGCTACCGGTTGCTAAGCAATAATATAGTACGGCAAGTTAGAAGGGCCAACAACTTTACTAAGACGACTTGTTGAATGTAAAAAAAAAAAATGAAAATATGATGGGATACCGGGGCAAATCGTCACATTTTTTAACTCCAATTAATATTTTTCACAGTAGTTTTATTTTTGAAATTCAGCTTCTATACAAACAGTTCACCAAGAAAAAAAGAATGATTTACCTTCATTCTGAGGGAAAAAAACTAAGTCTAACTAAGTCTTTTTGGCGACCATTTAATTCCACTGTATGTATAAACAAAACAATAATATATTTATCAAAATACCTTATGTTCCACATAAGAAAAAAGTCCTACAAGTTCCTTAAATTAGTTATTCATATTCTGTTCAAGCATTAGGGGGTTATAGATTTACACCTTTCAAATTTTAACTCATTTTAAAGAAATAATAAATACAAAATGATGACTTTACAGTTAGATAAAGAATTACAAAAACAAGGCTTCAAACACATCATGAAAACATGAGAAATATACTTTATTATAAAAAAATACAAAATAATAAAATCCTTAATTAAAACAATAGTGTTTGATATTCAATATGAAATTCACAAGCAGACTCAACAAAAATACAGTGTTTCAGTCATGAGAAATCATATCCAGATTAGCCAGGTGTCTCATGGTGGGTCTACCATGTGGACAATTCCAGGGCTGTTCAATTTCCCCCATGTGAAGCACTAGTTTCTTCATTTCACTGATGTTGAGGGCAGTGCCAACCATCACCTGTGTAAACGCAAAAAAACATTCACAAACCGTTCATATTAAAACTTAAAAAGAATACAAATATGCAATGGCTCAATTACAGACTCTGATCTTCCTTTACAGGTATTTATCTGGGTTCAAACAGGTGGGTTAGAACAGGGCTGCAAAATATTCCTGACAGGAAGAAAAACTTAGATGCACTCACCGATTTGCGACAAGCCCTGGATGCAAACATTTGCCTTACTCGAGAAGGTCGACACATGATTCCTGGACTGTCGCTAAGCATGAAGATGAGTTCTTCAATGTCACTTGGGCCAAAGGTCCAATTCTTACTTGTAGGTAAAGACACCAGCTTCACCCTCTCCATAACCTGAGCTGATAAACAAACCACCATCCCACATCAGTTTGTAGTAATATGTACCAGATACGATCATGAAAATCTTCTACAGTAGATAACCCACCATCCTCATCAATGAGGAAGTCAAATCCATTCTTTCTGAAGATATCAAGGTTTTCCATGAGCACTGTTTCACTGATAGCCGGGAGGTGGAGATTTTGTGGACTGTATATGGAGAAAGAAAAAAATAAGTTAGCTTTAAAATAAATTCCCGCTCCCAGTTCCACTTGTCTGTGCAGATTGGGACTTACACTATGAGCCGCTGCCCCTTTAAGACCGTATTCTGTTGTAGCATCTCAAAATTGTACTTTTCATCTGTGGCATGCTGGTCTATTATGAAAAGGTCAGATTTCAGCTTGGTGATAATAAAACCCAGGTTAAACTGACCAATGATTTCCATATCCTTGAACATATCTTTGCTGTAAAAAAAAAAAAAAGTTGAAACCTTGTAAAAGGCATATAAACTCAAACATGAGGATTCAAAAATCTTTAAAGAGATTTTCCAACCCAAAAATTCTGTCATATTTACTCATCTTCAGGTTGTTCCAAACCAGTATGCACTTCTTTTTTCTGCAGAACATATTTTGAAGAATGATGGTAACCAAAGTTTAGGTTCCTATTGACTTCCATTGTACGGACAAAAAAATATAATGTAAGCCAATGGAAACTTAACTGGTTTGGATAACAGCATTCTTCAAAATATCTTCTGTCATATTCCACAGAAGAAAGAAAGTCATACAGGTCTGGAACGAATGAGGGTGAGTAAATGATAGATTTTTCATTTTTGGGTGGACTGTTCCTTTAAGAGATCAAGCTAAAGATCAATCTAACCTTATTTCTTTCTTAAGTTCATCTTCAGCACTCTGGTTTTCTCCAGGGTTAATCTTTGCCCTGAATCGTCTATATTTTAGCTCTCGATCATTGTTCTCTGTCACCTGAGCCTGCAGCCTCTGCGTCCTTTTAGAAAGTTCCTGCATAGAAAACTGCAAAAGCACCGTTTTCTTCCGTATGCTGACAGGTGAATCCAACTGCAGGGAAGCATTCTTGTTTTTGGAGTCCACCAAACCACTCCATGCTGGAGGTTCATCTTCACGTCTAGCTCTTTTAGCTTCAGGACTGTACATTCTGTCCTGGTTTTGTTCTGACTTTGTCTCTGGCACCAAAGTTTCATGACTCCAGAACTTCTCATCTACAGATTCATCAATAGTCTCAGCTTTAACATCAGTTTCATGTATAATAGGGTGTAAATCTGACTTGTTTTCTGAATTGTTTTCATGTAGAATCTCTTTATGATCTTCAGCAGAACTTTGGTTTGCAGCCCCAGAATCATCAGCATCACTATCAAAGGTGCTTTTAAATTTAGCTAGACAAGCAGTCGATTTATTGGAAGTAACATCAGTGAAACTTGGAGAGGATTTTAAAGGCGGCCTCATAATGTCAGTAATTTTTTTAGAGCAGCTCACAAAGGAAAACATCTTCTTCTGAGAAGGACCAGCACAAGCAGCTTTATGACTAGACTGCTTTGACCCAATTCCTGGAGCCTGATGATTTGAAAATGCTTCTTTAAGTCCTGCAAGATTGATGGAAGTCTTTGGGGGCCCATCATCTGGAAGAGCTTCAGAGACTGATCCCGTTTCACAATCTTCTAAACCAACGCTTGTCTCAGTTGGTCTACACAGGCCTTCAAGAGAAACATCAACATATGTAATGACACTTCAAGACAACAAATGAGCCGTCTTAAAAGGTCTGTACTTACTGGTAATTGCTGGAGAAATGTGATTGAGACTGATTTTATTGACACCAGTCTCAAACATAGCAATGAGTGAGCTTTTCAGAATGGCCAGCAAGAGTTTTTCCTCCTGTAGAAGGATTTGACGTTTATCTGGAGTGACATTCACGTCGACACAGTCTAAAGTGAAACAAAGAATCAAAACACACGATTAAATGACAAGTTTCTAAAATAGCTTTTATATTTTGCATACTTTGTATTTCACTAAAAATGTTTTCAAAATAAGTCTTATTTCTGCATTTATTTGATCAAAAATACAGTCAAAACAATAATATTGTTACACTTTTATTATTACAATTTAAAATAACTTTTCTATTTTAATCCATTGTAAAAATTAATTGTGATCGCAAAGCTGAATTTTCAGCATCATTATTACTCCAGTCTTCAGTGTCACATGATCAAGAAATCATTCTAATATGCTGATTTGGTGCACAAGAAACATTTCAGTAGCACTTTATTTTACAGTCCTGTTTTGCACGAACATAATATTTACTTACTGTAGTAATGACACTAACTAGGTCCTACCTCTAAACCTTAGTACATTGAAAGTACGCATACTGTAAAATAAAGTACAACCTACATTTCTCATTAGTATTAATGTCTCATTAGTATTAATGAAAACAGTTGTGCTGCATAATATTCGTGGAAACCGTGATAATTTTTTATAGGATTCTTTGATGAAGAGAAAGTTCAGAACAGTGTTTGTTTGAAATGGAATTTTTTTTTTTTGCAACATCCATCAAAAGTGACAGTTAACACATTTTGAATGAAAAGGGAAAGTATTAATTTCCTTAAATATCTTACTGACCCCAAACATTTGAATGGTAGAGTACACATTTATTTATGATTATATACATTATTATATATTATATACAGTATATTTAATTTAATTGCTTAATTCTTCTGTTAAGTCTTACCTGAAGCGACAGTGATGTTTAGAGCGACAAAAGGGTATTGATGCCGATTGTACATGTGATAAACCTCATTCACAAGCTTGGAGACCTGCAAATATTACAAAAAATATGAACACATCATACTTATTACATATAATTAACACAATAATACATACTTGTATAAAAAGACCACACCTTAACTGGATCACAGGGTCTTTTATTGATAAAGAAGAACTGTCTGTCAGTAGCACTTCGACCAACACCATGATCCCCTTGTGACACAAACCCTTCAATGCTAGGATGTAATATCATTAAACATCACTTTAGTTTACACAGGAATATTCCGTTTTCATCACCTGAATTGTGCAAAACTGGTAATAAGTCAATCTTAGGTTGACCCACAAATTAATGTTTACACAGAAAAACTCACATGAAAAGGTCTTTTGGAACATCTACCCCACCCAGACCATAGTCTTCCTTAATTGTTTCATTGGGAGATATTTGTTGGAAAGGAATCAAACTTTGTAGCTGAGGGGAAATAAAAATGTGACATACATGTTACTCTCAAACAACATGGACAAACAATAATGCAAGTACTTTGTTATAATAAAATGACAATGTGTTCTGTTTGTCAATTTTGGTTTAGGAATGATTCTTCTTTAAATATCCACTACAGAAAAACTAAGTTATTCTCACCTGTTTAGGTCCAAACACAGCTCCAATGTTGTCTCTCATGCTGTTACTGCCGCTTGTGCACAGTACTGTGGTGCGTTTGCCTTGTCCCATCTGGTTAGTGCATGTAATGCGCACACCAGTGGAGATGATGCAGTAGGATTGCAAGACGAAAATCATCTTGGAATATTCCTGTGAAGAAACTCTATTTAATTCCTTCCAAAACATGGATACAAGCCCATGTACCCAAGTGTCTCCCAGCAGACCTTTTTGATGTTGCGGTGGAACTCCTTGTGTCGAACAGGTAATGTGGAGAAGAGCTTCTGAAGAGTGATGGTAGTGCCGGGTTGACGGGGATGTGGCACACGCTGACTGAGACGACCATCGTGGTCATACACCAGCCGAGCTCCGATCTGAGCGCTCTCATGACAGGTCACGACACTAAGATCACTGCGGATATATATATGTATATTAAGGAAGCATTAGAGAGATTAACCAAACATACCAATCCATAATCATCACTGTACCATAATAATCAGGTATTATGTAATGCTCATACTGTAAGAATTAAGAAGACACATCCAAATTAAATTGTTACCTAAGAGCACAAAGTGAGCTGAGAGCTTCACCTCGGAACCCAAATGTCTCCACATGTATCAGGTCGGAAAAATCTCTTAATTTAGAGGTGTGATGTTTTAAAGCTGCAGATGTGGAGAAGACACAAATAGGTCACTACCGGTCAAACGTCTGGAATCAATCAGATTTTATAATGTTTTTAAAAGAAGACTATTATGCTCACCAAGGGTGCATTTATTTGATCAAAAATACAGTAAAAACTGTAATACTGTGAAACCATATTACTTTTTTTTTTTTTTTAAATATATATTAAAATGTAACTTGTTTAATGTGATGGAAAAGCCATTACTCTAGTCTTCAGTGTCACATGATTGTACAGAAATCATTCTAAAGAAACATTTCTTATTATTATCAATGTTCGAAACTGTAGTGCTGCTTAATATTTTTAAGCTTAGCATTTATTTAAAACTATTCATATCTAAAATAATATGTCTTTACTGCCACCTTTGATGAATTTAATGCATTCTTGCTTAATAAAAGTTTCCTGAGCAACTAATCAGCATATTAAAATGGTTTATCGTGTGACACAATAATGTGAAGTATGGTGACCTGTACTCGGAAATTGCACTCTGCGTTTCACCCCTCCAAGTGCACACAGCTGAGTATTGAACACACGGAGCAGTGGGCATCCAGTTTTTTGCTGCGGCGCCCGCAGAGATATTGAGAGTTAGGTGCCTTGCTCAAGGGCACCTCAGTTGTAATGAGACTGGAAAAGAACACTGTTCATTCATCTACATTTCATGCCAGAACTGAGACTAGAACCAGCAACCTTCGGGTTACAAGTTACAAACAGCATCTAACAATTAGGCCACAACTGCCCCAGACTGAAGCAATGGCTGCGGAAAATGTAGCTTTGACGTCACAGGAATAAATTACATTTTAAAATATATTCAAGCAGAACAAAAAAGTTATTTTAAATAGTAATATTACTGTTTTTACTATATTTTGATCAAATAAATCCTGCCTGTTAGCACATGAGACTTCATTTAAAACCCTTTTTAAAAATCTTAATTATTCCAAACTTTTAACCGGGAGTGTAAGCATGCCAGACGTGGTTATCTCCAATGTTCAGAAAAAGGAAACTTACTTAGTCCTTCAAAGTTTTGCTCCTCAACACCTTTTCCATTGTCGGACACTTCCACCAACTCTGTTCCACTATCTTTTAGCTTGACATCTGTATGAAAACAAAACAATTGACCAAATGTAGCATGATCTCAGGCACAACGTTTCCTCATGCTGTCATCCCTTGAGCTCACCAACATTTGTGGCACCAGCATCAATACTGTTCTCCACCAACTCTTTCACAGCTGTGGCCAGACTCAGCACCACCTGTCCAGAGCAGATCTGATGCACAGACTGTTTGTCTATCGCCTTAATGGCTCCAGCAGAACCTGGGCTAGGAATTTAAAATACAGACTATGTAAGGCAAGCAAACAGCATTAAACAGTACTGCACAATATAAACAGTTTCCAGTATTGCAGACAATCTTACTAACTTTAGTCTATTTCAGTGTAATTTCTCGTTGTTAAAATGAAGCAACCTATTGGAAAAAGGATATGCAAAGCTATAAAAACTTACCACGAATCTGACATCCTTTCTGTTCCAATATATATGGTATCAATCACAGAAGCTTAACTTGTAAGCTTTGCATTGTGGCTATGGCTACTTTGATAGCTTTTGCTCCCTGCGGTATTCAGAAGAAACAAGGGGCATGAAATGTGATTTTATCGCTCACTGTGAAAAACCAATGCTACGTCAAGATAAAGTTTTGCTAAATTATAATGGAACACTCTCTACCATATTATACACCAATAAACGCACGCGCATAACTGTCGCTTATGCTGCCATCTGAATCACAGCTCGACGAGCGTGAATACATTTCCCGCCCGCGGCGTGACGCAAAACGTCAGGTTACCACGTTTTGCATTCGTGTGACGTGATCAACTGTTGCCTACTATACAAACTCTACTGTCGGCTGCTTCATCTTTCTTTTTTATTACTTTGTTATGCTAAGTTAATTTTTAACTTAATGCGTTTTTTTTCCGTGAAGTCTATGTGGAACCAAATTTTCCAAAAATGTTTGTGGTTATATATTCTTCTAGTTTATTAATCAGTTAATTATTATTGATGTATCATATTGTGATGCTTTGTAACAAAAAAAAAAAAAAAATAAATAAAAAAAAAAAATATATATATATATATATAAAAAAAAAAAAATCCGGTTTAAAAAAACGTTTTATTTTGAAACATTTCATCATCTAGCGTCTAGCTCGTGGTTGTCTGAGTAGGGACTGTGTGCAAAGGTCAAATCTGATGATAGGCGAAACTGACACTGACACAACAACACTGTTAATGTTATTGTCTTCTAAGTTGTATTTTTTTAAAGAGATACAAGTAAGAGAAACTACAGCCCTCCCATAAACAAATCGTATATTTGATTAATGTTTTAATGCATTAATGTTACGTCTTGTTCATCAACCGTGCTAATAATTTTGAGATACTTCCTTACTCCTGTGCCTTGAAACATGGCAGGTGACTGTCAGTTTACTGGGATATTTTTATTCGGCCAGTTTTAAAACTTATGAGTGGGGTTCGCACAATTAAAAGGGCTAGGTTTTTGAAAGTTGGCCCTTTCTGAATGGAGCTAATGAATGTGATGCACAGAAGTGTCTTTTAGAAAAACGTTATGTTTCACACAACAGAGATGGCAGAAGAAAGTTCGAGTAACGTTAGCAGTGTAGTTTCCAGTGTGAGCAGCCGAAGCCTTCATATCCGTCGGGGCCTTTTCACCCAAGATAGAGGACCTAAAGGAGAAATGTTCAGCCTGAGAGATACGGAGGATGACGTCCAATTTGACAGTGAGTCCACTCCAAAAGCAACATTAAGTACAGCCCCTTTGATTCATGACATTGCACTGAGTAAGTTAGTCATGGTTACAGTCTGCGATCAAACAGGGCGTCTGTAAAAATTGGTGTTCTATGATTATTTACTGATTTTGGATGTTAGAGACTGTAAACACGAGGTGCATAAAATATCAATGTAGTAAGCCCAAATGACTACTGTAATAATGCAGTTTAAGATGTCCCACCTACTTAATATTTCATCTGTGGGACTTTTTAGGGGTGTGGGGGGTAACTTGAAACTGTTTCAAGCTGATAAGTTACTTAGACCTTACCCACCCTTGATGTACACACAAGATGCAGCATTGGTATATTTCTATTTGCTCAGCTGTTAAGAGAGTACAGTAAATGTTTGGTGTCTAAATGGATTCAGAGGGAAATGACATTATGGCCTTACTTGCTAAAGTTATTGCTGAAGGTAAGGCATCTCCAATTCAATTCGTTTTAGACTCAGTTTGGTCTAATTTGTTACATAATTTATATTCAAACATAGTCATATATATTAGTATTCATTACCCTTTGTATTTGTCATATAAATGCAGCCTCAGACTCAGACATTAACTGTGAGGTGTTGCTGGCGGGGAAACAGTATCCGTCGATCCAGGAATTTGCCTCTGCCATTCCCAACCAACTGCTGCTGGGATCACTACTGGAACACTTGTGCTTTGTTTACGAGAGCGATCCCACACGCTCACGCATGCTTTTTAAAGGTAAGCAGTTATTGATATTAACTTATAAAAGGCAAATTATGTTTATTTATCACTTTTTGTCTTAAAATGAATGTTCTCAAATGCCTCTGCTATTTCAGTGATAGGCCAACGTTTAGCAGCCATGAACCTCCTCTCTCCACTGGCTATCAGTGATGAGTTCAGCACAGTCCGACTACAGCATAACCGGGCATTCACAGAGCTCTTGCATGCGACCAGCTCATCGCTTTTCCCCCAGGTAATCCAACTCAATTCATCAACAATGTCATTTATTTGTTTAGTGATTTCTGTCCAGCTGTTGCTTTCATCAACCAAACCAAAAGAAAGCATATTCTTATTGTTCATCTTTTGGATTCTGCAGGAACATAGATTTTTGAGTACAGAAGGCCAGAGTCTAAGGTGAAAACATTTACACTTGTAGGACCTCCACTTACATCGCTTTGTAATACACACAGTTACACAATAATACACAGTTTTGTAATAAGTCTCTTATGCTCACAAAGGCTGCATTTATTTGACCAAAAATACTGGAAAAACAGTAATATTATGAAATATTACAATTTTTAAAATATGTTTTCTATTTCAATAAAATTTAAAATCTAATTTATTCTTGTGATGGCAAAGCTGGATTTTCAGCAGTCATTACTCCAGTGTCACATGATACTTCAAAAAATTCTAATTAGCTGATTTGGTGCTCACGAAGCATTTCTTATTATAATCATCAATGTTACAAACAGATAGACAGCTCAATGTTTTGTGGAAATCTTGTCTTTGATTAATTGAAAGTTCAAAAGAACAGCATTTGTTTGAAAAAGAAATAATAATTTGTAACATTATTAAAGCCTTGATTTTCACATTTGGTCAATCTAATGCATTCTTGCTGAATAAAAGTAATAATTTCATTTTAAAAAATCATACTGACCCCAAACTTTTAAATGATAGTGTACAGTATTATAACATGCTTTTCTATCCTAGAACCAAAGATGGACTTTTCCAAGCACAGACATCCCGTTACCTTAGTGAATTTGAAGAAATAGCAACACTGGGTAAAGGATCCTATGGCAAAGTGTTTAAGGTAAGAAAAAGTTTTAATCATATAGTGCTCCAAAAATGGTAATCACATATTTTTGAAAAGTGCTCAATAAAACAGGGTTTCTGTTAAAAAGTCTTACTTTGCCATTAAAAAGGTCTTAAATCAAAGATGAAAGTCTTACCCCCAGTTTCACAGACAAAGCTTAAGCTAGTCCTAGACTAAAATACATGTTGAGCTGTTTTAAGTGAAAGCAACTTGCACTGTCAGAGTCATTGTTTTGTCTCAAGATGCACACCAGTAATGTTTTTTCCTAGGGTACGTTTATAAAAGCTACTTAAATACCCAAATTGAACTAAGGCCTAATCCTGCCTTAACCTAAGCCCTGTCTGTGAAACCGGGCCTTAAATTCATAAAGTCACGACATTAAATGCTGCATGCATTGCTAAATTGAATATCTTGCCCAGTATTTTTGTCCTGTTTTCCAATACAAATATCTAAACATCTTTAAATCAAGATACATTTACTTGAGAATTTAAGATGCAAATGTTAAATGAAGTCTTGAAAAAAATGAACAAGATTATCAGAGTGTGTGCTTAAAAGAAGAACAAAAATCTGTCAATGAGTTATGAAAACTTTTAACTTTCAACCCTTTGAATTAAGTTGATTTTTCTGAGCCCATTGGCAGATATTTTTTCTGGTTTTAATCATAAACTCAATTTATTTTGATGATTTCACAGAAAAATGTAGAAAATTCAAGAAAATGTAGACATTTGCACTGGAAAACAAGACAAAAATACAAAGGAAGAACATTATCTTTTTGCTGTGTGATCAGAAGGTACAGTAAAAGATATTTCAATATTTTAGTGATTCTAGAGTGATTTAAACTACTTTTTTTTGTAAAAATGAATTAAAAAGTATTGGATATCTGTTTTAAGTTGTATTGTCAAACTCTGAAGTGTTGCTAATACAACTTATTGTGTTTCACCCTAGACATTTACATTTAGAGAACATAATGACATATGTTGTTTTCCCATTAATTAATTCCTTAAATTTTCTTTACTTGGTCTTAAATTTACCTTCATAAAACCTGCAGAAAGCCTGCTAAAAACACTCATTCTGTTTTAGGTCACAAACAAGCTTGATGGTCAGGAATATGCTGTGAAAAAAATTCTAATCAAGAAAGTAACAAGAGACGACTGTATGAAGGTAAAGTATGTCACAGATTCAGTTATTACAGTTCTAATGAACCCCTCATATCTGTATGATTTAGCTATTGTGTCTTATCGTCCTTATCTCCTCTCAGGTTCTTAGAGAGGTTAAAGTGCTCTCCAGCCTTCAGCATTGCAATATTGTTGGCTATCACACTGCATGGATGGAGCACGTTCAGCCTGCTGTGCAAAGTATGTTGTTCTAATGAACAAAATTCATACTTTGCTTTTATTCAGTATTTCTGAAATAATGCAAAAATGTTTTGTTTATCTCACTAGCTCCAAAATCCTTTGTTTCACAAACGTTTCCAGCATTAGAGAAACCATCACAGAAAGATGGGTAAGATGGTTGAAACATTTTTTACAACATAAATAACTAATTGTAACAAGTTTAGTATAGTATATAATATATATAACAGTATATTTGAAAATGCATCTTCCTTCAGGTGCACACAGGAAAACACTAACAGCAGCAATGGATCGTCCATTGTTTTTGAACATTCTGAACAAGCCGAAGCCAAAGAAAATCAGGCTACACTAGAAAGCATGTCAGTGAAACCCTCAACTTCAAAAGAAGAGATGGGACATGCTGTTTGCCCCAAAAATGTTCGCAACCCACAGAACTTTGTTCCATGCGTGTTTCTGGGTAAGCCTCGCACTATGGTGAACAAATGCCCTGCAGCTAAATGGGACAGCTCAACACTCTCAGAGGACGACCTAAGTCAAAACAGACTTGAATTGAACAATAACTCTTACATTGATATGGACACTACTGAATGGTCCGAAAAGCAGGCACATGAGGTATACAGTCCAGTGAATGTAAACTATTAATTTTATTTAAATAAGAAATAATTATTTTGTAATCTTTTCAAATGTTTATATTATGTTTATGCTTGTTCCTGTTCATAGGTTCAGTTCCATTTAATGCTTTATATACAAATGCAGCTTTGTGAGCGATCTTTGAAAGACTGGATACAAGAAAGAAACACAGTGGGACTGTCAGTAGGTGAGATCATTTTATTCATATGAGTTGCTGTATTTACAGTATAGATTGCTCAGATTTCCTTCCTTTTTTATAATAAATATATTATACACACCCTTTTACCGTTTTTGCATTGGCTGACACATGCCTAAACAGGAAAGACAAGAAAAGCTGATTTGCAGAGCTAGATGTTTTGAACATACAATCACAGCATATAATTATATTGTTGAATTATGTTTTATCCAATACATTCATCCACAGATCCTTGTGAGTCAATTGACTTTGAACAGGCATTAAAGATTTTAAAGAAAATACTTGAAGGAGTGGAGTACATCCATTCCCGTGGTATTATGCACAGAGACCTAAAGGTATGTGAATTTTTTTTGTTGGTTTACATAACTTGGTATTGTGCACCATATATATATATATATATATATATATATATATAATTTAGGTCACGTATGGCTTTTTGGTTGTTGGCATAAAAACTGTAGCATTCATCTACATGGGAGAGCTGAGGAGGCCTAGTGTTTTGATAACAGATTTTGGGCTGGTGTGGCATGACAATTCGCAAAGCAGACTTGTGCTTTTGAGGTTGGACTTTTGGAACAGAAAAAATTGCTCTCGAGGTAGTGATCTTGTTAATGTCAAAATAATAATAATAACTTCATTTTTATACAGAGCCTTTTAAAGTAGCTTCTCAAGGTGCTTTACATAAAACAAGCATAATTTAGTAGGAAACCACCTTGTCCTTTTCATAATTACAAATCTTTTGTTTTGTTCACAGATCCATTTTTACATATTATATATGACCCTGGACCACAAAACCAGTCATAGAGGTCAGTTTTTTAAAGATAGGTCAATATTTGGCTGAGATCCATCTGTTTGAAAATATGGAATCTGAGAGTGCAAAAAAATCTAAATATTGAGAAAATCGCCTTTAAAGTTGTCCAAATGAAGTCCTTAGCAACACATATCCACTCACAAAAATAAACTTTTGATATATTTACAGTAGGAAATATAACAAAATATCTTCATGGAACATGATCAGTACTTAATATCCTAATGATTTTTGCCATAAAAGAGAAATCGATAATTTTGACCCATACATTGTATTATTGGCTACTGCTACAATTATACCCGTGCGACTTATGCCTGGTTTTGTGGTCCAGGGTCACATATTTCCCTAAACTTAAGAGATGCATTGAGATGGTGTTGACAATCCATTTTCTTAGTAGTGCCTTTTAAAATAAATCACACTTAACAATTGCTTTATTCTTTTTACTGATACATCCAGTGGCCTCATAACAGTTTATAGCCAGTATAACATTTAACTGAATTTAAAAATAAAAAAGTTAGTTGCAGTCAATTTGACCAACACTCTCCTTATCCCTTACAAACATACTCTTTATCTGTTTGTCACAGGAAGGTTTGATAGTTCTGGTAATCCTCCTTGTATCTTCTCTCACATATTTTAGTTAACAAAAGCCTAGAATACAGTTACCTATGAAATTTCTAAACAAATCTCATTTTCATTGGTGATTAATATGTTAAGTGTCAGTTTAGGAAATTTATTACTGTGGATTTTTTATCTGTGCAACAATAAAAACCTGATATACAGTACAGTCCAAAAGTTTGGAACCACTAAGATTTTTTTATGTTTTTAAAAGAAGTTTCGTCTGCTCACCAAGGCTAAATTTATTTAATTAAAAATACAGTAAAAACAGTAATATTGTGAAATATTATTACAATTTAAAATAACTGTTTTCTATTTGAATATATTTCACAAAGTAATTTATTCCTGTGATGGCAAAGCTGAATTTTCAGCATCATTACTCCAGTCTTCAGTGTCACATGATCCTTCAGAAATCATTCTAAAATGCTGATCTGCTGCTCAAGAAACATTTAATGTATACAATTGTACAAAATATTTGTGTACAGTATTTTTTTTTAGGATTATTTGATGAATAGAAAGTTCAAAAGAACAGTGTTTATCTGAAATCTAATCTTTTGTAACATTATAAATGTCTTTACTGACACTTTTGATTGATTTAATGCATCCTTGCTGAATAAAAGTATTCATTTCTTTCATTTCTTTTCAAAAAAATTTAAATAAAAATTCTTACTGACCCCAAACTTTTGAACGGTAGTGTATAATGCTACAGAAGCTTTGTATTTCAGATAAATGCTGTTCTTTTGAACTTTCTATTCATCAAGGAATCCTGAAAAAAAAAAAGTACACAACTGTTTTCAACATTGAAAATAATCATAAATGTTTATTGAGCAGCAAATCAGCATATTAGAATGATTTCTGAAGGATCATGTGACACTGAAGACTGGAGTAACGATGCTGAAAATTCAGCTTTGCATCACAGGAATAAATTACTTTGTCAAATATATTTAAATAGTACACAGTTATTTTAAATTGTAATAATATTTCACAATATTAATGTTTTTTTTACTGTATTTTAATTAAATAAATGTAGCCTTGGTGAGCAGACGAAACTTCTTTTAAAAACATTAAAAATCTTAGTGGTTCCAAACTTTTGGACTGAAATGTATATATACAGTGTGTATATATATATATATATAAGTATAAGTATAAGTTTGTACTATCATCTCAGTTTAGACTTCTCTATTTAAAGTTGCTTAAAATCACAGTGTTTTATAGTGTTTATTTGTAGTGAAATAAAATGAATATTTATTTATTTACAGCCTAGAAACATTTTCCTACATGGACCTGAGTGCCATGTGAAGATAGGGGACTTTGGCTTGGCTTGCCAAAACATTTTAATGGATGAGCATGAGCAGCTGCCCTCCAGCTCTCAAGCAGGTGTAAACACAGGTGATAGAACTATTCACAAGAGCAAATGACAATTATTTTAGTTATAACAAATTCTGAACTCAAGTACTTAAATATTCTGTTTGTTGCAAAACTACAGCTGATTTAATGGTATGTAATAGCTGTGAATTAATGCAACCTTGAACTAAACAATTTCTGATTGCACTTTACAGACTCCGCTCACACTAGTGGAGTGGGAACATTTGTTTACGCTGCCCCAGAACAACTTGAGGGTTCTCACTATGATTCAAAGGTAAGGAGACTGTAAAGCTACAAACTGTTATAATGTAATGTCTATCCAGTTATTACTGTTTTATGTGCTGTATGTGACTATGTTTCATCTTAGGCACGTGCTAAAAAATATGGTAGTGGAACTTGATGCTCAGTATTTTTTTCATTTATACAGTCAGATATGTACAGCATAGGAGTGATTGCATTTGAGTTATTCCAGCCATTTGGGACTGAGATGGAGCGTGTGCACACACTTGGAGAACTACGGCAGGGCAAGATCCCTAACACACTATCCAACAACTGGCCACTTTTGGCCAAGTATATCAGTCTGCTGACCAGCTCTGATCCCTCAATGCGACCAAGTGCATCTCAGTTACTTCAGAGTGACCTCTTCAGCACCAATGACATGGTATATGTGGCTTCTTTTTACCCTCACAAAAATTGAACAAAACAAATGTAACCTCATTTTAGATATCCTCATATTTTGAAGAAACTTTGGACCCTGTAACTCTAAAAAATGTTTATTCTTTATTGTAGGTTATCCACAGTTTAAAGCGCAAGATTGATGAACAAGAAGAAGAAATTGTTCAGCTCAGGAGACAGATCAGTGAGCTACAGATCTCTCAAAATGCAATACACAGTCCAGAAAAGACATAATAATAGTAGCTCTTTTGTACTGCTATAATGGTCAATACTTGTAAATTATGTAAATTGTTGTTTGGAAATGGTTGTATGAGTGCAGCTCTGTATGTATATAAATGAGTGTCATATTTAACTTCACAAAAGATCTGTAAAGTAAAGTCCCGTGCCAATGGTGCATTAGTCTCCATTTATCTGATTGTTGAAAGCTGAGTAAATAGTTCCTCAAAATAGCCTTACAGTACACTATAGTATTATTAATATTCAGTACAATTATTGCAAGTTTTAGTAATATTTATGAATATTAATAATACTTCAAGGTCATGGATAAAGCTGCAAAAGTAATTTTAGTGATATAAAACTGAAATACATTATTCATTTTTTTTCAAATGTAATGAGGTCATTATAATTATTATAGCAATGTCACATTTCTGTAATGACATCTCATTAGCATATACACACACACACACACACACACACACACACACACACACCTATTTCATAAAACTTTAACTTAGAAATAACATACAATGAGGTTTTGCATAGAAAACCCCCGTAATTTTCATGGTGGATACCGAGATGACATAGCCTACCGTATGATCCACCAATCGTACGGGCGGTTATGGCATCTCGGTATCCACTATTAGACATTAAAATCTGCATCTACAATTATATAAATGTGTACGAAACACTACTTCTCAGCATTTTTCCACGGAAACTGCTTAAATCGTTGTTGTAAAAGTGGTATTGCTATCCTTGTCGTCGAGTTGACAGCAACAAAGACATTCAACTGCCTTGACGGCCCTTCTCAGTAAGGCCACATCCACACAACACTGGGTTGGCTGACATTACGAAAGTACCCGGATGGACCCGTGGGGAAACTACGTCATTGTTCACCGCCGGACGCTCTTTGGATTTTAGAATGGATGAACTCATTTAAATTAATCATAAATTTACAGGTACGTGCATTATTTGAATTGGATATGATTTGTGAATGCTGCAGGTTATTTTTGGAGAGCGCGCGTTGTGTGGTTGCGTTTATTGCGTGGCACGAAATTGAAAACACCGGGTTTCGCAATGAGTCTTACGGCGGCGTTGCCTTCTCGGCCACGGCACCGGTGAATTTTAAATACCGTGCCCCTCCTTTCTACCCGTTTCCGATTAAAATCGAATTTTAGCTACTTTAAATGAGTGATTTTGTGTTCTTGATGTCTGTGAAGGGACACAACGCATATATCAATATCATTTTTTATTCACAGACAGGCTTCTGGAAGTGCGTGACCATGTTCATGCCGCGTTCCATCTGTATTGTTACGTTTAGCCGTTACCATGGCGTTTGTAGCTACAACACAGCGGTCTTTAAATCAGTCAGAACTTCTCACGCCAACAAAAAAGGCGGCTAGCTTGATAAATTTCACCCACAACCATTTTGCATACTTTAAATAATACGAACAATATATTTATTGTTAGTATTTCGTGTTTAAATAACGTGCGGCAGAGGCCTAACTCGCGTGCGAAGCCTTTAGCCGAGCACGCCAAATAACAGTTGGCGGACGTGCGGAGAGAGTGTGTACTACAGAATCATTTCCTCCTACAAAATCACACACGGAACCGCCACTGTTGCTGTTAAACTGTGTTTTGAGTGTCGTAGAGTCTGACGACCTAATCGAAGGTACACACATTTTATTGGGGTTTTATCGTGGAATGTGTTGATATGAGAGTTTACGGTAAACTAGCTATCATGAAGTAGCCAAGGCCACGGGCCCATTCTGACGCTCAGCTCAGCTCAATAGATCAACACACCGGCTACTACACCAACATAATAGCTTATTCGATCAATGCTTGATTGACAGTTCACAAGGAAAGAAATATATACCAACAATGTTGTTTTGCGTAATAAGGCTCGATTCGTGTGTTTGAAGTTAAACGTTCACTTATGTTTGTGGTAGTTTCACTTTTGGCGCGATGTCTCAGACGTTTAACTTGTTGTCTTTGACGTTTTACTTGTGACTTTTTGCACTGTATTTACTTATTACGAAGTTATGTGTCTGAGGCTATGTTTCTATAAAGGGATGTAGTTTTTGATGTTGATATAGACTATGTAGTCACGGTCGCGAAAGACAGTATTTCTTTTATAAAAAAAAAAAAACCGTAAACTAAGCCAAAATATTACAGTATTGATATATAACATAGTAACACGCATTTATTTAGTTGTATAATTAGTAAAAATCCGTGTTTTCCCACTGACCCCGTGCTATAACATTAACGACGATTTATGTATATTTGGCCAGTTTATAATTTTTATTGTTATAACCTTTTTCTTTTTAAAAAAATGTTACACGTTTGATTAATATATCTGTTTGTGTTTAAAACAATGTATGTTATTAGAAAAAAAAGGGGAAAGTCAGAAGCAGTTTACACTATAGAGATCATTTCTAAGGAGCAAAGCGACTTTTTTTCTAGTGAGAGTTTTGCTTTTTCTTTCAGGTACCTGTTGAATTTGTCACTAAGACTAGTTTTATTTGAATCTGTGCCTTTTTAAAACCACTTCACATGCAAATGAAAATCTATCCGTCTTGTCAAAAATGATTGAGTTGACATTTGTTTTTCCACAGAAAATGAATAATGACCATAGTTGACAAACCTCCAGAGAAGTCTGACCTGGAGTCAGTGCGGTGCAAGCACTCCAGCTCCCTGACACCTTTCTCTTCCAGAGACATGGAGAGCAGTAGTTCGAGCTGGAGTGTTAGCCCTTCTGCCACTGAGCTTTCAAGGGCCAAGACTGCCTGTATGGCCCCAACTATTGGAGCGACTGTGAACGGTAGTAATAACGCAGCACTACAAGTCGAAAGGCCCAGAGAGCAAGGCAAGTGCTTGTCTTTACTGTTGGATGTTAAAAGGCTGCTGTAGCACCACTTTTAAAGTACAACAGTAGGTTATGTTGTAGTCTTGATGTGTAATGTCTGTTTTTCATTTGTATCATGCAGTGATGACCAGTGGGGATGGCATTGCTCTTCCTCAAAAGGTCCTGTTTCCCCCAGAGCGGCTTTGCTTGAAATGGAACCAGGGCCATCGCATTGGAGCAGGTCTCCATAACTTGGGCAACACATGTTTCCTGAACTCTACCCTGCAGTGTCTGACCTACACCGCTCCCCTTGCCAACTACATGCTGACCAGAGAGCATTCCAAAACATGTAAGTGTACAAGATTTTGCAAGATTGCACGTAATACTTACCGTGAATTCGTTCTGATGTTGTACATGCTTTTTCTTTCCATGCAGGTCATGAGCCTGGGTTTTGTATGATGTGTACCATGCAGAATCACATCATCCAAGTGTTCGCCAACTCTGGAAACGTCATTAAGCCCATTAGTGTGCTTAATGAACTGAAACGTGAGTGCTAAGATTAACATTTGCTTTGAAATCATCTGACAAATTTACTGTGTACCTGCTAAAAGTACTTTTAAAGGCTCAAGTGCTACATAAAAAATAATTCCAAATATTGTACCAGAACACTATCAATGCTAGATAAGTTGAGTGTTAAGAAAAGATAATTATCAAGGTTAAACCTTGATGTTCCTTTAAAAAAAACAAGTAAAGCCACAGTTTTTTTTTTTTTTTTTTTTTGGAGTTAAGTGCTAAGGAATGGTTTGGGAATGACAGTTATTTAGCATTGTCCACTGACCAATCTTTTGTTCTTATCCTCAGGAATAGGAAAACATTTCAGATTTGGAAGCCAAGAAGATGCCCATGAGTTCTTGAGGTACACAGTGGATGCTATGCAAAAGTCCTGCCTGCCTGGAAACAAGTGAGTTCACACAATACAATTTTGTTTGCCACTTTACAGGCATTATAAGGCATGAAACAAACATCCCTCATTCATCAAAGCATTAACTGTAATGACTACATAACTTTATCTAGTTTAATACTGCTTTATTTTTTGTCGTCAGACTGGACAGGCAAACACAAGCAACCACTTTTGTACATCAGATATTTGGGGGTTATCTGAGATCCAGAGGTAGGTCATTAGATTCTTGTTTGTTGTGATTTGATTTTGTAAGTTTAATTTAGAGTTTAATTTTTTTACAATTGTATACCGTTATTGATCTTGAAGATGTCCACAATCTACTTTTCAAGCAAATCATTGGCATTGTGATCTTTTATGTCCTCGTAGTAATGTTACGATACAGCAGATGGCTGCGCCGACTGGCCAAATTATATTATGTGATTCATGTCTCTATCATGTGTCTTTCATGTGTGGTGATGCATTTGAAAAACAATTCAACAGCAGTAGTGATGTATAATGAACCAAATTTTAGTTTCAGATTTCAATTTTGGCTTCCACTGATTATGAAAACACGATAATAAAGATAAAACGATCATTGTGCTGTATGCCGTTCCTTTCCTTTTAAAGCGGTATGCTCTTGCCCCTCCTTGAAAGCCTAAACTTACAGGATTAGTTCACTTTAAAATGAAAATACCCCATGATTTACTCACCCTCAAGCCATCCTAGGTGTATATGAGGTGTATAAGATGAACAAATATGGATATTTTTCTTACGCAAACGCATCTCTTTGCCGCTACACGGGCATTTATTAACCCGTGTAGAGTACATTTATGATGGATGGATACACTTTCTTGAGTTTCAAACAGGTGGTTTCCGTGCTTAGGAGCATCAGGGTGATTATTAATATAAGTGATTGTATTCGTCTGAAAGAAGAAAGTCATATACGCCTAGGATGGCTTGAGGGTGAGTAAATCATGGGATAATTTTAATTTTAAAGTGGACTAATCCTTTAACATCCAAATCAGTCAAATCACGTAATGTGACTGTCGTAAAATGCAGTGTACTGTGGGACATGCTTTATTTGAAAAAGTTATTAAAAGCACAGTAAAAACTGCAAAAGAGACTGATCCCCACATGCTTTCTTTGTGCGCGCTGCGAGATGGAATGGAACACGGACGAGCAAGTATACTTGGGGTTTCAGGCATGTGCATAAACTATACACAATGTCCATCTTTGTGAATATTTACATAAAGATTAGTCAGTTATGTCTTAAGTGAATAAACATTTGGTAAAGAATAGATGAACGGATGCGTGCCATTATATTAGATCAATGCGTTCGGTCTTAAAGTCTAATGGAAATACCTGCTGCTGTCTGTGTCATTAATGTTAAATAAAAGACAGAAAAATCACCCACTGCTCTTGGCTGAATAACTTTAGTAGTTTTCATAAGAATCTGTGTTTTTAATTCATACAGTGAAGACTATGCAGTGTTTTAAAGTTTAACTCAGGGTTTAATGACTATTTAGAGTTATAAACTGATTGTTTAATGCAATACTGTGTTTTTAAATTGTGCAAATAGATAAGTACATAGGTTTGTTCAAGTCTGTATATTCTTTATAAATTCAGATCGTGGATTGTGATTTTTTTTTTTTTTTTTATTATTATTATTTTTTTTATTATTATACGATTGTGATCTGAAATTCTGGGAAGATCGCCCATACCAGTTTAATTTGATCCATTATGAAATACACATGCTATGACAATTGTCTACAAAAAGGCACCTTTAAATTTAGAACTTGTGGAATGATGGAAATTTAAATCTGTGCTCCAGCTTTCTCCATCTGTTGATATGGTTGTTAATGGACATTTCTCTTTTTTTTCTTTTTTTTTACAGTGAAATGTTTGAATTGCAAAGCAGTCTCAGATACTTTTGACCCTTATCTGGATGTTTCACTGGAGATAAAGGTGACTCAATGTTCTCATCATTAATTATCTTGCATTTGAAGCAAGTCATTTTTAGAGTGTTCAGTATTGGCAATTTTTTGTATGTTTATTTTCAGACCGCTCAGACACTAACTAAGGCATTTGAGCAGTTTGTTAAGCCTGAGCAACTTGATGGGGACAATGCTTATAAATGCTCCAAGTAAGTGTTTCTGTGCATATTAATACCACATCATTATATATTGGCCAAAAATGTAACCACAATTAAATTTTGCATATACATTCATCATACATTTGTATTCATTCGTTGCCCACTCTTGACAAGGGCCGCCTTTCAGCTGTAACCTGTTTTGGCTCATTTTTGTTTTTCCTTAATGGAATAATGCAATTAGAGACCAAAGAATTTGTAGTATTGTGTTTTTATATTTACACTTTCACTCAAGTTTACAGTAATCCCCTTTTGTCTTGGCAGATGTAAGAAAATGGTTACTGCATCAAAGAGATTTACCATTCATCGCAGTTCTAATGTTCTCACTGTCTCACTGAAGCGGTTTACCAATTTCAATGGAGGAAAAATTACAAAGGTACACTGTATAAAGGTCACAACACAAATGTTTAGTAAATAATTATGTAACTGCTTATTAAGATCGTGGACAAACTGGTATGACTAGATCAATCATACATATTTTTTGAGAGGTCACCTTAATGCATGATCTTTAATAGGACTAGGTCAATGTGTTTAAATGCATTAAAAATGTTTTAACAGCATTAAATTGTCATCAGTTAATGTAATAACTTTGGCAACCTTAATTAGGATAATTCTCCTGCCTCCATCACAGGATGTGAGATACACAGAGTACCTAGATTTGCGGCCATTCATGTCTCAGTCTCAAGGGGAGCCACAAATCTATGCTCTATATGCTGTGCTGGTTCATTCTGGTTTCAGTTGCCACGCTGGACACTACTACTGCTACATTAAGGTAAGTCGTCATGTACAGACCTGCATCTTATATTATGTGCTTACAACATAATTTGTTTGAAATAATATGATCCTCTGTTCTAGGCAAGCAATGGGCAGTGGTATCAGATGAACGACTCATCGGTATCTCTCAGCGATATAAGAACAGTGCTTAATCAGCAAGCATACTTACTGTTCTACATTAGGTAAAGGTTTAATTCACTTCTCATGACTCAAACGGATCATTTGTATTTCTGGGACTAAAGGGTGTTTCTGAAAAGTCTCTTCAGAAAAAATGCCTATTTTAATTCAGGTCACCTGATGTGAAAAATGGAAGTGACTTCAGCCAGATGAACCACACTCCAGGCCAGTCATCTCCACGACCATCCATTCCAGTCAAGATGAATGGGCCTCAGTACACCTCCACGTCCTTCATTGGTCCTCAGTTGCCACCTCATATGCTGAAGGTACTGCATAACACATTCAGACAAACTACAATGGTTCAACAAATCAGCCCTGAACTGTTCAACTAGGTTTATTTCTTCTCTTCACCTGGTCTTTTTGTGTACTTTGCAGAACTCATACATAAATGGGAATGGTTCTTCAAAAGATTACCATGGTGGCTCCAAACCCAACAGAAGTTTCTGTGGTGTGACCAAAATAGGCTCTGGCTTATCTCATGCATCCTCTTCTGCATCCGCATCCTCTTCTACTTCGCTTGTTCGGCCCATGGGCATTCCTGACTCATCCAAGAGGCCAAAGTTGACGTTTCTCATTGGTCAGGGCAAGCCTGTGAGACCTGCTCAGACTCAGTCAAGCCCTAACTGCTCTTTATCTTCAGCCTCTCACCCTCAGCCCACATCCTCTAGCTCCTCAATGTCTACCTCAGGCTTCCCACAGCTCAAGCAGGTCAATGGAACTCACACTGGAGCTTCTTTCTTGGTTCCTTATGGTCAGGAATCATCTGAGGAATCCGACCAAGAGGCTGGAGCCTTAGAGAATGGATCAGCTAAGCCTTATCTTGCTCCCGATTTAAGCAATGGGAATGGGGTAAAGGATGATGCCCAATCCCACAATTCCAGTTCACTGCCTCAGCTTACCTCAATAAAAAACGGATCTAATGGCTTTCATGTGCGTGAAAATGGATCAGAACCTGCTCACAAATCTCAGAATGGCCTTCCCAAAGCCAATGGTTTTAATCATACTGATAAGGTACAACATTTTTAACTTTTATTTTGTGGCATGTATATTATTTATACAGGCTTCATATTTTTATCTGGATATTTCTTTATTAAAGTATTACTATTTATTCTTCTTTTTTTTTACCTCAGGTTATGGGCACTTCACATTCTTCATCCCACATTTCTAATGCTTCTGATAGTTCAGAACTGCAATTCAGCTTAAAGTGTGGAAACAGTGAATCATCAAGGTGAGATGCACAACATGCTTTACACAGTTGTGATTCATAAATTCACTTTTAGCCAGGGTTATTTTAGTAACATTTGCTAGTATTGACTAACATTAATATTTACTAGTATTATAGTATTGATTAATATTTTGATTTAAGCTTTTATTTTTGTTTTGTTTTTTTGTTTAATTTTTTTTTATTTTAAGTTTTAGTAATTTTACTACTTCAACTTATTTTATTTCAGTTAATTTCCTTTGTGTCTTTTCTAATTTCCGTTTTTCATCTAATATTTAATCAGCATTTGTTCAATTTAAAGAATATGATTTTTAATCATTTTAATTTTAGCTAACAATAACACTGCTTGTAGCATTTAATTTTATTTTAAAGGTGCCATCGAACGTTTTTTTACAAGATGTAATATAAGTCTAAGGTGTCCCCTGAATGTGTCTGTGAAGTTTCAGCTCAAAATACCCTATAGATTTTTTTGAAATTAATTTTTTTAACTGCCTATTTTGAGGCATAATTAGAAATGCGCCGATTCATGCTGCGGCCCCTTTAAATCGCGCACTCTCCGCCCCCTCCCGAGCTCTCGACGCTATCATTGCATAAACAATGTTCACACAGCTAATATAACCCTCAAAATGGATCTTTACAAAGTGATCGTCATTCAGCATGTCTAATCGCGTAAGTATGGTATTTATTTGGATGTTTACATTTGATTCTGAATGAGTTTGATAGTGCTCCGTGGCTAACGGCTAATGCTACACTGTTGGAGAGATTTATAAAGAATGAAGATGTGTTTATGCATTATTACAGACTGCAAGTGTTTAAAAATGAAAGTAGCAACGGCTCTTGTCTCCGTGAATACAGTAATAAACGATGGTAACTTTAACCACATTTAACAGTACATTAGCAACATAACGAAACGTTTAGAAAGAAAATTTACAAATATCACTAAAAATATCATGTTATCATGGATCATGTTTATTCATTATTATCGCTCCATCTGCCATTTTTCGCTGTTGTCCTTGCTTGCTGACCTAGTCTGATAGTTCAGTTGTGCACATCCAGATGTTAATACTGGCTGCCCTTGAGTAATGCCTCGATCATGGGCTGGCATATGCAAATATTGGGGGCGTACATATTAATTAGCCTTGCTGTTACGTAACAGTCGGTGTTATGTTGAGATTCGCCTGTTCTTCAGAGGTCTTTTAAACAAATGAGATTTATATGAGGAGGAAACAATGGAGTTTGAGACTCACTGTATGTAATTTTCATGTACTGAGCTCTTGTTATTCAACTATGCCAAGGTAAATTCAATTTTCAATTTGATGGCACCTTTAAATTTATTTAGATAAAATACTATGAAATTTTAATATCAACAATTTATCAATTATCGGCCACAGCATGATACTTTATCAGCCAAAATTTTAATATTGGTATATCACTGGCTATTTTTATTTATTTATTTATTTATTTTTAAGCATTATCAAGTTTCTGATATAATAATAGGAATAAACTTTCTTTGGGTTTTCTTTATTCATTCAACAGCTCCAAACCGCCAAGTACTGATGACCAACCATGCTCCTCACCTTCAAACAAAAGGATGAACCCTCCTTTGGACTCTTTATCTCAGTCTGGTGCACATGTAGAGTCTGCACCTCCATCTAACGCCTCATTGGTCTCAAAGATTGCAGAAACTGACCTTCATGGCCAGACAGCTTCAAAAGTTGAGTCGATTCAGAGTCATGCCACCAATACAGCGACTGGCATGTCAGATGTTCAGGTCAACAACAGTCTCAGCCTCCAAATGGGTGATGGCCACACAAGTCCACACAGGTTAAAGGAGGTGTTCAGGTGCAATGAAGCGGAAAGCAAAGAGTCAAAACCATCACACTTAGACAAGTTTGGCTCTGGAGATGGACAGAGGCTGAGTGAGGACCGGAATAACATTTTAGAGCGGCCACAATTTTCTTCAACCCTGAAGGACAGGGACCGGTACAGACACCACAGGGAATACAGCGAAAGAAGCCGGAGCCGCTATGGGTACAGCCATCGAGATAGCCGTCCCATTAGAGAGTGCTCCTCCAGTAGAGACCGGCATCACAGAGATCGTGAGGTAGAGAGACACTCGGACAGATTCTCACATCATCGTCGAGAGCACCACCACTCCCAAAGAAGACCCAGAGAGGAACGCAACTGGAGTAGAGATAGGAGGTTTGTGAGTGAATCTTATCGTCCTTCTGGATACCACAACAGGGATGGATATTCCAGTCACAGCCATCGTGGGGTGGAAGGTGCCCATGGAAGAACGGCCCATGCAGTGAACAGTTCAAAGGGCAGACCCTCATCTTCCCGCTCTCCCAGCCCACTGTCCGGACATTGCAAGCGGAAACGGAGTCCGTCGGTTGATGCAAGAGAAAGCTCAGATGAATGCCGAGTGAAGAAATCTAAAAAGAAAAAGAGAAACAAAGACAAACACAGGCAAGTCATACTTGGCTACTCCTTTCTTTTGATTTCAGATCTATTGATTTATTCAACAATGTTTTGAAAATGCTTCTTTATATTTTTTGATATTATAATAATAATAATAATATTAATATATATATATTTTTTTAATTTTATAATTTCCTTATTTTAAATTATTGTTATTATAAGGGAAAAAAATAAAAAATATGCGATTGCAGTCATATGCAGAATAGTTACCGTTATGTGGGTTGTGCATCGGCATGACTCGGCGCGCGTGAACCTAATGTTTGCTGTCAATCACTACACCACGTCTTGAAAGGATGACCAATATAAGAATTTTCACTGGAAAATATCATCTGAACAAGTAACATTTCTGCCACTTTTGTTCTGACCTACTGAGGAAAAAAGCATTAGGCCTACAATAAATCATGCTGCCAATGGTGATTAAATCTAACGATTGCTTAGCTCGGATCACGTCAAACCGTGCAAATTATTATTACTGTTATACTTTGTTCTCAGATTGTTAATGTTAACAACATCAGCATTGCGTGACTATCCCTGCGTCTCAATCAGCTCCATAGCTCCCTAGGTCCTGAATCTGTATATCATGTAAATGAATGTGGCCAATTCCCTGATCAGTGCCCTGACAACTGAACTAGGGAGCTGATTGAGATGCACGCTATGAGTATATTTAGTGTATATTAGTGTTACCTGTAGATTTCAATTTCTGTAGCCACTCCACAGTCCGAAGTCTTTTGTTGTTTGACTACGGGTGAATCACGGATCCGTTGTCACGGATGATTGTCAGTGTCAAATTGATGTTTAATTAATTCAGCTGCTGTGAGATCAGACTATAAATGATCCGCTACAAGCAGCATCCTCACATGATAATACCGACTTGCCTGGACTCCTTTTTTCTGTTTACGGACGTGACGTAATGATGCAAAGATGAACGGTTGCATTCTCGAATTTCCCGTGGAAATCCACCAGGTTGCTCTTATTTTAAAACATTATTACAAGCTTACCTTTGTAAATCGGGTTAAGATAAGGAGATGGCTGGTAATGTACTTGCTCAAATTGATTTTGGATCATTTTTAACCAAAAAAGTTATGGACTGCAGCTTTAAGTAAATTTGTATTATTTCTTATAAAATATTTTAACAGCTGCTTCACTGCTTATTAATATCTGAAAAACATTTAAAGCTTGAATTAAAAATGTATTATTACATTTTGTCATTGACTATTTCAATTTGGCTTTGTGTGAGAATTGAAAACAAAAAAACAAAAAGACTAGTTGATCATTGTGACTTTCTGCTTATAGGCACTCAGAGAAGGATCCATCAGAGGTAAATGAGGATAGCAGCTCCAAGAGACACAAGAAGAAGAAGAAAAAGAAAAAGAGGAGGAGGGAGGATGAGGACAGGCCTCACACGGGGAGAGACGTCGCTCTAAGGCGGGAAGATCGCGATTCTAGAGGTAGGAATGGTTCAGAAAGAGGAAGTCAGCACCACAGCTCTGCGTCTCTTCACAGCGTCCACCGACACCATATGAAGGACCAGCAACACCTCAATGGACAAAAAGGTGCATTATTGTTAATAGCTTAGACATCAGATTCTGACTTGATGACTTATTGAATAGAACAGATTAATAGCAAAGACATAAATGTTTCAGGACAATTAAATCAGATAAGTGTACATGTGAAGCATACTTCTGATTAGCATTTTATTTTACACATTCAGTTCACAATGCCTAAATCAAAAGGGAACAATAAATGATTAAAGAATCATTACATTGTTTTTGTGTGTTTAGTTTTCATTGTGACAATAAAAACTAAACACATTTCCCTCAAATTATCATTGCCAATATTATAAGTTTTTTTTTTTTTTTGTGTGTGTGTAATACTCATTTTCCTTAATGGTGATTTTATTATTGTTGTTGTTTTTAAAACTTAAGCTTATTTTTTTATTATATAAAGAATATACAATTTTATAACATTTGCAGTTATAATTGCAGGGTGGAGTGCTTCATTTTCACTGAAATATTTAAATTATTAATTACTTAGTTCTTAATATTACAAATAACCCATGTAGTCTTTATTTGCCATTATGTGCCAAAATTGTAATTGTTTCAAGACCCTTTTATACATTATATAAACAGGGCCTTGTGAGTAATATGATTTATCTAACCAGATGCAGAAATGGCAAATGTGCCAGCTCATTAGGACAATGTTCACCTGGTGTTTGGTAAACTACATTTGTGATTTTAGATTAGGCTTCTTGACTTTTGACATTGCACTGGTCAATATTTAGCAGTCTCTTAGAGACAGCTGACTAGTACTGACACTGAATTTATCCAGTAGGCTGATGGTATCTCTTTGGTTAAATTGTTTTGACTACCATTTATAATCTGGATTTTCCTCTGAACCCCTCTCCATGGTCAAATACATCCCGTCACATATGTGCACTTTTGAATTCGGCATGACATTACACATTCACACGTAAATGGCATTTGTCAACTAATGTATTTTGTGTAAAAAATGTATTTTTATTTTTTTCTCCAGCTAATGGCCTGAGCTGTTACAGTGGACGTGAACTTGATATGTGTCATACTGGGATAGACAAAGATGTGAAATGCAAACATTTTGATCACACTACCACTGTTGACAGCACAAAGACACTCTCAAATGGAAATGGAGATGTAGACGGTGTCTATCACAGGACCCTTTCAGATGTTGAAGTGAGTGGACTCTCTGAGAGTACATTTTATGACAACTCAACCACAAAAATACAGTTTTCTAAGCCAATGTAGCCTCTATATATATATATATATATATATATATATATATTATATATATATATATATATATATATATATATATATATATATATATAATACACACACACACACACACACACACACATTTTGTATTTCTTTATGTATTTTTTTTTTATAGTTGCACAAATCTGACTGATCTCTGGTTTTCACAGGAAGTCACAACCTTGTTAAAGGGAAACTGATTTCTCAATCACACTTTAGGTAAGAAATCTTTTGAACTTTTTTTTTTTTTTTTTTTTTTTTTAACTTGTGTAAGAGTTTGTACAAAAGCTCAGCTCTAATTGTCTCGTTTCCTTTCTATTTTTTTTAAGACTCTGAAAACCACCCATGCAAGCATGTGAAAGACAGGAAATCTACAGCTACAGTTCCTGACATGGTGCTTAACATTTAGAACATACTGTATTTTTACCACAAAACGGAATTTTAAAGTTGCATTATTTTGTCTTTTTTGTTTTTATTTTTAAGGCTATGGATTTTTAGTACACTGTACATAAACGAACTTTGATCATGAAAAAGAATTATATATAAAGTTAATATATGCGATTAAAACAAAAGCCTGGAGCTTAACATCAGAATTGCTGCTCAGACATACAGACTCAGGATTTTCTCACTTGTGAAGATGAGACAAGCGCTCCCTTTAAGGATACAAACCCGGGAACGACAAGAACATTTATATGCTGCATTGGCGGAGAAAGACTGCTTGTCTTTTGACTTCAAGTTATGATGTCACCATTTTCACATATCGGTTGAGAGAACTGTCTCAAAGGAGCAGCCTTTGCTATTGCTACATGTGCACTTACATCACAGTTAACCTGGACACACTTGAGGACATAAGATGTTTGCTTTGCTGTCTATTGTACCTCTCCTTTTTTAGCATCTCCCTGTATTACTCTCTTTCTGAAATTCCTCAATCACACCTATCTAGAATGCAATTTCATTGCATCTTTTTTGTTTTTAATTCTCGCTGTTTAGTTTTCTTGAATCCGCTTTGATTTTAGTCAAGATAATACTGTGAATTTAAGTTGAACTGTACTATCAGTTGTTTGTTTTTGGTCCTGTATCAGGAGTTCAATAGAGACACTTTCTGTAAAGCCACTCGTAATGTAGACCATGTTCTCTGAATGTTTGTCAACATTTTTTTTTTTTTTTTTTCCTTCAGCAAAATGAAAAAGACATGACAATGGTTATTCAACTTCTTCATTTGACTGTAGCATGTCAAAGTAAATGTATACAGTGTACAATATGTTGAGTGAGAGGAAACGGCCTTAATGTCTGAAATTGTAATATTTTCTCTCACTATGTTTACAATATTTTGTTGGAGTGAATGAACATGTATGTGACAATGAGAAGTGTTTGGTTTTGTAAAGGATGGGGTTTCCTTTTTACATATAAAGAATGACTTGTGGGATTCTGATTTGTGTGAAAAACATCTCAATTGATATTAAGGTGCAGTGTTTTTGTTTTAGCTACATGGTAAGATAACAGTCATAGCTTATTGAATCGCATACTTTCACATTTTATATACGTCTACAATATACACTAGCAAACCAGGCTATAATATTTTATTTACATTTCAGGTATGCAGTTATTACTGAAAGCAGCTCACTATAAAACCACACAAATCAGTAGATTAGAGTGCAGACTATTTGTAAAGCAATAACATGTAAAACTTACCTTAACCTTATTGCTATTAAACTAAAGCAAGATGGCTCCCTAAATACTTTTGTTTAATATATATATAACACCGCCCTCCACTAATATCGGCGTCCTTTATAGATATGAGCAAAACAGGCTGTTTATCCTCTTAGTGATAGATTCTGTATGGAGAAATTCTCTTAGATCAAAGTATTAAATAAAGGGGTTGCCAATAATATGTATTTTATAAAATTATGCTTTTTAATTAATTTTCAATTATTTAGCTTTAGGTTTTTTTTTGTAAATAAATTTAATAGGCTGAGGATAAACAGTAAAGATCCCCCATTTTTACTAACTGTACAAATATTAAGGGTGCACTATGTAACTTTTTTTGTTCTAAATGAATGTGAACGAGTCAATACACCATCCATTTCTTCTTTCCGTTTTTTTGGTTCACTATGGTACATTATCCCCTGGTTTCACAGACAAGGCCTAGACTAAAGTGCATGTTTGAGCTGTTTAAACAAAGTCACAGGCACAGGCAGCCATTGTTTTGTCTCAAGATGCACACCAGTAATGTTTTTTTTTCTTGTGTATGTTTATAAAAGCTACTTAAATATCCCAATTGAATTAAGACCTTATCCTTGTTTAGGCTAAGCCCTATCTGTACGAGATGCTTTTCGCGCGAAATTGCGTACTTAACGTCACTCGTCCCTGTGTCTAGGTGGCTACTTTGACGCATGTGAAAGTAATATAGGTTAGTTGTCACGACCAGCGAGAAAAATTTAACATGGAGCGTGCTAAATCTCGAACCTCCAGGGAATCACCTGCTGTTGTTTTTTACCCGCCAAACAGAGGAGTTTCTGCTTGCTAAAAAGAAAACACGACAGAACTGGTAATACAAGGAGAATCAAGATTGGCTTGACTTTTCGAAGATGGCGAGAACTGATGGATTTTTTATTACTCAACAGGTGAGTAAGTTATTTTATTGAACAGATAAATTGCTATATGTAGCCCTCTAACAGGGTTCATTGTAAAGTATCATCTATTATGAATTGTCATTTGAACTTTGTAAATGCACTGTATTATAGAGTCGTGGGCTCGATGGGCAGGGAGCATTTAAAGGGCCAGCAACCTCTGAATCGGTGCATAGTTAATGATGCCCCAAAATAGGCAGTTAAAAAAATTAATTAAAAAAAATCTATGGGGTATTTTGAGCTGAAACTTCACAGAGACATTCAGGGGACACCTTAGACTTACATCTTACATATTACATCTTGTAAAAAAAAAAAACATTCGATGGCACCTTTAAGCCTAGTAGTGAATGTTTTATGAGCAGTAGGATAACCAAATTCACCCGCAGTCAGGCATATATTGTGTATATATATATATATATATACACAATTGTGTAATTGTAGTATTTGGCAGAAGGGACAGTAAACCAGCCAAACTTTGACCCCTTTCTGCCACAGCTGTTATAGTAAGATGAACCTGAGAACTACCAGTTGATATACAGGAAAGCAGAATACAGAAAGCAGACCTTTGTTTGAATCTCAACATAAAAAGTTTTATTAGGTCAGTTCTTGAGGTCATGAGTTGAGGTCCAATGGCTTGATTGACAGGACTGACAGACCTGCATCCATGTTCCATCTAAGATATCTAAATTCTGATTTACTGACACATACAGAGAGTTCTGAAATACAGTCTTAAGCGCATGCGTGCATATTTACCATAAAAATGTTAAGCAGATTATAAGTTACGATTTTTTACTTATTGTTACATTATTATAATAATACAACATTACATAGACCTATTATAAAAAACATAGTTTTCCATAAAATAATACAGGTATTTAATTTTAAGTCTTAAATTTTAGATGGGTTTGGTTGCATATCATTATGGCTTATCGCTAACAGGTAAAATTAGCAAAGGAAGCTGCACTGTTGGTAGAATTTATTTAGAATAAACCATATTCTCTATATTTCACTATGATTAGTATTGCTGCCCTACATGGAACTGGACAGTGATGATAACAGGCAACAGGGGCTGTGTTAACTTTAAACTAGCTGAAATTATAGAGAAAGAATGGTCGACTAAATTTGTATCATATAGATTCATGTTTTAACAGTGGACAGATATCAGAATCAGTGTGACGTGTGTATCTTTGAGTATTTCCTTTATGCTCTGCAATACGACATAGGAATTATGAGTTTCAGGTTTGCAGAGTTATCAGTATTTACTTAAAAGCTCTGTATTCAACTAAATTGCATATACATCAGTTTTAGATCCATGGATGAATGAACTATGGCTTTTGTGGTGTTACTTTGTGTCTGTGTGGTTGGTACATTAAGGGTACAACATATTTGACATATTTTGATCCCCATGAGGAAATTAGCTTATTAATCCTACTAAGGGATGCTTTTTTAAGAAATGTAATAATGCAGAAAGTTTTCTGTGATGGGTAGGTTTAAGGGATAGAAAATACATTTCGTACAGTATAAAAAGCTGCATTATGTCTATGGAAAGTCCCCTTAAAACATTAAAACTCAATGCGTGAGTATATGTTATTTACAAACATATAAAAAAAAACAAAAATGGATTCATATAACAGATTGGCAATATTACATAAATAAAACAAAATGTTAACTTAAATCAGCAACAATTTAAATCAAAAAGTGTATACAAACAGGTATTTGTATTTTTGAAAAGGCATCAAATAATTAGCATAGTAAGTTTTTTTACAGTATTTTATATTAAGAAAATGAAACCATTATAAATATAATATGAAAAACAACCTTTCTGATTATTTTCTCTTCCAATTCATGCAACCAGTCCTGCTGATTTTGATGACTATGACATGAAACAACTAAACATAAAACCATTTAAAACTACAATTAAGACAATGAATGAAATTTGATATTATACGATAGCAATAAAAAATTATACTCGGCATGATTCCCTGCCATAATGTATTTTAAGACTTCAGATGCAAAAGCCTCTAAGTGCCATCTGAAATTTTCTTATAAAATGAGCATTTTTATCAAGCTTGTATGTTTATGTTCAGTTATTTCACTTTAATGGCAATGAAAATGACCTATAATTTGCCATTTAAAGTGAAATTACTGAACCTAAACATACAAGTTTGATAAAATTGCTCACTTTAGAAGAAAATTTCAGACGGCACTTAGAGGCTTTTGCATCTTAAGTCTTCATTTTCTTATTTACTGTATTCAAAGACTTTTTTTTCTCCAAAGAAATGTGAGTGGAATTGACATCATCACCAGTAGTTTAGTATATTTTACATACATTTCTTGGCCATCTACTCATTGCCATTTCCTAAAATTAGACTTGATTTGAGAACATCTCCACACAACTATACCAGGATATTTGTGATAGTAGACAGTAAAGTTCCTGCTGTATGCTGCAGGGGGCGCTACTCACTCTATATTTGACCCTCAAATGGAATCAGGCAGATATTGAGTCAGTCTCATAAAGTTCTTTTTGACAAACACAAATTCAGCATATAATAGTATCCATCATTCTTGTCCCCATACAATTAATTTGGAGAGAAATATTAAGTACATACCCTTCAGATTAGCACAGGACCTATACACACACCAACATTTTTTAAATCTTATCCTTCTTTATCCTCAGAGAGCTCTTGCCTCTGTCTGTCTGTCACCTTCTGTAGGGTGCAGGATCCCATGTGAAGGTTTACATTTGAAGAGTGATCCTTAAAATACAAACTGTAGGTCTACAGCTCACTTTTTAGCAGCCACTCGCCGTTTCCTAGTAGCCAGCATGTCATAGAAAGGATCCCTGCTAATGCTTGCCCTGTAGGAAGATGACAGTTAAATAAGAATTATACAAGCGAATCATGTTATTATTAAAAGTGCACATCCATATAAATCAATAACAGTTTTTCTTTTTTTTTCTGGAAGCAGTGAACCTGATTACAAAAAGTAGGTCCTTTTATTTAGGGTTTGGATGGCCCAGAGTTCCTGGCAGTCCCACAGGACATGCCCACAGAACAGTTCCACAATCCCAGTTGAGTCAGAGGACATGTGTTAACAAGACGCCTACATAGACGCCTATAGTGCCACAGATCTTCAACAATAGTACACAAGTGACCTTCAGAGATTTTCATGTTGATACTATGTACTACGTACGACCTAAACATGCAAATGTGATTTCATTTAAAACAAGTCTGTTAGCAGGAAAACAAAACCAGAGCCATGGCCAACAGCAAGACACTAAGTCGTCTTTGGCTTCCCTTTCTCCAGTGATAAATGCTGATCTATCCTCAGGAAAGACCATTTAACCTTGAGAGGACGTGGGTCATTGTTAATAGGTCTTGTCAGCCCTATAGGGTGAGGATTATATATCCACCACACTGCAGAAGAAAAATGTTTTTGCCTTAATTTTTGTCATGTTTTCCAGTAAACATCCTTAAAGCAAGATAAATTTAAGTAATAATCCAAACTGTGATGTTACGACTTTCAGAATGAATTTGTTTAATTGATTGATTGATCTATCCACTCATTTAAAGGTGCCCTAGAATTAAATTTTTTTATTTATCTTGGAATAGTCAAATAACAAGAGTTCAGTACATGGAAATGACATACAGTGAGTCTCAAACACCATTGTTTCCTCCTTCTTATCCACAAGTTTCCTACGCCCCATGAGGCCTTGCGTCAAACGTGGGAGCGTCTTCCGGTTCGAAGTAAACAAGCTGGACGTGACACTCATTCATTCAACAGTTGACAGTCATTCAAGATTTAACGATCCAAACTTGCGAACGTTTGTTTTTTACTTAAAGATTTAAGATTCCGGCATCAATATTTGAACAATGTTTTACAATTAAAAACATTTAATGTACTAATTTATGGCAGGAGTGCACATCATGCTAAATCTAACTGATATTTATATTGACATAAAAATAAAACACAGACCTATTTAGTTGCGCCTGCTTCCATTTATTTGAGATCACAAGAATGCAAAAAACAACTCCACTAAAGCTTTTAAATCCAAAGGCTTACACATTTAGAAATATATTGATAACATACCCTATGTTTGTCACTTTTCTGAGCATTTCTATTTATTTTCCTCGAAATTATGCGATGATTGCTATCCGAGGATGTTTGCGCGATCTCTCAGTCTATCTATCCTGATCCTTTCAGCCAGAGCAAGAGGGAGCTCATGAGAAGACAACAGGAGTTATGAGTTATACGAGTTAACCGGAGTATGTGAATCTGTCAAATACAGGCTATGCATTTGTCAGGAGTCAACAGGCACAGGGAAAAGACAGATAAAACATTAAACCAAATAAATACACGATTATAATCATATAAAAATTGTCTTCAAGCAGTCTCTGATATTTTCCATAAACGTGTGTATTTACTATCGCAATGGTTAACATAAGTAGCCTTTAGCATCGCATACAGTGGAAACGCGACTGGCTCTGGCACGCACGACACGTTAGGAGTAAAATATCACATCATAAGGCTTTGACGGGAAGTACAGACAGCGGGTTGTTCAAGTATTGCAGGGTCAGGATGCTCTAGTCATGCAGCAGCACTTTTGTGGAAGGTCAGTAAAGTAAAGAGCAATTAAGGGCACGAAAACTGTTTATTCTATTGTGATATTATTAACTAATGTAGTAAACTGAGATGTTGTCCCTGGGTGCCGTAACGACATCTCTCATAAAGATTTGCAACTTTACAAAGTAAACAATGATCCAAAAAACACTTAGCCCTTTTCGCTAATTAGCACACAAAATACCATTGGTATGCTACTTCCGTCGCCTCACCGGAAGTTGTACCCACGTTCTCTTTTACAGTAGCGCCCCGCGGAAACAGGTGGATATAAATCTCATTTGTTTAAAAGCCCTCCGAAGAACAGGCGAATCTCAACATAACACTGACTGTTACGTAACAGTCAGGGTGTACGCCCCCAATATTTGCATATGCCAGTTCATGTTCAAAGCATTAGACAAGGGCAGGATGTCTGGATCTGCACAGCTGAATCATCAGACTAGGTAAGCAAGCAAGAACAATAGCGAAAAATGGCAGATGGAGCAATAATAACTGACATGATCCATGATAACATGATATTTTTAGTGATATTTGTAAATTGTCTTTCTAAATGTTGCGTTAGCATGTTGCTAATGTACTGTTAAATGTGGTTAAAGTTACCATTGTTTATTACTGTATTCATGGAGACAAGAGCCGTCGTTATTTTCATTTTTAAACACTTGCAGTCTGTATAATTCATAAACACAACTTCATTCTTTATAAATCTCTCCAACAGTGTAGCATTAGCCGTTAACCACGGAGCATAGCCTCAAACTCATACAGAATCAAATGTAAACATCCAAATAAATACTATACTCACATAATCCGATGTATGCATGCAGCATGCATGACGAACACTTTGTAAAGATCCATTTTGAGGGTTATATTAGCTGTGTGAACTTTGTTTATGCTGTTAAAGGCAAGTGCAAGCTCCGTGGGTGGGGGAGCGCCAGATTTAAAGGGGCCGCAGCATCGGCTCATATTTAATGATGCCCCAAAATAGGCAGTTAAAAAAATTAATAAAAAAAAATCTATGGTGTATTTTGAGCTGAAACTTCACAGACACATTCAGGGGACACCTTAGACTTATATTACATCTTGTAAAAAAAGATGTAATGGCACCTTTTAATCAATATATATATATATATATATATTTATTTTTTTATTTTTTTGTTATAAGTATGAACCTGACTAAATTTGTGCTCAAATTAAGAAGTTAAAATATATATTACCTGAAAGCAAGTCTTAACATCCTATGCAGTTTAAATTGATCTTATTTGAAGGTAAACAAGGGAAAAATAGTTCTGCAGTGCACAGCCAATGTCTAAAACACTGGAAACACTCACTTCATCTTATCAGCATGATGGTGATGTTCTATGATAAGAGAAGTCAATGCCCCTTTCTGAGCATCTGTGGGTGTGTGTATATGACCTACAGCCGACACACATCGGTTATCTTAGAAGAGAATAATGAGGGCTGACATAGTGAAGCCTTACTTGATGGATTTGATCCACTCTTCCTTCTCCTCCGGCGTGGGTGCAGATATTCTGTACACAACGTGATTCCCCTCCACCACCTTTCCGTCAGCCTCCGTCTTGCATGCCTTAATTACTTGCCCCTTATGACTGGGGTTGTAAAGCTCAAAGCAATTCTGAAAGGTCAAAGCATTAAACAGTCACACTTACTTCTTCATTTCTTATTGACTAAAAATAGGATTCTTCTTAAAGGATGTTTTACCCAAAAATGAAAATTCTGTCATTTACTCACCCACAAACCTGTCATACAAACCTGTATGAATTTCTTTCTTCTGCTAAACACAAAAGAAGATATTTTGAAGAATGTCGGTAACGAGTTGATAAGTAAATAGGGTTTTAGTTACCATATTCTTGAAAATATCTTCTTCATACAAAGTTTGGAACAACTTGAGGATGAGTAAATTAATTTTTCGGTGAACTAACACTTTAAAGACTGCCTAAAGAATATAGTATAACCGAGAGCTTGAAGAGGAACATACTGGTTTTCTTGGTTCCTCCACCTCTCTTATACTAAGATTCTCCAGTGGAATGATCCCCCGAGGCTCTTTGTCCTGTGAACACATGAGTGAGAGACCTTAAATCCACTGTGTTTATTTGTTATTAAAGCAATTAATCCTAGGACTTAATCTACAATGTGTTTCCCCTAAATGAGATGTGGAGGAAGGGGACTTACAGAAAAAGCATGATTAAAAAAGTGAGGGAACTATGTGCACATTAAGCAACTACTGTCTGTCTCTTGGTCTAAATCTGGCACACAACTAGGGAAAAAATGCATTATTTCCTTCCACTTTGCTGATGAGATGACACAGTGGGGGAGGTTGTTGCTTTGAGTGTTTTTTGAGTTTTAGTCCATGCCTGTTGACTTTGAGGTCATGTATATGCTAGTGTAATCATAAACAGACAAAATTCTAGCATGTGTACACATTTAACATGTATTTACTGATGACTGCGCTACACAGATTTTTGCCCAATCAAATACTCTGAAAGGAGAATGTTCCCACCCCCAATACCAAATGAAAGTAACTGAAGAACTGCTTGTCAAGTAATTTTATTGAGTCTTGCTTTAAACTAGTCAATTTGTTCAGTTCCTGATGTTGTGCTTGTTTTGTCTTTTTTAGTGAATGTGCTTTGAGGATGCTGGTGTCTGCTAAGACACTGAACAAATCACTTCTTTGCTGTTCACTTACTCTTTTTCTCTCTGACTACCTCTTCCATCTGACCTTCCTCCTTTTCACACATTTTGAGTTACATTTTCTTGATAAATATTAAATCTATTTATTTCCCAAACAGGAAATGTCGAGCAGCTGTACTTACTGTTGTATATTCAAAGTAATATAGACAGTTATCTGTCAAAATGAACCACCTCCTCTTCCAGGTCTTCACTCTTCCCCCTGCAAGTTCAAATACATATTAATAAAAAATAAATACAGGAAAAGTGCTTTTAAAGGGTTAGTTCACCCCAAAATGAAAATTCTGTCATTAATTATTCACCCTCATGTTGTTCAACACCCGTAAGACTTTCGTTGATGACAGAATGCTGTCAGATTTCCTTCCATAGATTGCCTTTGTAACTACCACTGACACTTCAAAAACTTCATAAAGAGATTGGAAAACTAACCCATATGTAGAGTGTTTTTTTCCCCCAAATTTTCTGAAGAGAATCAATCATTTGTTATGACGAACAGATTTCATTTAGGCTTTTACTCACATGTAAACATTGATCAGTGAACATAAGCAGATTAACGCACAAGATCAAACCTCTCCACGAAGCTCAAGCATGCTGTGTAACCAATGAGGTTCATTCTCGTGTGTTACACAGCACGTTTGAGCTTCAGGGAGAGGTTTGTTTTTGTGCATTATTTAAGTTCGGTTGAGCTTCTGCTTATGTTCACTGATCATTGTTTACATGCGAGTAAAAATCTGTACCTCATAACATGTGATTGATTCTCTTCAGAAAATTTGGACTAAACCGCTTGATTCACATGGGTTAGTTTACCGATCTCTTAATCCCTCTATGGTACCGTGTTGCCTCC
The DNA here is from genome assembly GCF_024489055.1 of Chanodichthys erythropterus. Lineage (NCBI taxonomy): Eukaryota > Metazoa > Chordata > Actinopteri > Cypriniformes > Xenocyprididae > Chanodichthys > Chanodichthys erythropterus. The sequence continues at coordinate 20,589,322 of NC_090239.1, forward strand.
AGGCAACATAGTCTATTTTAGTTTGTTTTTAACAAAATAAGACACCAATCTATTGATCAAACCTATCTCAGGACAGAAGAACTCAAATACCAATCAATGAAAGTGCAAAAAAGTGATAACATGACCCACAGTGGTCCATTTTGTGTCCTCTTTCAGCACATGTGCACGTCACATGGCTCCATATTTTCTCCAATGAAAAGTGCATTTTTCACTTATTTGTGTCCAGTCACCTGCACTGGTAAGTAAAGAAGTATTTTCAAGAACTTTACATTATATATATCATGAAATGTTTTAGTGTGTTATATATTATATTTGTAAGGAAAAGTGTTAGAATTATCTAAATATATTTGCATGATTTTGTAATTCACTTATAAGAATAGTAATGCACATTCTATATCTGCATATACAGTAGTCAACATTTGAAGTGGATCAAAAAAGTTAATCAAAATTGTCTTAAGAACTAAGTTGTCCTAAGAGGAAGGTTTTAGGACAACTTTGATGAACGGTTTTGATCCACTTCAAATGTTGACTACCATTATGATCTGCACATTTTCTATAGCACTTCAAAAAGGTATAAAAACACAGGTAGCACTGGCAGTTGATGAGGGTGATGATGAGGGGTCATACTGTGATGAGGAAGATGAGGTCATAGTGACAATCTATAGAGGGTGAGAGTGAAGCTGGAGATGAGTTTGAAGATGGATATGATAACATAACGATATGATATTTTGGTAATACTTGTGTTCCACAATGGTACAATGTTGCCTGAGAGCAACAGCTGGATATAAAATGTTACTTTTTATTAAATTATGAATTTTTTTAATACATTAAGAACTGGATAAATTTGTTTCTTCAAGTGTCTGGTTAAAGAAATTGATGTTTTCAGTAAATATATTTATTTTTGAACATGAAAATGTCAAATGTTTCAATTTGTCCATTGTGGTACAATGTTTCCTTGAGGCAACAAACTTTAAAAAAATTAATTAATTAAAAAATTAATGAAAATGTTTATCGATATTGTTAAAGTGACCCATTTTAAACAGGAAAAACAACACAAATATATTTTTTCCTCATTGATATATTGCGTACCATAGAGGGTTATGAAGTTTTTGAAGTGTCAAAAGTGGTAGTTCCAAAGGCAGTCTATGGAAGGAAATCTGACAGCATTCTGTCATCAAAAAGATCTTCATTTGTGTTCCGAAGAAGAACGAAAGTCTTACAGGTGTGGAAGGACATGAGGGTGAGTAATTAATGACAGAGTTTTCATTTTGGGGTGAACTAACCCTTTAATAGTATTAGTGGCAGAACCTTTTGCTGTAAATAAATCATTGCATGGCATGGGATTAGTGTAGTCCCCGTTTCACATCAACTAACATTTGCCAAAACATTTGATGATATTAAAGGATCTTTAATATGAAAATTAAGTGCCATAAAAGCTTTGAAGGTCTGCCACTAACAGCATTATCTATGTAACACAGTGAGATGCTGTATAGTACTAGAATAAATTAAATCTATAAAGAAATAAGGGTAAACTCATAAATTTGAAACCATGAAAAAATGATAGATAGAATTATAGACAGAACTGATATACAGATAGATAGACAGACCAACAGACATATATAACAAACCTAGTTTTAGCAACCATCCCTCTCTGTCTGGATTAAAGAATGTATGAGTCAGATCATTTCCATCATCTTCAGGAATTTTGAAAGGCTCATTCTTAATGCTTTCATATAAATTCTGTGAAAAAAAAAACAATATGTAAATGCATATTCTATCATTATATAACCTTCAACTCTTTCATCACAGTTTGAGGCAGAAACTCACTCTGAGCAGCTCCTCAGGCAGATCTCCTCCTTCGTTGATGCCCCGATTCATGGAGATGAACCTTTCCACTGTGGGCTTGTCTCTGACATTAGGGTTGTGTAGGCTGGTGTTGAGCATAATGACGGAGAACGAGAGAACGTAGCATGTGTCTGTGGAGACAAGAAACTCGGATCAGTCGGTCAGCTCTATAGGTCCAGATTGGCAAATTAAATGGAGCATGCATATAAAGATATGAAGAGCATGCAACCCTCTTTTTTCTTGTTTTAATTTTTTATTAGTTGACTGCTAAATGATAAATTCTGAAAACAGAAAGTAATGCAACATACAGGCCACTTTTAACTTTTTCTGCATCTTTATGCATGACTCCATGCTGAAAGAAAGATATTAATGCTTTGGACATTTGCAGACTCTGTTTATAAATAAATAATTATTTTGCGCTTTGTTTTAGCACAGTGTCTTCAGTCCATTGCTGGGGTGTTGCATTATATACAGTGTCTCTAACAGTGTTTCAACATTGCTAATATTTATCAGTTATTGTGGAGCAGATTTTGTCCTGCAGTTTATTTAGTTTTAATATTATATATTATTTTGGGAATGAGGCTTTTATATGGCTGAGTAAAAGCTCAGGTCAATGATGTACCAAAATGAGAGGTTCAGGTACTCAGGGCTTACTACTGATAAAAGTTGTACCTGTGGACTGGAAGACACCTGGGTTACACTGGCAATATCGAGCAGCAAAGGCCTCCATCATTCGATCTATCTTCTGTGCTTCACCGGGAAGTCTGAAACTCCACAAAAACTGCCTGCCAGGGAGAGATGGAAATGACATTTCAAAATGTAATGGTTATTTGATGGACCTTTGTCTCAGGGAATTCATGAAAGGATGTATGATTTTTATCTGCATAGAGTAATGCAAGGACAATGAATGGCTCTAATCACATTCTGCTCTAATCATGGAATGTTTTGACTCCTTTGGATTATTCTCTCGATACAATGCATCAAATTTGAACAATAATCCAAAGTTATCTGGTCTCTAATAATGTTTTATTAATAACGTTCGTAAAATGATAAACTGGAATGCTCAGTTAACACTTTCTGTTTATAACGTCTATACATAAAGGAAATTTAAAAAAAAAAAAACATTCAGAAATATATTTATAACTTAAAGGTGGGGAATGTATTTTTTCAACAACGCTGTTGGACACTGTTGATATCTGAAATTAACCCAAACAAACCCACCCCTCTCTTCACTCTCTTCTCCGCCTCCAAAACTTAAACTCCAATCCAAACCACCTTGCTCCGAATGTTCAGTGGTTTACCTGCACAACTCTTACTAGCTGGCCACTGTTACACACGTAATCGTAATGTGAGTGTCTGTTTATCACAGCTGACACACAACAAAATGCTTCATGAAAAGTTCAGTTAAAGGTGCTAAAGAGGATGTTTTGTTTTATACATTTTTGCAATATTACTTGAAACTGTCTTTAATATAGACCTTATGTAGCCCCGCCCCTTTCCAACGCTGCGCTCATTGTCTTTTGACTTCCGGCTTGTATTTCCACAGCGATCTTATGTATTTATGAATTAACTGCTCATTTTAAAATCTTCCGGTTCTACTGACATTTGTTAAGACACCCGCTTTAAACATTACAATGTTCATGATTACTTTTGTTAACTCTACAACACGTAAATCCACTTCAACAGCTAATTATTCTTCAACAGCGATGCCATAGAAATATACAGGGCTACCGCGAAAACAGAAGTTCAAAGACAATATTCTTAAGATGGCGGCGCGCATGTTTCTCTGGAAAATTAGGTCTATACATCCTCTGTGCACGAGGTAGGGCCTTAAAAACATCAGCCAATTGTTTACGCGATGATTGGCCCTCTGGCTTGTCAATCACTGCCGTGGCGTTCCTTGTGAGAGACGAGCACGGCTGCGCGCTCCAGTAACTTTCCAAACTCCACAGGCGCCGCATGCAATGTTTTTGTCAGGAGACAGGAATAACAACTGCAGATTATGAGTTACCTGCGGTGAGTCCGACATAATGAATCCACTAACACGATACAGCGAATGCCGGTGGTAAACACTCGTGCACAAGTTTTGGGTGGCGTTGTTCTTACGCATGCGCTCATTTCAAAAACTCAGTAACAGTCTTTGGTTTCTCAGTCGACGAAAAGATCCTCTTTAGCACCTTTAATGAGCGAACGACAAGGAATCGCAACAATGAACGTATGGTACACGAGTAAATACAAACAAGTGTTTGTTGTTAGACGCCAACAGCACAGCAGCCCCAGACAATCAAGACAATCATAACCCAGTGTTACTTACAAGTGGAGCGGAATCAAAGCAGCCTGTTTTCAGGCCTTCCCGCTTAGTTCTCTCCAAAAGCCTTTCTAATATTAACGCGGGTACTAAAGTGCTTGCCCAGTCATAAACCTTCATTCCAGTGATATTCTTTTGAGCTCGTTTTTTATTTGTGTCTCATCATCTATTTTCCTGCATTTTTTTTTTTTTCTTTTTCAAATCTCCAGCTTGCTCATTCTGTCTCCTCGACTGTCACACGCCCCCTAATGCTGATGTTAGATATTTGTTGTTGGTGTCAGCCCGACTAACTTCAACAGTTAAAAAAAATACATACCCCACCTTTTAATGGAAATGTTAGGAAAAACGTATCACAGAACGTGTTTTTCCATTCCATTGTGCTTTTTTATTGTTTGTCTATGTAGACACGTGTTACACTGTTTTGTTTGACGATTGCTATCATGCAGCATTATGCAGTATCTCATGCATGACATGGTGTTCTAAACAGATAGCGCTCAAGTTAAAAGAAGTTCACCGTCTCTAGATCTTGCATTATTTTTCATTCTAGTGACCTGCATTTTTAACCACAAAAACAAGCTCTGTGTGAATGGTCCCTTAGAAATATATTTTTGTTAGCTTTGTAAAAATTATATTGAAAATTATATAGGTTTAAGTTCCTGATATTTAAATACAATGCAGATCTTAAAATATGATGAATGCCCACATGCATGGTGGCTGTCTCACCTCAACGCCTGCACCAGGTTGAGATCAGCAAACTCATGAAGCTCCACAAATGCCTGCAAAACCTTAATGTTGAAGTCATCTCTAAAAATAATGAGAAAAAATGTTTAATCATCAGTAGTTATTTCCTCATTTGCTCTAAGCTCCATCTCCAGAGATACACACACTTATTTTTATTTGAGTTCAATCAAAAGACAGTGCAGACTCTTAAAGTGTCAGTCGATTTTCATTTCCTAAGATTTCTACACATTTCAGTTTCACACCAACTACAAAATATGCACAAGAACATTTTTTTTTGGGGAAATAAAAATCATCGTTTGAAAACATGTAAAGGTCTTAAAAAGGCAGCGGTAGGAGCATAAAGTGTAATGAAGCGATTTACCACAGCATATGCCTGATTACACAAGCTAAGATAGAACCACTTCTCCAAACTCTTCTAATCAGAACACAATAATTACAGCTTTTCAGCTCCTCCTCGTAAATACAATTAACAGTAATTGCCATGTATATTTTATGACCATACTTTCTAGTAGCAAACGAAATGGATGACTGTACAACTGAGCTTCAGGCTAGAGCATAGCCAAGACAACGGTTATCAACTTGGACAGGATGCCTATGTAGACAAGGCTATTTTTATATCCAAGAACTACTGCACTGTAGTTCAAGCTTACTCTCTTACTCTCTTTTTTTTTTGTCTACTTATTCATTAATCCTTCCTCAGGGTGACGTTGAGTATCCAAATTGTTGCACCTTCATTTGACTCGATATTGAAAGATGTAGCACTGGGTCGCTGTTTCGAGGTAATACTGTTTTATATCTAGTCATGTGTTGAGAGATGTCAGTAAGGGCGAGATAAGGTGCTTTCATGCTGTCTGGGTGATATGCTAAATATTGTTTTGGACTTGTGGTCATTCTCAGCTGTTTCAAATAGGGGAAGTCATTTCCTGAGACAGAGAGCAGGATCTTTTATGGAAACGCCTTATCTAACATCACACATATATTTCACACAAAGACTAGTCTTGCCATGTGAGAGAGCGATGTGACTTACCGTTCCCCTAAATAATCTCCTATGACAGTTTTGTTTAAGCCTTCGCCTTTATAGAGGAACTGAGCGATGTCCCCAGGTGTGTGCTGCAGAAGATCATTCTCCAAAAGAAATTGGATTCCCTGCAAGGGTGTTTGAGATGTTAACCACTTCATGATGTTTGCTTAAGCTTAAAATAATACATGACCCTAGACATCATTTTCTATATGGTAAGGTAAAAAAGGAAATTGCAACCATAATACCTTTTTAGGATCCATATTGAATTTCTTTCTTCCAACAGCAATCTGCTTGTTCCTCTGAGTGCTTTTGCTGTAATGTGATGTAAAATAACATATATGTGAACTAATATTATCTTCACCTCAATACTAAACAACTCTTTGTAATCTGTAAGAACAAGAAACTTACGTCTCTCTGACACATGTTAAATGTTCAATCTCTGTCATGACTTCTGAGATCTCAAACTTTAACCTCTGAAAGAATCATGGAAAAAGTGGTAACTTAAGTTATAGTACTGGTCCTAAAGTTAATCAACTGATCAAAAATCTTTCTTAAAAGGTTTAGTTCACCCAAAAATTGCTCGCCCTCATGTCGTTCCACACCCGTAAGACCTTCGTTCATCTTCGGAACACAAATTAAGATATTTTTGATCCGATTTTGATGGCTCAGTCCATTGACAGCAAGATTATGAACATTTTCAAATGCCCAGAAAGGTACTAAATACATATTTAAAACATTTCATGTGACTACATTCGTTCAACCTTAATGTTATAAAGCAATGAGAATACTTTTTGTGAGCCAAAAAAACAAAATAACGACTTTATTCAACAATATCTAGGGGAGATTTCAAAACACTACTTTGAAGCGTTACAAATGTTTTTGTTTCCAATCAGTGGTTCTGAGCATGTGTCAAACTGCAGTCATGTGATTTCAGTAAACGAGGCTTCGTTATCCCATTAGTGTTTCGAAACGTTTCTAAATGTCAATAGTTCACGTGATTCTGACAGTTTGATACACGCTCCAAACCACTGATTCGAAACAAACGATTCGTAAAGCTTCTAAGTTTCATGAAGCAGCATTTTGAAATTGCCAGCATCACTAGATATTGTTGAATGAAGTGGTCATTTTTTGGCACACAAAAAGTATTCTAGTCACTTCATAACATTAAGGTTGAACCACTGTAGTCACATGGACTGTTTTAAATCTGTCTTTAGTACCTTTCTGGGCATTTGAAAGTGTTAATTATCTTGCTCTCTATAGAGGCCTCACCGAAGCCCCGTTCACACCACCAGCGACACGCAGCGACAGGATCCCATTCATTTCAATAGAGACTTCCGGCGACGAAAGCGACAGTGACCATTGGCGACAGAATGTACGCGTGTCAAGCTATGGGAGACACGCGACAAAAGTTCAGAAATTTCAACTTTATGCAAATTAGGAGCAAATTACGCGAGTGACAACCAAAAGGAGTGAAGGCTCTCTGGAGCTCAAGTCACCATCTCAAGTGCAGGGAAGACAGACAGGAGCGATTTCACTGTTTTATATGATTTGACTGTACATACATGGATATAATAAAATGATGCGTGGAAAAGAAACTGTCGGCAGTCTTGTGAGTTTGATTCATACATTTTGTGTTGTTAATATGATGCTATGAGCAGTTTAGCACTGCTGCAGTTCATATTACATCGTCTTCTGCATTGTGTTGATTATTAGGGACAAGAAAATTGATTATTTGTCAAATACGAATGACGTTTTAGTATCTTTTGATCGTATGAGTGAGTTTAATTTGTTGATAGATCGATCGTTAATCTAGTTAATGATTTAATGCACTGAGCTCTGCAGTCACAACACTCTACAACAGCAGAATGTTACTTTTAATTATTTTAAACCTAATTCCAAGTCAAATTAGAATGATTTCTTAGTTTTATATATCATTTGTGATTGCATTTTCTATAGATATGATCAGTCGTGCAGTCTACCAATGATATTAGAGCCCACAAGCGACAAGCCATTTTATCAAAAAGATTTTCATTTGCGTTCCGAAGATGAACGAAGGACTTACGGGTGTGGAACGACATGAGGGTGAGTAATTAATGACAGAAATTTTTTATTTTTGGGTGAACTAACCCTTTAATAATCTGTAAAATAAAACGCATTCCACCACAATGACATTCAGCCCCCATCACGGGGAACTTGTGGTGAGGGTGACATGATAAATACCAATCACTGAGATATCTTAATGATTTAAAAAAAATAACGACTACATTAAAGTTGATACCTCAATGTCATCTAGCAGCTCCTTTTTCCTTCGTCTAATGTTAGACAGTTCATCTCTCTCTTCAAATGAAAGATCTTCAGGCACTGTTGAAAGACAAATTAATAATAATGACCAAAAAAGAATACAAGACATTCAAAAAATTCAAAGAAGCTGTATAGTTTATCTTTTTCTTAACAGCCATATCCCTAACCTAAACTCAAATCCCAAAGTGCCGTGTATGTCATAAAAATCTAGAGCACACTTATCCTAATAAATTATGTTAATTCAGATAACATTTCAACCAAAAATCTAGTAGTTACTCAAAAAGGACTGGAAAAATCTGTATTTTATACAAGTACTTTACTCCTTTAAGACACCTATATGACCCCAAATGTTCAAGACAACTTGACCTTCCATGCATCTAGATAACAGACTATAAGCCAATCCAACTTTACAATGTTAAAGTGCCCACTGTAGGTTTGAGTAAAGAAAACATGTACTGAGTATCATATACTCCTCTATGAGTGTTACATAATTCATTTGTGGAGGTTTCAGATACTTAAGTCACAACAGACCAATATCTCCTGAACTGACTAATTTTTTCACAAGTAGGAAAGTGTTTTGGACCTTAGTTGCTTGTGGCTCAGTTCTTGTAAATGTGGACACTATGAGTGCATTATGTAATTGCACCTCAGGCGCAGCAGGATTAGACAAGAGACGGGCTAATAAGAGGGGCAGGGGGGAATTTCCTGCGGTTGTCTGGATCTGCCTCATGACAATGGAGGGGAAGTTGAGAATGAGTGCATGAATCAAGGTTCAACCTTAACAATAACATTATAGAGTGATTCATTGCAGTCATTCTAAGCTTTTATAGTCAGTGCAATGGTCTTTTTTCTCTTTTATTATTATGTAAAAGCCATACTAAATCTTAATGAGGAGCCATTTGTTCATTACGCAACAGGGTCTGGATATGGTCAGATGTAACTATGGAAGAAATGGGGTAAAAATAGAATATTCCTTTCAGATATGAACATTCTGTGCCTATAACTTGCCTGTGGAGTTGGCAAAAATCACTAGAACAGAAGTAAATTTGCTTCTCATGAAATTGGCCTGAGGCTCATTGTGACAATTAGTTTGTCTTCATTAAGGTGTTGAATTCAATGGTAGGCATTATTTAAAGATGATTAAGCTGCTTTCCATGTTATTCATATAAACTGTATGTTGAATTTAAAAAAAAAAACAAAATACGAAATGCTAAAACATTTGTGAATAGTGATGACATCACCACTCTGCACCTTGTCCTGTGGGAAAAACAGGAATGTCGACGGCATGCAAAACTGTCAATTCAAAAGCTTCATTCCATCAGCATGAGTGACACTTTGTGTTCTCATCATTATACTGTTGTTTGTTCTGTTCCAGTGTTTGGCATTGGATATTCCTGAGTATTTTTTTTTCTTTTAAGTTTGGTAATAAATCATCTTACTGCTGCGACTAAATTCAGCTCTTTATTTCATCCGTGCTGCAACTTATGCTGACATTAATACTGTGAAATAATATTACAATTTAAAATAATATTCTATTTTAATATATTTTAAAATGTAATTTATTCTAGTGATGGTAAAGCTAATTTTTCAGCATCACTACTCCAGTCTTTAGAGTAACATGATTCTTCAGAAAACATTCTAATATGCTGATTTGAAATTCAAGACATATTCTTATTATTATGAATATTGAAAACAGTTGAGCTGCTAAATATTTTTATAGAAACTTTTAATTTTTTTACCCAGGATTTTTCAATGAATAGAAAAATAAAAAGAACAGCATTTATTTTGCATAGAAATATTTTATAAATGTATTTACTAATCCCCAGAGTTAAATCAACTCTGCTCAGAATACATATGGTCCCTCTCTAAATAGTGTTAAAGTAACACTGAAGCAGAGTTAAAGTTAATGAGAAAATGAAGCAATTAATAAGGCTGTGACTGAAGTCAGTTATAGTTCTTGTGTTTCTCTTTTCTTCAGTGATTCTGCTTGTTAACAGCAGGTGTTCATCAATAATGCTCAATCATCAATTCATTGTTTAATTATCTCATTAACTTTACTCTGCTTCAGTGTTATTTTAACACTATTTAGAGAGGGACCATATGTACTCTGAGCAGAGTTGATTTAACTTTGGAGATTTTGCTGTGTGTTACATTTGATCAGTACACTGATGGGGTCTCAGTGACTTTTGTTTTGAATGGTAGTGTAAGTTTGTGGGAAAAGATGAACTTGATTCATGTTGATGTTCTGGGTTTAAATATGGATATTAAGGGTTTGCAGGAAGCATTGCATCGTGGTCTCTAAAACCCTTTAATAAACACACTGGCCTCAATCCCTCTAACTATATCTTATCCTTATCCTCAATAGCCGCACTGGCCGCCAGCTGCTCTAATTCCACAGGCTTACCCATTGATGTTAACCACACACTCAGACCAGGACCCACAGGACAGGAAGTGTGGATGTGTCCCAGCCACTAGCCTATCCAAACATGATAGAAACGCACAAAACACCTGTAAAGGCTTATTTGGGCTATATTTTGGTCCATTACACATCTTCATTACTGAGTTCATGCATCTGTCAATGATAAAGAAAATATTACAATAATAATAGTGCTGATAATAAGATATCTAGTACCAAGTTTCAGAGTTGATATGAGCCTGATAGACATGTTAGATTGTTTGTTACCATTACTAATGGTTCGCTTAATACCCTGTTTTTCAGAATAAAGAAGGGGATTGATACTTACATTACTGTTAACTAGTGAGACAGATGGAATGGACAGAGAGCTTATCTCAATTCAAAAGAGAAAAAAGTTGCTTTCTGAACAGTGTGTGGTTCTCTTTATCCTCTTATTTGTATTTGTATTTATCAAATAACAGTATTAGCACAGAAACATTTGGGATATACCCCCAACAACCCACAACATCTGCTTCTATATTCAGAGTTATGGGGTGTGTCTTGATCGGATGATGGCAACAGTCCAATAATGTAAAACCAACAATCCTGGACCTTTATTTAATGGGTTATTTTAATAGAAAATATAGCACTTCTTTATCAAATACTTTTGAAATACTGTTCAAAGGTTTAGGGTCAGTGAGATTCTCTTTTTTTTAAAGAAATTAATACTTTTATTTAGCAAGAACGCATTAAAATGATCAAAAGTGACAGTGAAGAAGAAAAAAATATCAAATAAATGTCGTTCTTTTAAACTTGCTATTCATTAAAGAATCCTGAAAAGAATGTATCACAGTTTCCACAACAATATATTTAGCAGCATAACTGTTTTAAACATTAAAAAAATAGAAAAGAAATCAGCATTCGAGAAGATGCCATCACAGGCATATATGTGACCCTGGACAACAAATATAAGAGTCATATAAGAGTCAATTTTTTTGAAATTGAGATTTATACAGCATCTGAAAGCTGAATAAATAAGCTTTCCATTTATATGGTTTGTTAAGATAAGACAATATTTGGCCGAGATACAACTATTAGAAAATCTGGAATCTGAGGGTGCAAAAAAATCTAAATATTGAGAAAATTGCCTTTTAAAGTTGTCCAAATGGAGTCCTTCGCAATGCATATCCACTCACAAAAATACATTTTTGTTATATCTACAGTAGGAAACTTACAAAATATCTTCATGGAACATGATCTTTACTTAATATCCTAATGATTTTTGGCATAAAAGAAAAGTCGATAATTTTGACCCATTCAACGTTTTGTTATTTATTGCTACAAATAAACCCGTGCAACGTATATTTTCACAATATTATTGTTTTTACCGTATTTTTGATAAAATAAATGCAGCCTTGGTGAGCAAGAAATTACCGACCCTAAACGTTTGAACGGTAGTGCATATTAAAAAAAATAATTGTATAAAATATTATACAATAGACCAAATCTATCTCTAATACCGACATCCCCTTTAATGTCTCTTTCTGTATTAACAAAATCTGCAAATGATAAAGCAGTAATGCCCAAGAATGCACGGCTGCCGAATCCAACATTCCTGACATGAAAGAGATGGGGCTCTGGGACGGTCCTGACTCAGTGGGTGGAAAACTGGACAAGGGTCTTTTGTACTGCTGACTGTTTGTTTTTAAATCTCCTGCTGGGACAAAAGGTTTTGACAACCTCGTCAAAAAGCTGTTTAGATTTTTAACTTTCCCCTTTCACATTTTTGATTCAAATATGAAAATATTTACGTTCAATAACAGTAATAACGATCATTTTAACACTGTTCAACTGGTGCTATAGCTCATAAAACGTCTTGAAAGGCTCTCCAGACTCTCTTCAAATCAATTCCATATGTGGCACTTAGAACACAACAAACACTGAACCCTGAAAGCTCTCTCTCATAGGATGCATCCACATGATAAATGTTTTAACATCATCTTAAAGTCTGTAATGTTCACAGATTAAACTTCATATCTAAATCTCAATCGACAGCAAACATAAACATTACATCTATCAGTAATCAGATATTACACAGCAGTGAAATGAAAACTACAATGTTTTTGATAATAATAACATGGCTGATATTGTCTTGACCTTAAGCAGATTTGCCAGGCACAGTGTCCTTCAGATCTCTGCTGGTGCAGTCACACCATTGATGAGGTTTTGACCACTACCTGTGTCATGCCTGGTGCCAGACGGCTCCTCAGGAGAGCCTGGACCAGACACCGGTGCCACCGATCAGACACAGACAATGTTAATGAGTGCCAGGCCTCACTGTCTCTCCTTTAATCAGTTTGGGAAAGTCCGCCTCTTGGTTGGTGCTTAGCTTAAGACAGAGCAATGATTAAAAAATGTAAAAAGGACATAAATTTGTGGTTCTGATAACTGTCCTTGACTTCCTAGCGGTCTTTCTTTGCAGTCAACCATCTATCACAGAATCTGACGGAAAATGGTTTTCCATTTGGTTTTTCCCACGGTAAGATAAGACAAACTAGCCGTTGAGTCCAAGGCTTTGAAGTTTTCAGGATCATGATACAAGAGGAACTGGAAAGACCTACTGAGCTAATGGTACCTCTATCTCTGTGCTTTCTTGTTCTTGTAGACATTTACAATTGGTCTTGGTCAGATAAAGTGATTACGGCTGTAAATCAGCATAGCAATGAAACTGGCTGCATGCTCAAAGGTGCTTGAGATGTCTGGCTTTTTGGTCTGGTTTCTGGTTCTCTTCCCCTTTTTTTTTCTTTTACACTCGTATACCAAAACAACTCTCACAGAGTAATTCTCACACTAAATCACTACCATTATCTCCACAGTCTATTTAGATGATCCCATAGTAACTGAAAGCAGAAACATTGCAGAAAAATCTGAAAGCCCACTGGTGCTCATCCAAAATTTGTTCAAATTGACAAAATGTGCAAATTCTGAAATCTTTCTGAAATGGTGATCACATTAACCCATGGACCAGATGGTTACAATCAAGTTAAATCAAATTTAATATCTAAAGAAAGAACAATAAAAACCAAAGAAATAAACATTATCTTTCAGTCCCTTCAAAAATGACCATAGAAACCATAGTATCCACCAAAATACCATAGTCATTTGTAACTATTCTATAATCAAAATCAAATCAAATATCTCAAATGGTGTAAGAAGCTTTCAGAATATTTCTGTCATTTAAATTTGAAATTAATTTATTTTTTATTTCCTCTTTTAACTTGTGCTAACACCAATTCATTACATTATATGGGCAATTACATTTATTGACATTTGGAGTCAAAACTAGAAATATAAATTCTCAGAGAATGCATTTAATACCAACATATTGAACCATCTGTTTATATATTCATAGTCCCTTACTAAAGGAGTCCAGAAAAATGTCAGTCTATACAATCGTTGTATATTTTAGATGAGGGAAATATAGGGGCATGACAAAAAAAGTCACAAAGTTTTGGGTGATTTTTTAGGAATTCTGTGAATTACACTGTGCAAACCAAAAGTAATACTGCCCACCGAATGAAGAAGTGTTGGCTCTCCACAGAGCATAAAATAATAATTTTATTTCATTTTTCGTGTTCGCATTTATGAGGAAAAAACAATGTTATGGACGTGACAGTTCTCCATTACGGACGTGCTTTAAAACTTTCACAGAGACCTCAAGTCGGCATTTAAACCACCAAATATTGAAATCTGGGATACCAGTATGGTAAGACTGCACAATTAATCAACTTTTTACTGAACTTCATACAACTTTAAACTGTTTTACAAAAGCGTTGTTCAAGAAACAGTTTACAGATCATGATTTTCCTTCTAACAGAACTGCTTGCTAAAATACATTAACAAATATCAAAGCTTATCATATAGCAGATTTCTTCCAGAGTCAGGTGAACCGATGACACTATTCTCACTCGCAATCATGTCAGTTGTATGTTTTGTGTCTAAATGAGCGCACGATTTTCAGCTAGTTTACGCAGTTTAAAGCAAAGTCTTAAGTCAAAATGATCACATTTTATTTCAAGTCAAAATTATTGCAATATTATTATTATTATTATTATGTTGTCAGCTTGATTGCGGGATTATGATCAATAGGCTATTTATTTTTTAACCAACAGGTAAAAACACGAAATCTCGAGGAAAGTGTCCTATGAGACACAATGGTCTTCTGTAAGTTGTACTGTATCATATAGGCCTACCTTCTGATGTTCATATTTCGTTCTGTAACTGGCCCTTATAAATTCAACAGGTAGTGCTGTTATGACAAAATGACTGTATTTATTTTTCAAGCATGCCTCCATCTTTTTGTACAATTCTTTCTGTTAAAATAAAGTTTAAAAAAGGGATCCCTTTTTTGAAAGCATGAAATATGGTTGGTTGAAAATTTAATTTAAGCATTGTTGCTTACATCATATGTTGTGTATAAACAAGGCAATTTTCTTAAAATTCTCCGGTGCCAGTACTGCATAGTGGACAATATCGAGTATACTTATTCAATCCCACAGTGTACCATACCCCTAGTGCATAAACAATGTACACATAACGGCTAGGCACTAGAGAAAAGCATTGTAAGTGTTGCAACAAATTAATTCTTGCATCTGACCAAAAGATTTGCCCACTCTTTTTCATTCACTCATTCAATGGACTATATAGTGGAATAATGTAGGGAATAGTGACTGAAGCTATAGGAGGCCATTTCGGATACAGCCTATGGCTGCATCAGAAAGCTTAGGCAGCTGACTTGTCAGGAACCTCATGAAACTGATTTCGGACAGGCTTCTGAGGCAGCGTAACAGTACAATGATCTACAACAAAACAGATCAAGCTTTGGTGAATGACAAAAAAATGGTTCCTACCTTGGAAGGTAACATTTTGCAGCCTATGCTAAATATTTATAAATGGAGCGTATTAAATTATAAAAATTGAAGTGGATTTAAAAGCTGATTTGAATCAGCAGGAAATCTCTCAGAGCAACACTGCATCTGAAAACCTAAGCAGCTGACTCGTTGCCTCGCTGCCTTATCAGGCAGTGAATTAGCAGGCAGCGTTTACACACAAAGGTACCTCATGCAACTCATTTCGGACAGACTAATGAGGCAGCATAATGATTTAATTATCGATGACAAAACAGAGAAAGCTTTGGTGTGTAACAAAGTGAATATTTAATTAGTACAATACTAATTTCTTGCTAGAAATGTCATAAGAGGAAAAGTCGGTCAGAATATATGTTTTACACACAAACTGACCATCAACCTCAAATTTCAGATGCCATCTTTATTTTTATTTATTTATATTTTTGGCTCAAATGTCATGGAATGGAACCACAGGAATGTGGGATATCAAAGGCAGCAAAGAATACATCTATGCTGCCTTCAAAAATCGATCAGACGAAGGTATCTCAGGAGACAGGATATGGAATGATTATTGGATTTGGACATGCCTTGTTACCTTCCTACCTTCATATCCTGCCTGCGAAGGCAGCAGTTTTCAGTTTTCAGATGCTGCCTAAATTTCTATCACTCCTCCACTTATTCACACTACTCCATACCAGCTTCCAGTCTGCGTGTCTTTTTGGTGACAAGCAATGGTCATTGCTGTAGCTTCTTTTGGAACCATTTTCTTTAACAGAGAAGATAACTTTTTTTGTCTGAAATGTAAGTTACTTAGTTATTGTTTGTTGAACTGTTGTATAAAGCAACATCACTCTCCAAGTTGTGCTGTTGTACTCAGTGTCAGTACAGATACAGTGCAGCATGGCACTCATGTGATAGGCTACTGCTCAATTCTAAAAGTAGTATTTTCTAATTAATAAATTGGTAATTTATACAGAACTCTATAAAAACACGAGCACTTGACTAATTAAATGCCTCATTATCCCTCTTGGCACCACAACTGTACTCATAAACATCTCGCGAGGTACTTCAAAGGATCTCCACATCAAACAAACTGACGACCTACATATGAACAGCCATATGAACGGCTCCGGCAATAAGACTGAAGCGATGTTCACATTCGAATTAAAACACAGTGACAACACGTCATATTGACTACACGAACACTATCAATTTCACGTAAAATTGAAACGCCATTCATAAAAAGCAGAAACTATTAAAGTGTAAATAAAGTAGGCAAACATTACTGATCCAGTCAATGATAGTAGCCTATTAAAAGTAAGAATAGTGGAAAATATTGTATTAAAGTTTCCTTTTTCCTCCTACACACCCCGTTTAATGCTGATTATTCATAAAATATCCTTCACAGTGAGGAAACCGAGTGAGCTATCTATCTAGGGAATCAAAGCGCGTTTCCAATCAACTGCACGCGCCTGTTACGCTCAAAAATGCTGTCTAGCTAGGCAGCTCACTCGTTTTTGAGACAAACCAGAGACTGACAGCTGCTTAAGCTTGCAAATAAAACAGAAACCTTACCTCGGTTATCTTCATCCATGTTCATGCTGCGAATAGACTTGATGTAAATAACGTGCTGCAGTCAAAGATTACTACCCTAATTAATATAACACTGGTCTGTGAAACACAAAATTAAATCACATTAGGATGCACACTGAGCTCATCGTAACCGAGTTCAGGGGTAGCTCTAAATTTAATTCGCATAATCCATAAATTGCTGCATAGATGGACATAAATCCTGGTGAAACAAATGATTATGCAGCCCGCTCTATGCCAGCTTCCATTCGCCTTCATCCATAGAGAGACTGTGAGAAGAAACAGCTTCATTTAGCCAAAGAACAGAGGCTCCGCCCATCACCATAATCTATGAATATACTATGACTGATCCTAAGTGATTGCATCCCGGTCTTTACATTGTCTAATAAGCCATGTCATGTAAATGTTTCGAGGGTCATAAGAAAAAAAAAAAGATTAAAATAAAAATCCAAAAGAATGTATTTCTATCTACATTCTATATATCTAATGTGCTGAAAGAGAGAGGCATGCATGATATTTATATCATTTTTGAGAATTTTTTTAATTATTTTTTATAATTATATGATCAATATTGCATCATTTAATAAATATAATACAATTAATTAATAATATTTATTCATGAATATTTAATTATATTTTTGCCACATGGTTTTAAACACAAATTTCTTTGATGATTTAATATGACCTAGTCAATACAAGAGACCTGGAAAAAAGACCTAACGAGATAATATGCAATATCCTGAGCGTCATATGCAAAAGTGATGTCAGCAAGAGTTGGAGAATCCCAGGCACCTACAATGACTGTAGAGTACAGGAACTTGCCTGTTTTCCGGACACCACTTGTCAGCCAGTATTAGTCATACAATTTCCCAGGTAAGCTGTCCCAATTTCCCAGGTAAGCTAAGTCATGGTCTTACCTTTTGTGTCATGAATTCCATCTTAAGTGTGAAGCATTTTGTGGCTTTATGGAAAAATCTTGCAACATCCAAATATCTCAAAAAGATTGCCATTTTGAAGTTAAAACAAGCTGATATTTCACTTAATTTGCATGGATTTGAATGTGCCACTATTTGTATTTCATAACAAACAGGTTTTGTATTTTGCTGTTGGCTTAATTCATTTGAAAAGTTTTGTCCTTGTGTCTCCTAAACTGACTTTAAATTATTTAAATGATTCCATCTGAAGATGTTACGTAAGATATAACTGGATGTGAGTGTCAAAAGGGCAGAATTTAATGTTCTGTGACTATAGCACACAGCCAGGCCCTTTGCGTGAGGGAACAACTATGAAGTAGGTGTAGGGAAAACAGGGGCTTCAGGGTGGGAATGACATCCTGTGTGGGAAACAGATATCCGCTGAAGCTCAGGAAGAGAATGTTGTTTGCATTGCAAAAAAAAAAAAAAAACTCTCCCATGAACTTCACTTGTAACACCCAGTTCAGTCTTATAGACCAAACAAAGATGCACATTTATTTGGTTCAATTATGCAGCTCTGGTGCTGAATACACTAATGTCAATCTCTTACAGCAGCTGACAACAGGTTGTTTGTGGAGAACCTGTTTAGCCTGTCTACAATAGCATGACCAGGATCTGTAGATTGACATAAGTATAAAACTGTACTTATTAGTGAAGTGAATTTGAGGACAGTGGGTTGTGCAAACTTCACATTTTCAGTTAGCACCACTAAAACAGAAATATTTAAATACTGACAAGTGTTGGGGAAAGTTTCTTTTAAAAGTAATGCATGACAATATTGTGTTACTCCCCTAAAAAAAAGTAACTAATTGTTTTACTTAGTTGAATAAGGCTCAGGCTAAAGGAAATACAAATGCATGCCTGTACAGTAGAGGGCATGGCTCAAACAAACCTTTCAGCTGTGCTCCCATTCTAGATTGTAGAATAGGACGGAGGAGAAGAATGCTTAAAGGTGCCGTTGAACGTTTTTTTTACAAGATGTAATATAAGTCTAAGGTGTCCCCTGAATGTGTCTGTGAAGTTGCAGCTCAAAATACCCCATAGATTTTTTTAAATAAATTTTTTTAACTGCCTATTTTGAGGCATAATTAGAAATGCGCCGATTCATGCTGTGGCCCCTTTAAATCGTGCACTCTCCGCCCCCTCCAGAGCTCTCGACTCTATCATTGCATAAACAAAGTTCACACAGCTAATATAACCCTCAAAATGGATCTTTACAAAGTGTTCGTTGTGTAACATGTCTAATCGCGTAAGTATGGTATTTATTTGGATGTTTACATTTGATTCTGAATGAGTTTGATAGTGCTCCGTGGTTAACGGCTAATGCTACACTGTTGGAGAGATTTATAAAGAATGAAGATGTGTTTATGAATTATACAGACTGCAAGTGTTTAAAAATGAAAATAGCGACGGCTCTTGTCTCCGTGAATACAGTAAGAAACGATGGTAACTTTAACCACATTTAACAGTATTATTAGCAATATGCTAACGCAACATTTAGAAAGACAATTTAGAAATATCACTAAAAATACTATGATATCGTGGATCATGTCAGTTATTATCACTCCATCTGGCCCCTCTATGGGGTTTTTGTGGGACCACAGTGGGTGAGAACTGGGCCCCATTTATATTTATTTTTTATGGTGAAATTAATGTGCTTTAATGTGCTCATTTGCAAAAGAAACTTATGTTTTAGTAAACCTGTACAAATAAAATAGTTTAAATATTTTCTCATGTAATTTAAATTATATTAAGTCAGGTACAGGTTTACTAAAACATAGAGCCCACTATGGACCCAGCATGAGCCCCTATGGGCTAACACACATGGGGCCTGTGTGGAGCCGATGGACAAAATTCTATGGGCCCCACAGTGACAGCCCATCAAAAACCCACATGGGGCCCACATGGACATGTTGGCTGGGTACTAGGGCTGGGAAGCAATTCAAATTTTTACATGATGTGGCAATTAATAAATGTAATTAATCGCAAATTTATCATACAACAAATTTGGCTGAGAAATTATCCCCAAAAGATACATTAAAGTCATTACTGTGTAAAGCATCAAATAGACATTGCAAAAAGTAGATTCAGAAATAAATATTTTATTTGATTCAAGATAGAATTTATTACACAAACTTTTGGACCATGAGGTTGAGTAAAATATGACTGAATTTTAATTTTTGGGTGAAATACATCTTGATTTACAGTGGTGGTCAGAATTATTGGCACCCTTGGTAAATATGATCAAAGATGACTATAAAAATAAATCTGCATTGTTTATTCTTTTGATCTTTAATTCATAATATTAGCAAAAATCCAACCTTTCATTGAAGGAAAATAATTGAAAGTGGGGGAAAACCACATTATAAAATACTCCAAAACACGTTGGCCACAATTATTGGCACCCTTTTATTCAATACTTATTGCAACCTCCTTTTGCCAAGATAACAACTCTGAGTCTTCACCTATAATGCCTGATGATTTTGGAGAACACCTGACAAGAGATCAGAGACCATTCCTCCATACAGAATCTCTCCAGATCCTTCAGATTCCCAGTTCCATGTTGGTGCTTCTTCTCTTCAGTTCACTCCACTCATTTTCTTTAGGGTTCAGGTCAGGGGACTGGGATGGCCATTGCAGAAGCTTCATTTTGTGCTCAGTGACACATTTTTTTGTTGGTTTTGATGTTTGTTTTGGATCATTGTCCTGATGGAAGATCCAACCACAGCCCATTATAGGATTTCTAGCAGAAGCGTTCAGGTTTTGATTTTTTATCTGTTGGTATTTGATAGAATCCATGATACCATGTATCTGAACAAGACATCCAGGACCTCCAGCAGAAAAATAAGGCCACAACATTAAAGATCCAGCAGTATATTTAACCGTGGGCATGGGGTACTTTTTATCCATGTGTGCACCAACCCATCTGGTGGGTTTGCTGCCAAAAAGCCCTTTTTTTAGTTTCATCTGACCATAGAAGCAGGTCCCTTTTGAAGTTCCAGTCTTGTCTGACAACTGAATATGCTGGAGATTGTTTCTGGATGAGAGCAGAGGATTTTTTTTGAAACCCTCCCGAACAACTTGTGGGGATGTAGGTGCTGTTTGATCATTTTTTTAGGCTTTCTGAGACTCTAGACTCAACTAATCTCTGCAATTGTCCAGCTGTGATCCTTGGGGAGTCTTTGGCCACTAAAAATCTCCTCCTCACCATGCATTAGGATGATTTAGACACATGTCCTCTTCCAGGCAGATTTGTAATATCTTTAGTTGATTGAAACCTCTTAATTATTTGCCTAATAGTGGAAAAGATTTTCAATGCTTTAGATATTTTCTTACAGACACTTTCTATTTTGTGAAGCTCAACAATCTTTTGCTGCACATTAGAACTATATTCTTTGGTTTTACTCATTGTGATGAATGATTAAGGGAATTTGGCCTTTGTGTTTCCTCATGTTTATACTCCTATGGAACAGGAAGTCATGGCTGGACAATTTCATGTTCATGATCACCCTGGTGTGCTAAAAAAAAAAAAAAAATGTAAATATGAATAAGAATATACTTCAGAGATATTTTACTCATAAAAAATTCTAGGGGTGCCAATAATTGTGGCCAACATGTTTTGGAGAAAAACATTTATTTCATAATGTGATTTTTCCCACTTTCAATTCTTTTCCTTCAATGAAAGGTTAGATTTTCGCTAATCTTATTAATTAAAGATCAAAAGAATAAACAATGCAGATTTATTTTTATAGTCATCTTTGATCATATTTACTAAGGGTGCCAATAATTTTGACCACCACTGTATATATATATATATATATATATATATACTGTATATATATATATAATATTATATTATATAAAAGTTTTTTTAAACTTTTATATTAAATGTAATGCATTACCCCCACAATGTTGACAACATTTACAAGTACTTTTTAATTAATTTTAACCTTTGAATGTGAATGTGAATTTTTGACAGCAGAGCAAACATTTAATGACAATTTGTGGTCAGACCAAATTTCTGGTATGTTTAGCATTGTATGATGGAAGGGCACTGAATTTGGAAGAAAACTACTGAAAAAAAAGGAAACATGTTCAATACTTTTCTAATTTTTAACTTTTATGTAAGACTAGTAGTTTAAGAGCAAGAGGATATCATTGCACATCCTCTGGCAGCCACTTACACACATTTACTGGCAGGACCTGATAGCACAGACAATAGACATAACCTTCATAAATGTTTACTTAAAGACCCCCACATACTTTCGTGCCATCATACAAATCAGTGAGACACTGTCTCGTGGCTTAGAGATTAGTTTAAACTGTAACATCCTAGTGATATTGAATGCTGTCCCCTTTCTTATCAGCTTGATTTTGCATGCTGCTTTTTATTACCTGCTTGGGTACTAGTAGTTCCATGGTAGTTCTTTTAAGTTTCATTAAACATCCTGTAGTGCCATTGGGTCATACACATGATATCATTCAGTACAGCAATATACCCATGGATTAAAGTATTACTATTTTAAATCATTACGGCTTTTATACTTTTAGGTTGCTTATTTATGTTTTTATGTGCTGCCCATACAAGATTTATTTAGCAAAGAAAAAAATAAAGTTGGCGGTGGTCAGCTGTGGTCACAATGGAAGAAGAATCAGTTATCAGGTACAGGACAACATTATCTTGTTATAATTTCTAAGCTTTTGTTATTTTTGGATGTCAGGCAGTCATACTGGGCTCCTGTCGCTTCCATATACCAAAAGAAGTCTGTCGCCCTCATGTGGATGAGAGAAAAGGCAACCATTCCAAGGAAATCATCAACTATAATGGCAAAACGAGGAGAACAAGGAAAATATATATTTATTATTGTAAAGTCATCACATACTTCTGATGACTGTTAGAAACAGAAAATGCATTAAAATTATTTGCAGAAACTCAAAAAAGTACAAAGATATAGAGGTGATCGACTCAAACGGACTACAACTTACTATTTAAAAGGTTTCAAGACAAGTTATTCTCATATATAAAGGATAAGGAAAATGTGTGTGTGTTTAATCGATGTAACAGTAACATTTAATTGAGTTCTCACAGCATTAATTGCTTTGTTTCCTTTTCACTTAAATAGTCGTGCAGTGTGACAAGTGAAGTACACATTCCATGTATTCTCTCAATATGATGCCATTGAAACTACTTATATAATAATTATATGAAATGTTTAAATGGTTTTAGATTGAGAATATTATGTCACACTGCAGACGTTTCTGCAACTGCTTAAAATTTTATCTTTCTTCAGACATCTGCTCAAACTCCAACATTGGCTATAAACTGGGGAAGGAGGATTTGGTGCCATTTATGTGGAAATTTGTTTGCTCAGTTTTAAATTGATGTCTGGAATTTAGATTCACAAAACTTTACCATACATATCTGTTAAGGATTAGTTTAAGTGATATGATATGTTAATTCTATCTAATTCTCTGTTTTGTTGATCAGCTGGCACTGAAATATGCCAGGAAAAATGGAAGCCATGGAATATATCAACATTGTAAATAGGCTGCAGTCCCTGTGTTATCTATCTATATATATATCTATATGTTTTGAATTTTATATTAAAGTTAATCAGACAGCAAACTTCCATCTAACTACACAAAAATTGTCTTTCTTCTAGCCTGATCATCCCTAACCCGTTCCCCTGGAAATCGGCCTGATAGTCCTTGCCAATAAGGGTCACAGCTCACCCCACATCATTGAGCTGCTGGACTGGCAAGACCTCTCCGATCATTATATTATGGTCTAGCAGCACCCCTTGTCCTGCTAGAATGGATGTTGAGGCTGTTAACAACTGCTGTAGCTGCGGAGTTATCCATAGAGATATCATGTATAACATGGACACCCTGGATGTGACATTAATCAATTTTGGCTGCGGCAACCTGCTGTATGAAATGACGTATCACACCTTGTGGTATGTATTATAGCTGTAGTTTGGGACTTAACTGGTTACACCATTGCATATCCTAACCGTGCTAAAATGAATGAACCTTACTAGCACGATACTAAATAAATTTAGAGAAAATAATTTGATAAAAACTGACCTCATCCTGCAGGAGCTGAACCTGAGATTGTAAATCTCCATCCCTAATCTGAGATGTACACTGTCTTGGCAAATAGTCAGAATATGTCAAGTCAAGTAGTTCATGAGTCACGGCTGTCATGTGTGCGTTAAAACAGCTCATTGCAAAAATATCAACAAAAGCAAAACAAAATATTATATGCAGATGCACAAAATCTACAATGAATTAATCAGGAAATAAGCAGAATAAACAGTACACCAATCCTGTTTGTTCCCTGAAGAGAGATATGCATGTGCTCCTGTACTGTTCGTCTATTAAAGCGCTATAAACAATTTATCTCAGAGAGAAACACAAGATACAAACTGAAATAAAGCCCATCAATAGTTTTTCAGACACTGCTCCTTGCTCCTTGAATCATTATTTCAGAAATGTCCAATATTGCAAAAACACATTTGTTCATTTTTTTCCCTCAAAAGTCAAGTTAAATCTTTCTTTCTTTCTCTCTTTCTTTCTCTCTTTCTTTCTTTCTTTCTTTCTTTCTTTCTTTCTTTCTTTCTTTCTTTCTTTCTTTCTTTCTTTCTTTCTTTCTTTCTTTCTTTCTTTCTCAGATCTACAGAGGGTGCTATCTCTAAAGTCTCTGAACAATTAATATTGTTAGACATTGTTTTATATTTGTTATAATGGTACTGTGTATACTGCTGTTAATTATTGTAATATTTTCCACATTGGACTAATTACATACATTTAAATTGTTCTTTTTATTTATTCTATTTTTATTTCATTAAAATGTATTGCTTAGTATTAGTATAATTCTTAACATTATTCTTATTATTGTATTACTACATCTAGTAAGGAACCTGCAAGTGTAATTTCATTGGACGGGTACAATGAGAGTTGTATGCATACAATGACAATAAAGAAATTCAGTGAAGTAAGCTCTTTTTGAATTATCAACAAAATTAGTTTTAATAAGTCAAGTCAAGTCAAGTCAAATTTATTTATATAGCGCTTTTACAATTGGTAATTGTTTCAAAGCAGCTTTACATATTAGAAGCACAGAAAAAAAGGGAAGTGGTTAAAACTGTACAAACAAACTGTAATAGACATTTCATCTTCTTTAAAGCCTGGTTCACTGCTTAAAATGCACATTAGTCCACATAATTAACAATATTTAGGCTAATGAAACTTAACATTCAATTCTTACTAAAGATTAAAGAATCAAAGTTAGAAAAATACATTAAGAATAAATGTAAAAAACCATAATTAATCAGTATCACAAGTATCCCAGCATTCTAGGACATTTATTCTAAATGATGTCTCTGCAAAATTGGAAACATCAGAAGGACTCTAGTCACCCTGCACAACCACTTTTTTTCCTTTCTGGCTCTGGAAAGCGCTTTAGGTCCATAAGCACATGTACGTCAAGATTCAAAGACAGCTTCTACCATCATACTGTTCTTTCAGCACATATAAATCTATGACTCCTTTACAATACACACTCATCAAACTTAACCAGTCATATCTCATATCACTTATAATCAACACTCTCTGCACCTCAGTACTGTTCTACCTCAAGAATCCCTCCAATTATGTTACTGCTCCAATTTGTACTGCTGTTATTTAATTACAGTTAACTTATTTTATGCTTAACTTATACATTCATATACACACTTTATACCTATGTACATTGCATTCTGTCGTTATGTGGTTTTGTAAGTCAATTGTCCGATTTATGTTTGCATTGTTTGTTAAATTTAGCACGGTGTATGTTGTCTTTATCTGCAAGAATTTCCCAAGAATTAAATTTTACGCCATACCCTGTACATGTGACAATAAAAAAACTTTGGCATCAAAGGGTTAAACTACATTAAAGGGATGCACAACACTGCCATCTAGCGTAGCACAATATCTTTTCTTTTTAATTAAATATTTGAAAGCATATAACTTAGTTCTTAAAAGTTGTATTGTACTAATTTTGAAATAAAACAACTATTATATGCTTTCTTGATATTATCAGTGATTTTTTTTTTCTTTACCTGAAGCGTCTGTGTTTTGACCCGGAAGGTTTTGTATCTCGTAATTGATGCTGGCTTCACAGATAGTGTGCGTCATAGTTGGCAGGGCGCGTGGCTATTTTAGGCATTGAATGAATGTACAGGTGACCAAGCTACAGGTATTTTCGGTGGAACAGGTATAGCAAATCCAGAAATGAAAATAACTTATTTCCTTACGAACTTTCTCATCACTTCCTTGAGCGTTATGGTTGGTTTGTCATTCTCTAAACTCGCCAGACCAACGATACCGGCTATAGCGCATTACTTTGGGACAAAAGGCAGGTACGAGGAAGTGAACCCACATCTTTTAGATGACATTTTGTTTGTGAACAGATCGCTGCTGGCTCCCCCCTCTCCAGATTGCCGTGCCATTCATGTGGTGTCGGTGATACGTCACGGGACGCGCTATCCAACCACCAAAAATGTGAAAAGGATCGCGCAACTGTTTGATCTGGTCATGTCCGACGCGTCAGATTCAGCCTCGAGGTTCAATGACATTAAAACATGGAAGATGTGGTACACGGAAGACATGGACGGGAGACTGGTGGAGAAAGGGCGAGATGACCACAGGCATTTGGCTATGAGACTGGCAGGGTCATTTCCCACCTTGATTTCAGAGGATCACCTCCGTGCCAACCGCATTGAGTTCATCACCAGCTCCAAGCACCGCTGTGTTGATAGTGTTAAAGCTTTCCAAGAGGGTCTTCACAGACTCTGGGATGTTCAGGGTAGGCTCAGTGCCCCTTCTTTTACCAGTTTTGTTGGCTTCTTAAACATTTTACATGAGTAGTTTCTCCAGAAATGAATTCTCATATCATTTACTCACCCTCATATCATTCTAAACCTATGACTTTCATTCTTCTGTGGACACACAGAAGACGTTGACTTCAATTGTATAGACTGAAACATTTCTCAATAAGTTATATCTTCTTGATGCAAAAAACTTGAGGAAATGAGATCCAGGTTATTGATGATGACGTTGTTGAAGAAACATTATTTATTCATTGCAATTAAATTTAGCCTCACACGCAAACTTTAATCGATAATGAAAATATTTAATAAAACCAAAAGGTAAAATGACAATCAGAAAGAAGTAATTAATAGTTAATAATAAAATTTAGAGTATCATAAAATCCAGAGTATTATCTAGATGAAGAGCAGAATTTACAGAACTGCACACGTTGATGGCACATGAAAAAAAATATTCCATATAATTTTTTGGTTAATTTTATCGATTAAAAAACAAACAAAAAATTCCCCCCACCCTTCCCCAACCCCAAAATATTTTTTGCGACAATGGTACAGTCATAGAGAAAATTATCATCAAAATCAAATTCAAGAAATCATTAAATAAAAATGGAAAAACACTTGAAAGACATTGATATATTGAATTTGATACATGCATAGGTCTGTATCATGTAGTGTGCTATGCCATATAATGTACATCATGTGATAAGATTTCACTCCGTACGAAACTTCAAAAAGCATTTCTTCTCTTGTGACATAGTGGTGTATGTTACAATTTTTGCACATCACTTTGGGTGTTCCTGCACACCCAGGAACCTTGCATCTTCCCTTCTTATAATACATTGTGGCCAATGAGAGGTACTGTCTAAAACCCCCTCGAAAAGTACCCCTTATCGCACAACGTTGCCCTGAGGCAACGAAAAGAAAAACTGAATTTCTGAACATGCAAAATAATAAAAAACTTCATAAAACCTGACAAAAGGCTTCTCTACACCTTCATACATGCACACATATTTTTTATGTACAATTCATGTAGTTTTAAATAAGATAACTAAAGCAATAATATAGCCTTCTCACACCATGTGCTCCTGTGACCATGTCTCAGAACAGGACGTCCCACCTCTTAATGGTGCTTGATATTGACTCCAACACCTTACTGAACTGTTCTTTGGTACTTTCTCGACCTTTCTAATTGGTTGTAATCATTTAAAGAAAAATTTACTAAACATAGGGCTTAAGAAAACTTTCCGTTGCCTGAGGGCAATGCTGTGCTGTAGAGGGTTAAGAACAATAATTAAGGTATTTGCAGATAGGAGAGAAGAAGCAGAAGAGCAAGGGAGAGCAAAGGAAAGAGCAAGGGAGAAAAGCCCCCCTAACAATGACTCAGTCCATTTTATACCATAAGAATAGGGAAATTTACATCCCACTCAAACTCATGTTTTGTTCTAATCAGAAAAGGTTGAATGGATGTACCCATTATGTCATAGACTGGTCAAATGTCAAAAATAGATACAGGAGTTGTTGTGACCCCCTTAGGGAATTTTGCAAATCTTACATTCTTACATGTCAGCAGAAATAATAACAGACATATTAAGTTCAAATGAACAACTAATTCAGAAAGCAAAAAAACATTGTCCAATATCTAACCACAAACGTGTCAACGTGACCTGTCACATTGGAACACTTGAAGAACAAATGAATATAACAAGCATACATACTCTTAAAGATAAAATAAGAATAACCATAAGGGTACAATAACAAGTAAATACTTGAAAATATGATGAGAATTAATATATAAAGTAGGAGTACATAAATATATGAAATCAAAAGCAAAATTGATAAATCATAAGCCATAAATGATGAACATAAATATGAATAAAATGCATGAACAAGAATATTGACCATTTTGGATCCACCACTTCTTTTATGTTCCAGAAGCAAAAAAGTCATACATGTTTGTAAAGACATGATGGTGAGTAAATGACAACAGAAGAACTACTTATCTTACATAGCTACATAGACTGTGTCATTATTCTTAAAAATGTATATTTAAAGGGTAAGTTCACCCAAAAAATGAAAATTATATCATTAATTACTCACCCTCATGTCGTTCCACACCCGTAAGACCTTTGTTGATCTTCGGAACACAAATTAAGATATTTTTGATCAAATCCGATGGCCTCCATAGACAGCAATTAACACTCCCTTTTTCATTGCCCAGACAGATACTAAAAACGTATTTAAAACAGTTCATGTGACTACAGTGTTTCAACCTTAATATTATAAAGCGACGAGTATACTTTTTGTGCCAAAAATAATAAAATAGACTCTTTATTCCACAATATCCAGTGAATGGCGATTTCAAAACACTGCTTCATGAAGCTTTAATTCTTCACGAATAATAGGTTTTGAATCAGTAATTCGAAATATGTATCAAACTGCCACAGTCACGTGTACTATTGAAGTTTCAAAACTCTTATGACGTAATGAAACCTTGTTTACTGAAGTCATGTGATTTTTGGCGCTCTGAACCACTGATTGATTCATAAAGATTCGAAGCTTCATGAAGCAGTGTTTTGAAATCGCCCTTCACTGGATATTGTGAAATAAAGTCGCTATTTGGTTATTTTTAGCATACAAAAAGTATTCTCGTCGCTTTATAATATTAAGGTTGAAACACTGTAGTAACATGAACTTTTTTAAATATGTTTTTAGTTGCTTTCTCGGCATTGAAAAAGAGAGTGTTATTGCTGTCTATGGAGGCCTTACTGAGCCATCGGATTTGATCAAAAATACCTTAATTTGTGTTCCAAAGATCAACAAAGGTCTTACGGATGTGGGACAACATGAGGGTGAGTAATAAATGACATAATTTTCATTTTTGGGTGAACTAACCCTTTAATTCATCATGTAGGCTACTTAACATTTTAAGTTAACGCCTAAAAATACATTTAGTAAAACACCCTCAATTGTTTCACTAGCATCCCAATTTGACAACCCATGATTTATCACACATGCAATACTAAGCTGAAGCTCAGATTATTGCAAACATTTGCAGTGGGGACATTTTAAATGTACATAGCGTTTAATTGTATTAGGCCAAACAGCTGGCATTTAAAGACACTGAAACACAATGAGAGATTTGTTTGTCCTCAGCACATCTGCCATGAAGTGTCTGTTGTTATCTGTGCAGAGCAGACTATGTAAACAACTCTTCACCAGGTGTGGTTTATCTATAATCCAGCAAGATTTATAGTTGAAGTAATGGCCCTTGGTTATTCAAATGTTATTCAACTAACCATATTTCTTCTTGTTTTATAGATATGGATTACAAACACTATGTGGATGATTCACTCATGAGATTCTTTGATCATTGTGAGAGATTTGTTGAAAGTGTTGAGAACAATAAAACCGCTTTGAAGGAGGTAGAACGCTTTAAATCTTCAGCAGAAATGGATGCATTACGGAGGAAATTATCCAGTCGTCTTGAGATTCCATACAATCAAATCACCCCAGGTAATTTTGCTTTTTATATTACAGTGTATAATTTTCAAGTTGGTAAATGTTAATCTATCTACTGAAATAGTCAATAAAAAAGATGTTTCCTGATCTTGTTTTACATTTTGTTCCAAGAAATGGCAGAGGCAGTTTTCTTTTTGTGCTCTTATGAGTTTGCCATCAAGTCAGAGAACTCTCCATGGTGCGTTCTGCTGGATGAGTCTGACGCTCAAGTACGTATATGCTGGTTGGGAATTCAAAACATCAATTTTCAGTGGATTTAATAAATGTTATTAAGATTCAAAGTGTAATTCCATGTCAGCTCCATTACATATAACAACTTTGTTTTAATGTAGCATTTATTACGTCTTTGCTACTGCAGTGATGACACAGCTATATCCTTTACAGTTTAGGGAATACACTGGAATTAAAGGATTAGTTCACTTTTCAAATAAAATTTCCCTGACTCACCCCCATGTCATTCAAGATGTTCATGTCTTTCTTTCTTCAGTCAAAAAGGTTTTTTATTAAAACATTCCAGGATTATTTTCCTTATAGTGGACTTCAATGGGCACCAAACAGTTGAAGGTCAAAATTATAGTTTCAGTGCAGCTTCAAAGGACTTTAAACGATAGCAGACGAGGAATAAGGGTCTTATCTAGCGAAACAATCAGTCATTCTACCTATTCTACTTACAGGAAAAAATGGAACTGGTGCTGTGTCCGTTCCGTAAGTAGAATAGGGAAGGCATAGGACCTACAGCGTAAGCTTTTTGAAGAATACGAAAGTGCGGTTTTGGCGGAAGCACTTGGAAGGCGATCATTTGTTTATATAAAGCATATACATTTACATTTTTTCGAAAATGATCGTTTTCCTCGTCTGGTATCGTTTAAAGCCCTTTGAAGCTGCACTGAAACTGTAATTTTGACCTTCAACCGTTTGGAGGCCATTGAAGTCCACTACATGGAGAATAATCCTGGAATGTTTTCATCAAAAACCTTCATTTCTTTTTGACTGAAGATAGAAAGACATGAACATCTTGGATGATAATGGGGTGAGTAAATTATCAGGAAAATTTTATGTGAAAGTGAACTAATCCTTTAAGATTATTTTTAATTTTAGATTTACACTCATATGGCCAATTCACACCGGACCGACAAACGCAGACCAACGGCAACAGGCGCTTTGTCGGATCAGTGTGTTGGCGTTGGGCGGCGCTTGTTTTCACTGATTGAACATATTCAATCTGTATTTGTGGGATCGTGGGATGAGTAATCTGTTATCTGGTGATTGTCCCCCTTGGCCTATAAAATGTGCATGATAGGTTTCTCCTGCTTTTCATAATTGGATTTACCTTGGCAACTAAATGCATGTTCTCTTTTTCAGTAACATGTTTTTGGCCTCTTGTTAGATCCTGGAGTATAAAAATGACTTGAAGCAGTACTGGAAGAGGGGATACGGACATGACATCAACCGTAAATCCAGCTGCCCTCTCTTTCATGATATTTTCAAGCGTCTTGATAAGGTTTCTAATGACTACAGGTAAAGAGATTGAGATGTGGACTGGTTCTTAGTCAGTTATGGTGTATTTGTCCTCTTAGAACAATCCATAGAACATATTAAAGATGTTTATGTGTTCACTTGTGGTTTTAAAATGTTTCCTGTCATTTGACAGATCTGGGGAGGTAAAAAAGACTGCCACCATCCAGGTTGGTCATGCTGAGACCCTGCTACCTCTGCTCTCTTTGATGGGCTTCTTCAAGGATGAAAAACCTCTAACTGCAGACAATTTTTCATCGCAACACAACCGCACATTCCGCTCTAGTCAGATTGTACCTTATGCTGCAAACTTAGTCTTTGTCCTGTATGAATGTAGTGATGGACTTAGAGTACAGTTGTTTCTCAACGAGAAGCCCATGACTTTTCCCAGCATTAATCATTCGGCTCCACTGTATGAAACGGTCAGAAAGCATTACTTAAAGCTCCTTCATGGCTGTGATTTTAATAAGGAATGTGATGTGCCTCAACCAAAACTCAGGAACACTGAACTGTGAGTCAGGTTATTAAATGGTGGATTACAGGGATCAATTATTGTGCTTGCAATCACTGTATCTTCACTTTTGATTCTGTTCATATTTTCATACTGTGGTTTGAGGTCCAGAATATTGTGTTATTTATTTTACAGGCTACCAAATTGCCAAGGGGTGGACATTTGTGCTTTAAGAATGATTTCTGTGTGTGTTTTGTTTTGTTTATTTGCCAAAGTACTAAAGTAATATGGGTGTACATTGCCAAATAATTTTTTAATAAATGCAATTTAACAGAAAACTTGAAGTTTCTATATTTTATTTTATATATTTTATTCATATATGAACTGTGAATTTTATAGTATATGACCTTTTAAACAACCAAGTGTTTTTTATAAAAGTCAGAGTCCACATTGAAATTCTGGGCCCAGTTGTAAAAAAAAGAAAGAAAGAAAAAATCTAATTGGATTTTGGATATTGGATTGTATCAAATCTGGATTGGGTTGTTCCAAAGAAGAAAAAATTTTTTCTGAAATCAGATTAGGTCACATAATCTTTGGTCTAACCTTCAAACCTGCTTTTTAGTGAGATCAGGATTATCCTGATTCCAGAAGGGTGGAGTTAGGAACAAAATTAAATAACACTTTTTATTTAAATATTTATGTTTTGCATATACTTTTGTTTAATCATTACAATGATTTTATCTGACCAGCACAAATACATCAAGGCCTGGTTTCACAGACACTAGGATGTCACTAGGTTTAGGCCTTAGTTCAATTAGGCTGTTTATATCTTTTAAAAAGACAAAGCAATGACACTGACATATTTTAAGACATGTCAGTTGAAGTTTATTTCAGTTAAAAATGCTCAGAAAAATGCTTTTTTATTTATCTTTCTTTTCTTCGATTTCTACTCTTTTTTTTTTCCATCTATTTGTGTATTTAAAAAATATTTATACACTACCGTTCAAAAGTTTGGGATCAGTAAGATTTTTTAATGTTTTAAAAGAAGTATCTTCTGCTCACCAAGCCTGCATTTATTTGATTAAAAATACAAACAAAAACCGTAATATTGTGAAATATTATTCCAATTTAAAACAGCTATTTTCTATGTCAATATACAGTAAAGTGTAATTTATTCCTGTGATCAAAGCTGAATTTCCAGCATCATTGCTCCAGTCTTCAGTGTCACATGATCCTTCAGAAATCAATCTAATATGATGATTTTATGCTCAAGAAACATTCATTATTATTATAAAATATATTATTATTATAAAATATCAAATAAATGCAGGCTTGGTGAGCAGATACTTCTTTTAAAACATTAAAAAATCTTACTGACCCCAAACTTTTGAACGGTAGTGTATATATTCCTTGCTACGAGCACTTTAATGATTAAACTGTGACTTGACACAGCACTTACATACTGTTGTACTCATGTTGATTTCATTGCTTCTACTATTCTCATTTGTAAGTCGCTTTGGAGAAAAGCGTCTGCTAAATGTAAATGTCAAACATGCATTCTAGTCTAGGACTAGCTTAGGCCTTGTCTGTGAAACTATGGGGCAAGTGTTGTTATACCAAACTGCTTCACAACATCCCATAACAACTTGAAAGTGTGATATTTCCTCTTATCTTTTTTTGTCAAGACAAACATTCCATGAAACCCCATAATCGTAAGATTAAACAATAGCAATCATTGCAAGAACAAGGAAAATAAGTAATATAAAAATACAATAAAATGACATAAATTAATGATAAATGGAATAAATAATTAAATGATAAATGGTCAATGATTATAAATGGTAAATGAAATAAATACTAAAAAAAATAAATTACATACATTATTAATGATTATAACATGAAATGAAACAATTAAGAAAATGAAGAAAATTGTGTTTTATTTTCTTAATTTTGTATGGTTGCTCTCTTGAAGATATATACACAAAGGTTGGTTGCTACTGAAACAAATCCTTAGATTCTTCAACTATTTCCAGGTACATCTCAATAAATTAGAATGTCATGGTAGAGTTAATTTATTTCAGTAATTCAACTCAAATTGTGGAACTTGTGTAAACTTGTGTAAATTCAATGCACACAGACTAAAAGGAAAAGGATATTTTAAACAGAAATATCAAGCTTCTGAAAAGTATGTTCATTTCTATGCACTCAATACTTGGTTGGGTCTCCTTTTGCATGAATTACTGCATCAATGCGGCGTGGCATGGAGGCGATCAGTCTGTGGCACAGCTCAGGTGTAATGGAATCCCAGGTTGCTTTGATAGCAGCCTTCATGTCATCTGCATTGTTGGGTCTGGTGTCTCTCATCTTCCTCTTGACAATACCCCATAGATTCTGTATGGGGTTCAGGTCAGGTGAGTTTGCTGGCCAATCAAGCATAGTAACACCATGGTCATTGAACCAGCTTTTTGTACCTTTGACAGTGTGGGCAGGTGCCAAATCCTGCTGGAAAATGAAATCAGTATTTCCATAAAGCTTGTCAGCAGAAGGAAGCATGAAGTGCTCTAAAAATTTCCTGGTAGATGGCTGCATTGACTGTGGACTTCAGAAAACACAGAGGACCAACACCAGCAGGTGACGTGGCAGCCCAAATCATCACTAACTGTGGAAACTTCACACTGGACTTTGTGGGATTACAAATTTAAGAATCTGTTGAAGATCTGATGATACGTCCTGACATAACCTCATATGAAATACTAAGGTGAAGTACATTGTATTTAGCATTTTAAGGTAAAGATGACAACATCAGATGAATGATTCTGTTTAGCAAAGTTTTCAGCAAGAGTTTTTCTGCCAGTTCCTGTTCAGTCAGATTACTGAGATTCTCACCTTTTGTCGTTAATGGCTCTTGGAGCCCCTGTCCCTTTCTTTGAATAGTTATGCTGATTGGATTAGGACTTGCAACACTCTAGAGTCTGGGGTAAATTCTGAATACTTCATTTGCATGCTTTTTTTAAGGTCGTCTCCCAGGTGCTTTGTCTCTATCCCTAAGCACTGCCCCCTAAAATGTATATAAACTTCAATGTACACTGCCTTAGTTAGACTTGATGACTGCAGGTACAGATAGCATGTGTTCTCAATAAAGAATCTGCTGAAGATACATCCAAGTCTCCTGGTCTTCGCTTCTGAGATTTCCAACAACTTCAAGCAACATGGTTTCTGTGCCTCTTCACACTTGACCTTGATTTCCAAATTATATGCAACATTTACTTTCATCTGAAAAAAGGACTTTGGACCACTGAGCAACAGTCCAGTTCTTTTTCCCCTTAGCCCAGGTAAGACGCTTCTGACGTTGTCTTTGGTTCAGAAGTGACTTGGTATGTGGAATGTGACAGTTGTAGCCCATTTCCTGAAGACATCTGTGTGTGGTGGCTCTTGATGCACTGACTCCAGCTTCAGTCCACTCCTTTTGAAGCTCTCCTAAATTCTTAAATCTTCTCAAGCCTGTGGTCATTCCTTTCACTTGTACACCTTTTCCTACCACTGTAGCTTACCCTCATTGTAGAGGGTCTTGATGATCATCTTCTGGACAACTTTCAAGTCAGCAGACTTCCCCATGACTGCTGTTGGGATTACTGACCTAAACCCAGTATTTATACCCTGAGAATGGTAATTTCATAGAACTTGAAATTAAATATTCTAATTATTTGAGATACTGATTTTTTGATTTTGATGAGCTGTAATCATAAAAATGAAAACAAAAGTCTGGAAATATTTTACTTTATGTCTAATAAATCTATAATATATTTAAGTTTAATTTTTTAAATTAAATTACAGAAAAAAACTTTTTCATGATATTCTAATTTATTGAGATGCACCTGTATATAGCCTTTCAATACATTAAAGTGAAATAAATTATTTTGTCCTCATAAAGTAATCCCCCAAATAGCTGTCACTGTCAAACAAAAATAATATATTTTAATTTTTAACTGTCAATAATCACTGTATCTTAATTATGATGACACAATAATCAAAGATAAACCATCCCTTATAGCATGTATATTTGTTTTCTTTTATTTGTTGTGGGTCAGACTGTTTAAAAGAAATAGAAAATGGAACGACATGTTTGAACTCTTTTATTGTGCTGTTTTCTGTCTCTTTAAACCAAAACACATAAAGTGACCCAAGCACTGGCTATTCTTCCAGTAGTTCTTCATAGTTAGTTGTAGCTATGTAGTCCCAAATAGAGCTCTGGTAATCCAGATTTGGTGATCTGGAATAGTTTGAATCTGAATCATCCAATTCAATCTTGCATTTGAAAAAAACAGCACAAAAGTAGATTGATTATCTGATCCTGGGATTTCCAAATCTGGATCAGTCTGATCCAGGTTAAACTTTTTGAACAACTGGGCCCTAGGATTCAAAACAAAGAGCAAAAATTTAAATAGATAGATAGATAGATAGATAGATAGATAGATAGATAGATAGATAGATAGATAGATAGATAGATAGATAGATAGATAATATAATTTGTAATTAATAACTTAATTACAAATTATATTATCAAATTCCATGAGCTGGCTGAGTGCTGTGCCAAAGCATATTCATGGAAAGTTGACTGGAAGGAAAAAGTGTGGTAGGAAAAGGTGTACAAGCGAAAGGAATGACCGCAGGCTTGAGAAGATTTAAGAACTTAGGAGAGCTTCAAAAGGAGTGGACTGAAGCTGGAGTCAGTGAATAAAGAGCCACCACACACAAATGTGCAAAATAGAAGCATTTTCATTAGTGAACTCTTAGTGAATTAGTGAAATTTGTAACCACACTGTTTTTTCGGAATTTTATTTTTCTTTTCTTTTTTCTGTTTCATCATGCTGACTGTCCATGAAGTCTATAGGGGGTCGGCTGGGCTTATATGTAAAAGAAATGTCTTTTTAGTGGTTTTATGAGATCGAAGTTGTCAACCCCAGATCAGAGCAGCAATAATCATTTAATAATGCTTTTTTCCCTTCATGTTTGTGTCTTAATGTATCTTTGTTGTATTATTCCGTGAGTTGTGAGAGAGTTGTTGAGTAATAGTAACTGAGAATCAGTGGAGTCAGTGTGGAGTCGTGATGGTGACGTGAGCAGCGCACGCTGATCTGAGGGGTGGGAGGATTTCAGGAAGAGCGCTGAGTGCTACGTGTCCAGTCTATCCTGACTTTCACTAACTTCTCTTTCTTTTACTCCGTGTTAGTCGGGTCACATCTTTAGAAAGCTTCGACAAGCGTGTTCGCGTTGTGACATCATGTCTGGTTTGAAAAAACAGAGAACGGTAGGCTAGTTCAGCTTTTTCTTTCTTTTGTTTCTTTCTCGCTAAACTTTTAAAAGTTGCATCGATACGAAATATGAAATTTCAACAGACTTTACAACATATAAGTATTTTGTGTTAATAGTAATGGTTTAAGAACATGTATTTCTCATTAAAAACTTTATTTTGAAAGACTCTACATTTACACTAAGAATTGTTCGAGTTAACTGATCCGTGTTTAACTTGGGGAACTACTGGATAAATATGGAGTGACAGCCACTTAAAATAACACAAGTGTTTGCTTTCGGCTGAACGAAAATGTAAATCTGTGATGATGTGGCAGGATGTTGTGATTCAGGTTTATCTTTTGCATCACCTTGTCTAGATTTGGCATATAACTTACATGTTTAGGAGTTTTGTTTAGTATATAACTGTCTCTATTGTACATGTCAGAACTATAATTTGCATGCCACAATGCTGCATAAAGTGTTTTCTGGGTATCTGCAATATAACCACACAAATCCCATGTAAGATTAAAAAAAAAAGAAAAGAAAATTCTGTAATTTACTCACCCTTTTGTTGTTCTAAACCTGTATGAGTCTCTTTCTTCTGTTCATGGAAGAAAGAAACTCTGTCGGCAGTTGAGAGTAGCCACTGACTTCCAAAGTAAGACAAAAAAAATTCTTCAAAATAACTTCTTTTGTGTTCAGCAAATGAAAGAAACTCATACAGGTTTGGAACAACTTGAGGGTGAGTAAATGATGACAGAATTTTTTATTTTTGGGTGAGCTATCCCTTTAATGTTATTTGTAACTCAGTTCCTTATGAATCCAGATTTTGCATATCCTCAGTCAAAGGGACACTGTGTACCAATGGGAATTAACAAACCCCAGGGTTACTTGCATCAAGCTGGGATTTCCTGTGTATCCAAGGAGGCTGGGTGGAGAGGGAGAGATGGCTCTGATCCAACTGGCCACCTCTCCATGGTCCTGCGTGAATGGCCTTTTTTGTTTCTTCATTTCTCTTTCTGAAGCCGCTCCCTCCTCATTCCTGATGATGGAATTTGATACACAGAAATATAATCCACAAGACCACAATTGTGTAAATTAAACTGTTAAAAAATGTGTATTTGTTTTTTTTTTTCTTCTCTGTAACATTACAGAGAACATTACATTCTTACATATCAGTCAAATGGCTCTAGGAAGCTAGATGTTTTTCATGAACTTAAAATTAAAGGGACAGTTCATTCAGAAATGAACATTTTATCATCATTTATTTACCCTCATCTTGTTCCATACTTGTATAACTGGTATGTCTTTCTTCTGTGGAACAAACAAGAAAATATTTTGAAGAATGTTGTTAACCAAACTATTTAGGTGAACATTGACTTCCATTGTTTGAACAAAAAAACACTGATACATTTTTCAAGGTATCACTTTTGTGAATCTGACCCATTGTCCCTATAGAGTTGTATCGGTAAAGATGGAAATAATGCTTTAGGCTCAGATTTGCAAATTGTTCTCAAGCTTACTTTTCACATCATGTATATCCACTTTTCATTTTGTATATAGGACATTCAGAGAGCAACCAATGTTGTGTACCAGGCTCACCATGTGAGTAGAAGCAAGCGTGGCCAAGTGGTTGGAACCAGAGGTGGATTTCGTGGATGTACTGTTTGGCTGACAGGTGGGAAACTTTCAGGAGAGAATTAAATAGATCAAATTAAAAGGATAGTTCACTCAAACTGATGAAAATTCATCACTTACCCTCATGTTCAGACCTGTACGACTTCCTTTCTTCTGTGGAACAGAGATGTTAAGCTGAATGATAGCCTCAAATGATGCAACAAAATATCAAGTCTATTTATGTGAATTTAAAGTAGCTTACTTCTATATTTTTCCCTACAGGGCTGTCTGGTGCTGGAAAGACTACAATTGGATTTGCTCTAGAGGAATATCTAGTTTCCCATGCCATTCCTTGCTACTCGCTCGACGGTGATAATATTCGTCATGGCTTGAATAAGAACTTGGGCTTCACAGCCACAGACAGAGAAGAGAACATCCGACGTATTGCTGAGGTGGCCAAACTGTTTGCGGATGCCGGACTGGTTTGCATCACTAGTTTCATTTCTCCGTTTACAAAGGTGTGGTGATATTTAGTGACATCAGAGGATTCTAAATTATGAAATTTTTTTTTAAGAAAAAGGAAACAGGATGGATTGAGAGAACGATTTTATGTGTGTCACAACAGGATCGAAATGATGCCAGGAAGATTCATGAGAATGCAGGCCTGCCATTCTTTGAGGTGTTTGTAAATGCCCCACTGGAGTTGTGTGAGAGCAGAGATGTCAAAGGACTTTACAAAAAGGCCCGTGCTGGAGAGATTAAAGGTATTTTTAAGGTTTTTTGGGAAAATAAATCTATAAATGCATGGTGTATAGCCTATCATATTTACCTTGGAT
The DNA here is from genome assembly GCF_024489055.1 of Chanodichthys erythropterus. Taxonomy (NCBI): domain Eukaryota; kingdom Metazoa; phylum Chordata; class Actinopteri; order Cypriniformes; family Xenocyprididae; genus Chanodichthys; species Chanodichthys erythropterus. Next base: position 20,629,504 of record NC_090239.1, read on the forward strand.
AGAAGAGAATATTTTAACTTTAATTTTTTGGACTTAAAAGGATATTTTACCCTTTAAAAATGAAAATTCTTCTGCTGAACACAAAAGAAGAAATTTTTAAGAATGTCAGTAACCAAACAGTAGGGCCCTATTGACTTCCGTTACCCATATTCTTCAATATATATATATTTTTTTTCTTCAAAATTCATACAGGTTTGAAACAACTTTAGTGTGAGTAAATGATGACAAAATTTTCTTTTTTTGGGGTGAACTATCCCTTTAATAATTCGGAGCACTCATTTGCCAGTAATGAGAGTATCTAGAAAACGTTTCATCTATATTTTTTTAATGTAGGATTTACGGGAATAGACTCTGACTACGAGAAACCTGAAGCCCCTGAGCTTGTTTTGAAGACTGGAGAGCTCACTGTCAATGACTGCATTCACCAGCTAGTGGATCTCTTGAAGGAACAGGTGGATCAGTCTTTCATTTCTGGTCATCAAATAGATAATGGGTTTTGTCAGATGTCCCTTTCTTTGTGCCAGCTGACAGACTGTCAGTATTCTGTTCAGCGACGTCAAAACGTCACTGACCAGATGTTTCGCTATCACAGGATATTGTACCCACTGGTGTGACAGAGGAAGTGAATGAGCTCTTTGTTCCTGAAAACAAGTTGGACCTGGTGCTGAGTGATGCCGATATACTCCCTACTGTAACCATCACGGAGGTAATGCAACCCTTCATGAACACACACATGCCCTACTGCTGTGGGATTCAACTGCCCTGCATGTTACACCACAGGCATTTCTTCATAGTTCAGTTAACTGAGAGCTTTTCACTGTAATGTGGTGTTTGAAAACGGAAATCTACTGCATAATTTACATTCTGCAACAGCAACTGAAAGAATTACTGGAGTAAAAAGTGAAATGTCGTAAGTCGTAGTTGATATTTTGTGGCAAACTGTCTTTCTTTTCGTGAAATAAAATGAATGTACTGTTTGTGTGTTTCTCTTTGACCTTGTAGCTGGATTTGCAGTGGGTGCAGGTTCTGGCTGAGGGCTGGGCGACTCCACTGAGGGGATTCATGAGAGAGAGAGAATTTCTGCAAGTCTTGCACTTTGGAACTTTGCTTGATGGTAAAGACGTTTTCAAACTGATATAGACATCACCCTCAATAATGTATAGTTTTTATAGTGTCTCTGCTGTATTTCACAATTGGCAGAAGGCCAATAAAAAACACACTACCATTCAAAAGTTTGGAGTCAGTATGAATTACTAAAAGAAAGAAAGAATGAAAGAAAGAAAAAAGAAAATAAATACTTCCTAGGACTCAAAATTTATCAAAAGTACAGTAAAGACATATATAATATTACAAAAGTTTTATTTTTTCAAATAGATTTCATATCGATATTCATCAAAGAATCCTGAGAAAAATATCTCACGGTTTGCATAAAAATATTAAGCAGCACAACTTTACAACATTGATAATAAGAAAAAATGTTTATTGAGCACCAAATCAGCATATTAGAATGATTTCGAAGGATCATGTGACACTGAAAATTGGAGTAATGACTGCTGAAATTTCAGATCTATAATGTATATAAAAAATAAAATAAAATGAAAAAGTTATTTTATAATTCACAATATTACTGTTTTACTGTATTTTTGTTTAAATAAATGCAGCCTCAGTGACCATGAGAGACTATTTCAAAAAATAAAAACTTTTGAATGGTAGTGTATTTAACATTAAAATGTATTTAATAATAATATAGCTATAATCAGTAATATTTAATACCTTAATTTACATTTATCTAGTTACAGTGGCATGAAAAAGTATGTGAACCCCTTGCAGAATCTGTGAAAATAGAATTATTTTAATAAAATAAGAGGGATAATAAAAAAATGCATGATATTTTTTGTTTAGTACAGTCCTGAATAAGATATTTTACATAAAAGATGTTTGCATTTAGTTCACAAGACAAAACAAATAGCTGAATTTATTAAAATAACCCCATTCATAAGTATGTGAACCATTGATTCTCAATACTGTGTGTGGTCACCTGATGATCCACGACTGTTTTTTTGTTTTGTGATGGATGTTCATGAGTCTCTTGTTTGTCCTGAGCAGTTAAACTGAGCTCTGTTCTTCAGAAAAATCCTCCAGCTCCTGCAGATTCATCAGTTTTCAAGCATTTTTGCATATTTGAACCCTTTCCAGCAGTGACTGTAGGATTTTGAGATCTGTGTTTTCATACTGAGGACAACTGAGGGACTCAAACACAACTATTAAAAAAGGTTCAAACATTCACTGACGCTCCAGAAGGAAACACGATGCATTAAGAGTCGGGGTGTGAAAACTTTTGAACAGGATGAGGATGTCACAATTTTTCTTATTATATTTACATATCATTGTTTTTCATTTAGTACTGCCCTTTGGAAGCAACAGAAGATAGTTGCATGTTTCCCGGCAGAAAAATTAAGTACAATTTACCTTGATATTTGAATTCAAAAGTTTTCACCCCCCGGCTCTTAATGCATCGTGTTTCCTTCTGGAGCATCAGTGAATGTTTGAACCTTTTTTAATAGTTGTGTTTGAGTCCCTCAGTTGTCCTCAGTGTGAAAAGACGAATCTCAAAATCCTACAGTCACTGCTGGAAAGGGTTCAAATATGCAAAAATGCTTGAAAACTGATGAATCTGCAGGACCAGGAGGATTTTCTGAAGAACAGAGCTCAGTTTTACTGCTCAGAACAAACAAGAGACTCATGAACAACCATCACAAAACAAAAAAACAGTCGTGGATCATCAGGTGACCACACACAGTATTGAGAATCAATGGTTCACATACTTATGAATGGGGTTATTTTAATAAATTCAGCTATTGTTTTGTCTTGTGAACTAAATGCACACATCTTTTATGTAAAATATCTTACTCAGGACAGTACTAAACAAAAAATAACATGCATTTTTTATTATCCCTCTTTTTTTATTAAAATAATTCTCATTTTTACAGATTCTGAAAGGGGTTCACATACTTTTTCATGCCACTGTACATCCAACATAACATAAAATTATTATTATAAATCATAATAAAAATAGTAATAATAATCTTTTGTGTTTAGGTGGGATCATCAACATGTCTGTTCCTATTGTGCTGCCCGTATCCAAGGAGGACAAGGAGAGGCTGGATGGTTTTACTGCTTTTGCCCTGGAGTTCAAAGGTCAAAAAGTGGCAATCATGCGCAACCCTGAGTTTTATGAGCATCGTAAAGAAGAGAGATGTGCAAGGCAGTGGGGGACAACATGCCCGCAACATCCGTACATTAAGGTGAGAAGGCACATCTCTGTGTCATTGCATTTATAATGATTGTATGTTATAGCCTATACTTCTTAATATAATCATACAATTAAATTACACCTTTTTGCCTTGTACAGATGGTAATGGAGAGTGGTGATTGGCTGGCCGGTGGAGACCTGGAGGTGTTTGAGAGACTTAGGTGGAATGATGGTCTTGACCAGTACCGTTTCACTCCGCGGGAACTAAAACAGAAATTTAAAGAAATGAGAGCAGGTAAAAGCGAAGTACTACAAAATGCTACTACAAAAAAAAAAATGCTCTTATTACGATGAAACACACTATAATTGCTAAACTTTTTTTTTTTTCTGTTGTTTATGTTGCATATTTCAAATCCATGTTATTATTTTTTTTTAAGAAAAAAAAATTCTTTCCATAAGTATTTTTTCTAGTGCAACAAAACTCACTGCAATTGTGCCTTTTCCCGGCAGATGCCATTTTTGCATTCCAGTTGCGTAATCCTGTGCACAACGGCCATGCGCTCCTGATGCAGGACACTAAACGTCGCCTGCTAGAGCGAGGCTACAAGAAGCCTGTGCTGCTTCTGCACCCTCTGGGTGGCTGGACAAAAGAGGATGACGTACCGCTGGACTGGCGCATGAAACAGCATGCTGCTGTGCTAGAGGAAGGAGTGCTGGATCCAGAAAACACCATTGTGGCCATTTTCCCCTCACCCATGATGTATGCTGGGCCTACAGAGGTCAGACTCTTGCTGAACATTTTACTTTGAAACAAATAAGAGGCAGCTAAATAAGGCCGTTTTATTACAAATAATTGAATTTGTGAGTCAAAACAATTCTGAACAGAGCAAAAATTCTAAACGTCCTTATAGGTACAGTGGCATTGTCGGGCCAGGATGATCGCGGGGGCCAATTTTTACATTGTAGGACGAGATCCAGCAGGTATGCCCCACCCGGAGACAAAGAAGGACCTGTATGAGCCCACACATGGTGGAAAAGTGCTGACCATGGCACCAGGTCTCACCTCTCTAGAGATTATTCCCTTCAGAGTTGCTGCATACAACAGAGTTAAGAAGGCCATGGACTTCTATGACGAGGAAAGGTGCGTACATATTTCATTTCGGCTCTCTAAACTGCACTGAAATGTGTGTTATTATATATTAAGGCTGTGAATTGTTTAAATTTGCACTATGTACACATTGAACTCCAAGTTTATGTAGAATCACGATGAAGTATATTTTACATAATGTTTAATGCACATCCTTTTAACTTTGAATATATATAATTTGAAAGCCATCATTTTTAATATATATTTTTTTCATTTTATCAACAATAATTACAGACTATGTTCAATCTTTTAACAACTTTAATTTAAACCCAGAACAATCGGTTAGTTTATTTTAAGGTGTCCTTGTCACAGTGTAATTATGCACTTAAGTACTGACTGAGTAATATTAATTAACAACATGTACTTCCTATAGGGTAAGGTTTTGGTTTAGGGTTAGTTACATGTAATTATGCATAATATACAAGTATTACTATGGTAAGTACATGTAACAAAGAATAAAGTGTCACCCAATAGTCACATAAGCCCATTATTATGAATGTCACATTTAGATTTATTTATTTAGAGTGAAATAACATCTAATAATATTAATAATAATATTCCATTGTCAGAGTTCTCAATTTCATTAATTTTGAACTTTATTTGTACATTATTTTTAATCAGATTAAGTATTAAAATCACTACGCTATCGATATTTATAGACATTTGTATATACAGTATATTTGTATTTACTGCAGCTCAAGCCAACTGCATTTCTGCTTTTCAGACATGGTGAATTTGAGTTCATCTCGGGGACTAAAATGAGGAGCCTTGCCCGCAGCGGAGAGAACCCCCCCGATGGTTTCATGGCACCCAAAGCGTGGAAAGTCCTAGCTGAATACTATAGTTCTCTGCAGAAGGACCAGTGAACACAAGACACTGGATGGACGGTATGCAGATATACAGTAAAGTTTTAAGAAAGATGCATTATTAACTACAATCCTGCATTGTAGTAAGTAGTTTTTTTACAAATAAATCTTTAATCTAGACTCATGTTCCATATTTTTAGATAAATGCTATCTATATTTATTCCCTGCAAATGACTTTAAAATACCATACATTTCATTTCCACCCAGCATAAAAGCATAGATGGATCAAATCTTACAGCTACTGCTGTTTCAGATATGTTATATTGTTGTAGTCTGATCAAAGTATGTCTGACAGCAATGGGACCAATATCTTGCCTACCTCAACTGGAGTTTTATTCGGATAAGTGCTTGTCTTGGAAGTTTTTCCACCAGTGGAGAATGCTTGTTCTCATTTTATACACAGATGATTCTATAACATTCATTATATGAATTTAAAAACATCAGTGCTGGCAGCAGAGTATAACCACAGTATTGTCTTGCACTTCCATGTCATTGTACTTCCATGTGCCTTAATGTAAATGTGGCATTACTGTTACATTCCCAAATGAACGAGTTACTGTAAAGAGTGATGTATGAATGTGAAAGATTTGTGCTGAATGCATAAACATGAAACTCTTGAGGAATCCAATGTGAAGGAACAAGAGCATATTTATTGTCTTGCCATTTTCTTATTGGACTAACCTAAACATATTTATTCTCTCACAGGAAATGTGTGTACTGCATTCTACTATTTGTGTAAATTTGTGAGATTTACACTTTGTCATTTCTTACCTTATTTGATATGTGCATCAGGTAGTAATTCCAATAAACTTAATTAAGAGTATGCAATTGTTTTCCAACCCTTGTACAGTGTAAACAAAACATTTTAAATATATTCTGACTTGATATAAACACATTTAAAACGAAGAGACCAATGGACTACTGCGGATTAGGAAACCTAATAACGGAAAAAGACTTTCAGCATTCTAAAATGGTGCATCGATCCATAAACATTTCTTCAGAAGAATGTTGTTTCTTTCCACTTATTCAATACTCCTTTACCCATTCAAACCCCAGAAATAATATACGTAACAGCAGTGGCTTGGCACTGGCCCCAGATATTTTGTGCAAGTATGTTTCGCAAATAAATATTTATACAACAGGCCATTACACTCCCTCTAATCTAGGCTAAATTCAACACTTAAAACATTTTATTCAATGTAAAAAGCCAAAAAATCTATACTCATCATTCAAATCATTCACTTACTGGGGCAAAACAGTTGAAAGTTGTTAAGTGTTACTGATCACACTTCATTCTTACAGATCAGCTGAAATGTTACATGGTTGGTGATGTAAAAAATAATTCTTGCAGGGGAAATTAGTTGCCTTATACATAACTGGTAATATTAACTACACATTTTTGAAGATGTTGCCCATCTTCTTAAACATCTCACGGGGTTCTAGTAAACAAACACAACCCAAACCAAACCTATAAAGACACAATGGACCTCATTCTTGGAACACAAGCAGAAGGAGTTTTATGTAAATAATTCATTCTTTCATAAACAGTCCCATTGACTCAAATGTGACTATTTACGGAAGAATGGTTTACTCAGATTTCACTCTTTTTTTTTTTCTTTTCTTTTTGAATAAGGCTCATTGCTTGAATGGCAAAAACAGAGTATGGAAATTACAGTGCAAAAAAAAGATGATTAGAGAAAAAAAACCTCTATTCCACCATTTGTAAATCCTGAGTTCCCCCTTTTACAAAACATGACATGATATGCCACAAAAAAAAGGACCGAATTTAGTTTTTTTTTTTTTTTTTAAATAGCAGCATCACATTCAGTCCAGTGGTACGTGCATAAATGCCTCTTGCACTCCTGCAGTTTTAGACTTCTTCATTTTCTCAATTGCCTTCTTCATGTCTTCCTGCCCGATGGGACGGATGAAGTCTTCCACTGGACTGTCATGGGATGGAGGAAGATTAACAAGTTAGCAGCGCAGATCAATTTCACATTAAATCAAATGTAAAATATTTACTCTCTAGACATTATGTAATACATTATTAATACAATATTAATAATACAAGCCTCAAATTTCAGATAAAGATGAAAAAAGAACCTGTTGTGTTCTGTGCTATTTCTATATATAGAGTCTGAGGCTATGTCTATATTTAAAGGGATAGTTCACCCAAAAATGAAAATTATGCCATAATTTACTCACCCTCAAGCCATCCTAAGTGTATATGACTTTCTTATTTTAGCCAAACACAATCAGAGTTATATTTTGAAGCCCAAAAAAGCGTATCCATCCTTCATAAAAGTAATCCAAACAGCTCCAGGGGGTTAATAAAGGCCTTCTGAAGCAAAGCTATTCGTTTTTGAAGAAAAATATCCAACTTTATAAACACAATGGACCTCATTCTTGGAACACAAGCAGAATGAGTTTTATGTAAATTGTTCATTCTTTCATAAACTATCCCATTGACTCACTTTTTTACTTAAGAATGGATGACTCACGATTTACATAAGAATGGTTTACTCAGATTTCACGTTTTGCCGCAGGACCGCAATTGTGAGTAATTCTTCTGTCTTCTTTGCAGTAATGTAATGTAATATCAAAGGAACATTTACCTTCTTCAGCAACACTATGAAAGTGAATAGCAGACACAACCATAGATCTCCAAGGGTCCAATATGCATCACGACTAAAGATGTGTCATTGTTTTAAAATACCTCCATGTTAACAGTCTACACTTCGACGTGAAAACAGCATTTTTCAAATTTACCCACTTGGGTGAGCACTTTCAAAAACCTCAGTCTCGTTGTGGACAGAAGGCCCAAACAAAAAATATGCATTTTCAAAAGAAAACGTATTGGTGTGGACAATGCCTGAAGACCTCTGATAAGTGTTTACCTTTCTTGGTGCACAAAGTCACGCACACAAAGCAGAGCAGCATCTCGGCACATCTCTCTGAGGTCACTTCCTGAGAAGCCATCAGTCTGTTTTGCAATGTCACCAAAGTCCACAGCAGACTCCACCTTCAGAAAATAAAAAAAATACTCTTTCAGCATTTGCAACTTTCAATAGAAACAACAATCCAATTAACTGAATACTTACATTTTCATTCTCCAGGATCAGTTTCAATATGTCTTTCCTTTGCTTGACATTCTAAATACACACATGACAAACAATCATTTATAAGAATCACTACAGAGTTTATTGATTCAACAGTAAAAGTGAACATTTCTTTAAAACCATCATATTTTGAGCTAAAATCAGTGGACTTACCGGCTGATTGATGTGAAATCTTGTAGGCATCCTTCGGAGTATAGCAGAGTCAAGATCTTGAGGCCGATTTGTGGCTCCCATTATTATGACCTTTGAGAACATAATCACAACACATCAGTGGGAAAAGGAAACTGACTTGGATCTTGGGTCACTGATCAAACCAGTAAACCTCTCAAGAACTGTACACAGATGCAGAATTGTACCTGGCAGTTGAAGTCAGTTTCCAGCCCATCCCATAAGCTCATGAACTGAGCCTTCATCATGGCAGTGGCCTCATGATCTGAACTTGAGCGATTCCTCAAAAAGGAATCTAAGATATTATGATGAATAGAAGTTAATTTAAAAAATGATAAATATACAGAATCTTCCACTTATTTACATATTATGTGATTGTAAAGGAGCAAAATGAACCAAGTTCAAAAGTAGATTTAATCCATAAATGTGCCATGAAGCTAAACTGCTGCAAAAAGCAAAGCGTAAAATTGATCACTACTGAGATGTGAATATTAGGGGTGGATGAAGGAAATGCAAAGCATAAAAATCAACATAAGTATTTACCAATCTCATCAATGAAGATAACAGAGGGCTGTAGTTTGATTGCCAGAGAAAACACAGCTGCGGCTAGTTTCTGGGACTCTCCGTACCATTTGTCAGTGAGAGTGGAAGGCTGCAGGTTAATGAAGCGGAATCCAGCCTCTTTGGCGGTAGCTTTAGCGATAAGAGTTTTCCCACAGCCTGGAGGCCCATACAGCAACACACCTGAGAAGATGACAAGCAAACCACCTTAGAATAAAGTGTGGAGTTGAGTTTTGAGTTGAGTGAAATTTTCCATCCTAGTGCCTACCTTTGGGTGGCTGAAGAAGCTTAGATCCTTCAAACAGATGCCTCTTCTGGATCGGAAGTATAACAGTGTCTTTCAGTTCAGTTATGACTTCATCCAGACCTGCAATGTCATGCCATGTAATCTGTGGACACACATAAATGATTTGTGTAACTTGAATTCTCTTAAAATACAAAACTAGACTGTGATAGAGAAAATGAACTGCTGGTAAAGAAAGTCAGACGGTGACATCATTCCTCACCTGCATAGTCAACGGATCCACAAGATGAGCTGCAATGCTCATCTCATATTCAGAAAGCTTCACATTCTGCACTCCAATCTGCCGCATAAGCTTCTCTGCCTGTCAGGGACCAACAAAACTTCACATTATTAAACTCCAGCCTTTGGTGATGCTAAAATATACTTAAAACTTGCAACATAATCCATTAAGTATGACTGTAAAAAAAAAACAAAAAAAAACAAGGCTTCCAAGCTTGTAAATAAACATGTGGCAAATAATGGAATGAATAACAATATAATGACTTTAGAAATGTTCTATCTACATGAAAAGGAGATCTGACTTTGTATGATAAAAGAAAAGAATCAACTAAAAAAGGGGCTACATTTAACTTGAGGATCCCACTTTGAGTAATTAATCCAATGTTGTTTTTTTTTATCATTACTGGTTATGTACTTTGAAAAATAATTTTGTACTTATACAAACTGACAGAACTCATCAAACCCTCCATTAAAGGGTTAATTCACCAAAAAAATGAAAATTCTTTAATTTATTACTCACCCTCATGCCGTTGCACACCTGTAAGTCCTTCGTTGATCTTTTTGTTGAAATCCGATGACTCAGTGAGGCCTCCATAGCCAGCAATGACATTTCCTCTCTCAAGATACATTAATGTACTAAAAACATATCTAAATCAGTTCATGTGAGTACAGTGGTTCAATATTAATACTATAAAGCGACGAGAATATTTTTGGTGCACCAAAAAACAAAACAAAATAACGACTTATAGTGATGGCCGAGTTCAAAACAATGCTTCAGGAAGCTTCGGAGCACAAATGAATCAGCGTGTCAAATCAGCTGTTCGGAGCGCCAAAGTCACGTGATTTCAGCAGTTTGGCGGTTTGACACGTGATCCGAATCATGATTCGACACGCTGATTCACAAGCAGTGTTTTGAAATCAGCCATCACTATATAAGTCGTTATTTTGTTTTTTTGTTGCACCAAAAATATTCTCGTCGCTTTATAATATTAATATTGAACCACTGTACTCACATGAGCTGATTTAAATATGTTTTTAGTACCTTTATGGATCTTGAGAGAGGAAATGTCCTTGCTCCCTATGCAGGCCTCACGGAGCCATTGGATTTCAACTAAAATATCTTAATTTGTGTTCTGAAGATGAACAAAGGTCTTACGGGTGTGGAACGGCATGAGGGTAAGTAATAAATTATAGAATTTTCATTTTTGGGTGAACTAACCCTTTAAGAAACTATCCATAATATTTGGAGTCTTGGACCCTCACCTAACAGTTATATTGCATTGCTTTTCCATGCTTGGAAATCACAAAAAAACTCCCTGATATTTCCAATAAATTACATTTAAACTGCATACCTGTTTTTGTGCCTCAACTTTCTGTTTTCTTGTTGGATCAATCGCATCAACCATCCACTTTATTGTAAAATAAGTGACCGCACCAAATATTGTGAGGCGGAAGAGTAAACCTATGACCTCATTCCTGCCCAAAGGACGAGTGATATTGTCTGTTGGAATCTCTTTTAATACCATCTTCTCACATTTACCTGCAAAAGAAACACAACACAAATAGTATTATTCAAAATCTAGCGGGTTTTAAGAACTGATTTATTTTACTTTTTATCTACAAAAAAAAGAAAAAAAAAGAAAATCATCTACAATAAATGAAGCCGTTCAGATGAGAGCATGGGCCTGTCCCAATACTCATAATCGCAGTCTTGGCTACTTAAAGGGATAGTTCACCCAAAAACAAGCATTCTGTCATCATTTACCCATCCTCAAGTTGTTCCAAATATGTATAAATTTCTTTGCTCTGCTGAACACAAAGGAAGATATTTTGAAGAAAGTTTGTAAACAGGCTGCTTTGGGGCACCATTGACTTCCATGGTAGGAAAAAAAATATACTATGGAAGTCAATGGTGTCCCAGAACTGTTCAGTTTCCCACATTCTTCAAAATATCTTCCTTTGTGTTCAACAGAACAAAGACATTTATAGAGGCTTGGAATAATCTGGGTGTCGTGAACTATCCCTTTAAGAGCATGTACACGACAGGTAGTAAGACTGTCCCAGGTCTGAAAATTGCCAAAGCTCAGTGGTCTTCAATCCACACTATCTCAAATACTTCATCGCAGCAGTATTTAGGCTAAGCGTATCCCATCATGCATCATGTTTAGGAACTCACGTGGCCTTAAATTGTGAGATGTCAAGAAAAGACTATTCAACGTAAGTTAAATTAATTACATATTACATATAATTTGATAGTAAAGTGTAGTTGCAAATTTTATTAGTGCAGAACGGCTTTTTATCTATTTAGAAGCACTTCAATTATTAAATTGTGTCTTCTGTTACATAAGGACTTCTAAACAGACATTTTGCTGACAAGTGCAAAGTACAGAAAATCAAACTGTAAATAAAGCAGAGTAAAAACGCTAAGATGTAGTGTCCCATTGGGTTATCAAAAAACGTCTACACACACGAGGGGACTTCACGCCCACTCGAACACTTGGGCCAAATACAGGAAATACATCATTTAAGTAGACAAGTGGCCAAGTGCAAAGACAGCAAATTGACAGATACAAGGACAGGCTCTATGTGATGGCAGAGGCAACAATTTCATCTCCGTGTTCAAAGCATTCAATAAAGTGTTCACACCATGGCACACTATTGCGCTTAATTACCGCTCCACTATTAAAAAGACGTTATGTTTTGAAATGTCCGGAGCATTTATTAAATGAAAATAGATAACGTTACACAGTACAGACGATCTCTACAAACAAAGCAGGAAAATTTCAGTAAAAAAATCACTTGTTATAATAATCAGATGATGTGTCAGCACAGTTTGCTTTCATTTTCACTGAGGAACTGATGTTACTGAAATGAGGATCTTGTGACCTTCCTGTATCTCAAACAGATCACTTACCAGAAGCGTCTTTGTTATTGGGTCTTGGAAATATTGTTTAAAAATGCAGCTTCCTTTTAATCAAACGATTCATTTGCTTCCAGAAATCAGACTTTTTTTTTCTTTTTACCACATATTATACTATTATTCTACCACCTTCTTCGTCGTCGTAGCCTTCTGCCTTCTTCTTCTTTTGTGTTTAATGGTGGTTGGCACACCAGATTAAGGTGCGTTTCCGCCACCTACTGGGATGGAGCGATGTTCTAAATGCCCCACTGAGATTAAATACCACTTAACGTACTTTCTTTAAAAGAGATAGTGATGCCGAACTATATACAAGGTTGAGTAATAAATGACAGAATTTTCATTTTTGGATGAACTAACCCTTTAATGACATTTATCCATGTAACGAATATCTAAGAGTAAGTTTTAATTTTGATAGTAGCCTACTTTCTGTAAAAAAGATGTTGAAACTCAGGAACATCTTTTTTTTTTAACAATTGTACTATTGTTAGGGTAGGGTGGGGGAAAATGCACTCATTAAGAATTGTGTAATTTTTTTCTGTGAAACAAAAGTTAAATGTGTCCAGAATAACTATCATAGTTTTAGTGGCAATGACATAAATTATAACCCAAGTATGAAAAATGTCCAGAGTTTTCATGTTATTAGATTTTTAATAAAAATTAAATTTGTAACAAGTTTGCCCCACAGGTGAGGTAAAATGCCCCCAATCTGACAAAGCAAAGTTGCTTTATAGATTTACAGCAAAATCAGAATACAGGCTTAAATGAAAAAGAATACATTCAATAATTATGATTTACAAAATTATAATATCTTAAAAATAATTGTTAGCTGATGCTAACTGGCTAGCTAATTAGCGACCTGATGCTAACTTGAGGTAATTTTTAAATATTAAGTCCAAATATTTTATTCAACCACATAGGTTACATTTGATTGAAAAACAAAGGGTTTGATTTTCAGAACAGAGTAATACAGTATAATAGTGGAAAGTGGACATTTTACCACACATACGTTCGAAAAAAAAAAAAAAGTCATTCTGAAAATATAATTATATTTTCCTTAAATAACACGTACTCCCTATCTACAGGCCTTACAATTCTCATATCATATATAACTGTGTTCTACAAAACAACAAGCTTTAAAAAACTTTATTTCTTACTGCTGAAAATGAGATAATTTACAGTGAAATCCATTTTTTTTCAGGTACGTCATCAGTGTAAGCTTCACTGTAAATACTTCTACATCACTCTTGTAATGTAGTCCATAGTTGCAACAAAAATGTATCCAGAGCTGGGTAGATTACCTATGAATTGTAATCAGTTACTGATTACAAATTACATGACAAAATTTGTAATCAGTAATATAATCTCTTAGATTACACATTTTTGGTAATGTAATCTGACTACTTTTGGATTACATTTAGATTACTTTTGTGCTAACACTTAACTGATGTCAGATATATGTTGTAGGATAATCTTTTTTCTATTTTGACTGACAAAGAAAAATATATTCAATTCACCACCAAGTGCCACAACAGATTCTTTTAAAAGTGCAATGTATGGATAGTTAATACTTCAAATACTAACAATAAGTTTGAAGCTATTTCATTCTAACAACACTGAACAGTTGAGGTCAGACACATGTACTGTAAGCAAATAAACATATGATTGAATCTTTTTTAGTCTTTTGATTGTTTTTGTGATTATTTAATGATTTAATTGATTATTAGCTTTTCAGCAACTCAAATGAAGCAGAAATTGTCCATTGAAAGACACTGACCATTTTTTCTATTGTATCATACAGGGGTCTAGCCATCATTTCAGAAGTGAGTGGGACAGAAATGTCAAAATTGTTTAACTTTTTTTTGTGTGTGTAGCTCTTACTTTTATTTGACTTAGAAATTAAATACACTGCTAGATCATTACCAATAATTTGTAGGCTATATTATTCATTGCATTTGTAATATTTTTCCTATATTTTCCTAATGCCAGTTTTATGGTTTGTTTATATACTACATGGCTCCCCATTTTTATCACAGAACAAGGCAGAAAATATATTTTATAGTTTCTATAGGCCACTGTAATAAATGCTATGTGAGTTAGCACTGCACTTTACTTTATTTATTACCTGGAGATCACTCGAAAAAAACAAAAACAACATACCAAATATATATTTTCCAATCGTGCATTTTTTGTCTTGATTTTTTTATTCAGTTTAGCTACAGCAATAGCTGGATGCCTTTATCCATATTAGGTATTTCCTGGCACGTCATAAGTTAGGGTGAATACAATAGGTAAAATAAGGTTGTAGCGTCATATCTCTTTAAATTTTTACAGCCAATCACAATAACTGATCTTGCATTGTTGCTTCAACACTTGTTGACATGTAACAATAGTTTTGACTGGTCTGAGTTTTTTAAGGCGGGCATGGCAGAGTGTTAAATGAAGCTTGTCAGAGAAATTGTAAGGAAAGTGAGACTGACAGTAAATTTCATTCATCACTAATAAGGGTACTATAAGGGTACGCTTACTAACAAAGCAAAGGTTTATGAACAATGTTTTGACATGCTCTTTCAAATAAAAAAGTTTAATTAAAAAAAAAAACTTTGATTTTTATGAAAAGGGTCATTTTATTAAGAAATGGCTGGTTAATATAAAATTTCCACAAGTTTCAGCTAAAATGGGCTGCATACACACTTTTACACAGAAATTGAGGGTGAAAATAGGTTTATAGGCCTAGATGTATCCATACAAAATCTAACAGTCTTTTAAAACACTTTGCAGACAGTGTGGCAGGAGGACAAGCAAAGAAAGGAAACAGAGAGATAAGAAGAGAGAAGAGAAAGGGAAAGAAAGGAAGATGTCAGTAAAGTACAATCTTAAGACCTATAGCTACAGGAAATGTGATTTTTTTTTTCTTTCTAATCTTTAACAAAACGTTTGACAGATATTTGACAAGCATATACATACATGCACACAAAAGACACCAATGCACAGAAACACATACCTATACAACATGATCAGTGTTGTTGCTATGGCACTACTAAAGACAATAGTGTCATTTTACTGTTAAAAATAAAATGATTTCCGCCTCTTTTTATATTGGCCCATTTTAACTGAACAGCCGGCCCATTTTAACTGAATGTTGTGCCGTGGCTCAAGAAGGGACCTGCTGATATACTCAACTCTCATAATTTTAAAAATATTATACTTTTTCACATTTAAAAAATACACATTTAAGAGATCCATGCTAATTTATAAAAATATCATTAGATCTCATGCATATCTTATTTGATGGTATTATAAGTCATTTACCAAAACATGGCCCATTTTAGCTGACTTCACCCCTAATACTTCTATGAGTCCATTTTGGACTTTTTGCACGAGAGCGCCCTCCAGCTTCAAATAAAACAGACTCTGTATGAGAGTGTTTAGCGATCCGTAATGTTCACATCTCATTATTTTGGATACGAATAAAACACCAGGCATCTTTTCTCTTAGAATTTAAATCTAGATATATTTACACTGGTCAGAGAAAACCTCTAAATGAACACACTTGCCTGAAAAAGTGTGGGGGATGAATTTACATTTTATTAAAAGTGGGTAGACACATCCCCTGCGTATTCTACGCCCACGGTATCATATACCTGAGTGATTCACAAGAATCACAAACGTATTATGAACAAAATTACAAAATTATAAACGTTAAAAAAAATTAGGAGAATCAATGAATTGTGAACAGCTTTCTGCCATTGTGTAAATAATATGTAATCATGTAGCTAATCCATAAAAAATTAACTGTATTCTGATTAAGAGTATTTTAGTTTACTCTAATTACAAGTACTTGATTTTTGGAATCTGATTATGTAATCCAGATTACATGTAATCAGTTACTACCCAGCTCTGAATGTATCTTGAATTTACCTAGTGGTTATTTTTGGAAAAACAGTAGGGGACGTTTTTATCCCACTCTACCCCCTCTCTAAGTCCTTTAGGGACAGATTGTGAGTGGTTGAAGACAAAAAAAAAAAAAAAAAAAAAAGTAATACCTGCCTTTGACTATCACATTGTTAAATTTGGTGCCTTCTTGGACAACAAAAATATTAAATTTTTGTGTAATATGTTTATCTACACAAATGTAAGTTTTATCTACACAAAAATAGATTTTTGTGTGTTTGTGTTTATGATATGCTGCTTGGTATCATTGTTAATGTGTTTAACAATGATTATATGTTAATGCCTGTTAGTTATTTGAAAAGATTTATTAAAGTTTAAAAAAAGCCTACTTTCAATAACCATCGTCACATGTGACAATCCGATCACTGCGCACCAACACTACCCTCTACTGGCAAAGAAGAGACAACAAAGAATGCAGAAAGACATTACACAATGGCAAATGGCATAGGCATAACAAATATGGATAGGCCTACCATAAGTGAGGAATGAGATAAAAGAAAAATCAAACATATCCAACATACAAATAAAACATAAATAAATTAGATACAGCACCAAATATACTATACAAATATAAAACTGTCTGCAACTGTAACATCTTTTTAAAAATAAGAAAAAAGATGTTTACATACATGTGTACGATTTATTGCATCCATAGATAAAATACGGAAGCAATTATTTATTTAAAATATTTTTTTTATTTTTATCAAAAAGGGAAAACATTTGTTAACATTTCTTTAACAATGTTCATTTGAAACCATTTAGAAAAGGCTGTACTGAAAAAGCATATATGGAAATGTGACATTATCCACGAACTTTCATTCTATATTTTTCTGACAGATGGCGCTGTACAATAACGATTTGCCACCTGAAACGCAGCTAGAACTCTCCGTTCCGTCCTTGGGGGCAAAATGCACGTCCGAGCAAATGGAACAGAACACGCTTATAACACTGATACATGGTTACATTAAATTTACATCATACATTTGCGCAATTAATTTCTATAATTTCATTTCTAATTGCCAAATGATGTGCTTGCGCCTTTATGCAGTAACTTACTTTTCTGCTTGCGTAAGCATTTCAGTAATTTCCTGCCTTCTATTGCAGGGTAGTAGAGGCATTGGTGAAAGGGGGGTAACTAGACGCATTCTGATATTTTCCCCGTATACAGTATTGTTTTAAAAATACAGCTACAGGTTGTTCTTTTCAGTCATGGTGTGCCAAACCAATAAATAATTATTTCAAAGTAAACGAGAATGCTGGTGCGTAATAACTACATTGATGAATTGACATCCGATATAAAATATTGGAAACTTCCCTCATTTCTGTACACACGTGACCCTGGAACAAAAAGTAGTGCGCTGTCTGTATTCTTCCGCTTGCTGTAACCATAAAAAATAGTTGATGTATTTATTAATTTAACGTCATAACAGTTCAACATGTGTACCTAATAATTTGTGTATTTATATTCTGAAATACAGAAAAAATCATTGACGTAATTATAAAATGATGCATTCATGGGACTATTTGTCACAGCGGATGAATATGTTGTCTGAACGTCACCTTTTTTCAATGGGAAGCCATGATGGAAGTTTGAGAGTTTAACAGGGGAGAAGTGAAGGAAAGGAACCGGATTGGAGACCGTTCCTACGCGACATTTAAATATCGAGGTTTTAATTTCTTGGTGGAGGCTGTCACCTTTCATTTCATGTGTTGGAACCTGGGCATCGTGGATTGTTGTATGTTCGATGGCTTTTATTTTTTAAGGATGTGTAGACGAGCTAGCGCGCTAGCCGTTGAAGCTAGCGGCTAGACGGGGCGCGAGCTGAGTGCGAGCGGGGCTCTGACAACCGTGGAAGCGCCCGGAGAGGATCCTCTCTCCGCCTTTGCGCTCAATCACGGCGGCTACGGTGCGACCAGAGACTTGTCGTGCTCTAGAAATTCTGCAATTCGAGACGTGGGAAGTTGCTTATCGTTTTAACCGAGGCTCGTCTGAGCCGAGGAGGGCATTTTGGAAGCCGGGCCTGTGGTGGTTTGGAGCGAGGCCCTTGATGAGAGAGACACAGCAGACTCCATTCTAGCTAGCAGGGGGACTGCGAAACCAGCAGAGCATAAAGACGACGTATCGTCGGAAAGCAACAATACTCCCTCTCACACTAAAAACCCTACAGACTCCTTTCACAGCAATGGCTGCGATCATAAAGGAATTTGTCAGTCGAAACAAAAGGAGATACCAGGAAGATGGGTTCGACTTGGACTTGACCTGTATCCTCTTTGATCAATCAAATGTCCCTGTTCTGTCTATTGTGTAGAAACCAGTGTCTGCATTGAAGGTAATGCCTTGCATCTTGTTCCAAATCGAGAAATCTCAGACGTTTCATCTGAAGATAAAGGGGGAAATTAGCGTTTTCTTGTTTTAAAATGATTGATTTTTTTTTTTTTTTTTTTTTTTTTTTTTTTTGCTGCTTTCCAAAAACTAATGGCACTGGCACCTAGTCGGCGACTGAAGCTTGACATGATCTAGATCTATTGGTTTTTGTTACTGGATCAAGTCGGTGCTGTATAGATTCATGTCAGTTGTCAATTTAACCAAGTTATCGAGTAGACGGAACCAACAGACTGCACGCATACTTATTTGTACAGTTGTCATTTGTACATTTTTTTTCTGGGCTTGTCCGCAAGTTGTATGTGTAAACTACGATAAAAGCAACGCCAGCGGAGGTTGTAAGATGTCATTTTCCCCTTCTTACGTAATCTGATATATCGATTGATGGCGAAACGCGTTCATTTCAACTAAAGGCTTCTCGCTTGAAAACTGCAGTTTGGGGGTTTAAAACAAAAGATGCGTCGCGTAGAGGTCTTGCTGGTTTATATAATGCGATGGATTAGATGAAATACACAAGCAGTGTCACACAAAGAGCCATTGCATCAGCTGCTCGCAGAAAATAGATCTCGCGCTCAACTTGGGTTTAGTTTTGATTGAGCAAAAACGAGTCCGTTCACACGCTTGCGAACAAAAGGAAACGCTTTTGTACGTGTGAAGTATGTCTTTTTCGTAATCGCAGGAAGGGATTCGAGCAGTCTTTTTAAAGAGGACTCCCTCTGTTGCGCTTTATTTTAGTAACGTCATTGATGCCTGCTCGCTGTTCTGTGGCATATGTCAATGTCATTTGTGACTTAAGCACAGCTACATTGTTATTTGGTGCTTTATATTCTTGAAGACAAAGTGCAAAGCACATGTGGTTTGATAGCTTGTTTTATTTCAGCTGGATTCAGTGTTATTGAAGATGCTTGTTGAGGTTCAGTCATAGTCCTTTTCACCTTCCTGCCCTATTCATTGTTGTCCTGTGATATACAAAAAGTCAGGTGTAAAACGTTAAGAAAAAGGTCTGGAAGGACAGTTAGAGGGCAGAATAAAATTATTCCAGAGGTGCTATTATTTCTGTAACACTATAACAATAGCAATAGGAATCTACCATGCTTTTGGTGCATGTTTTGTCAAGAATTTTCAAATGTTAAGTGTATTTAAACAAAACAAGGATGCTGTTTTGCTTTAGATTTAGTGTATTACATGAGTAACCTGTGAATGAATTGATTGAATGGACATTGATTTGCCCCTCTGTTCAGATGGCTTGTGGGTCCACAATATTGACACATTGCGTTGCATCATGCTATGCACTCATTCGGTTTAAAACACAAACACACACTGTCAGTTGAAGTGGAATGCAGGCCTCTAAATTCTCAAAGAAGTTTTCAAAGAAATATGATGAATGACTTCATTCTGTCAGGCCCTTTTTATGATACTGTTAAAGCAACATGGTCCACGACACTTGATAAAATAAAACTTGAATGACCGCAGTTTGTTAAATATGTTTACCAGACTTCAACTTACCATTTTTTTTTTTTTTTATATAACTTGTGTAAATTTATCCTAGATTAGATTAAAATTGGCACAACGCATCTATAGAAGGAGAAACTGGCCTTATGAATGCTGTACAGCTGTTGTTCTTAAATGCACACAGAGCTTAATGATGATTTTTTTTTTTTTATTCATGAATAATAGATTTTTAATTTTCATTAAAAAAATGAATAATTATTTAGATTTCTAATTTTAAATATAAGCTTTACATTTATACATGCTATAGAGTTAGGCTCAATCATGGCATACATTGTCATGATTTGTTAATACCCCCCCATTGAGTCTTACAGGACTTTCACAAATTATTATTGATAGCTGAAAAAAAACCCGCATTCAGGTCATAGATAAAGTTAATTTGGTAACTCCAAATATTAATGTTTGTGAGAAATAACCTTTTTTTTTCTTTTCTTTTTTTATTTAATTGTTGAGCCTTTTATTGTTTTGACCAGTGTGTGCCATGATTGCCTTATTCAGTGTATTATGTTTGTAGCTCATTTACAGTTATTCATGCCATGTATCTTAAGAGATATAGTCAGTTTCACTGTGACAAAAGGTCATGCTGATTTGAATTTGGATAATATTGTGCACATATCTTTGTAAGCTAAGTGTCTTTGGTATGCAGGTTTCTGCATATTTTGGTCTGACAATTTATATAGGGAACGCAAAAGCAACACATTTGTGTTATTGATGAATATCCTGACTGCTTGAATTTTATAAGATCTGGTGTCTACTAAACACATGTGCGTTTCTGTTCAGTGTGTTTCAGGCTTTAGTTTAAAGAATCCTTTTGTCTTCTGGGCCATTAAAATGCAGACCCATAGCATGTTTTACAAGTTAATATGCATATGTGTCATGGGTATGAATCTCTTAGCATCCTAACCTTTTTAATGTTTTATAACTTGATTTTTGGGTCAATATATATTAAAATGAAAGACCTTTCTATGGCTTATAAGAATCATACCATCTCTGAGCTCATATCCAGATAGGTGTCAATTTGTTTTTGCTGAAATGTCGTTTGCCTGATCAGGAGTGAGAACCACATGCTACACCATCTGAGAACACAGGAAGACATTTCTTACCGTCATCTAGTCCAGACCAGATGTTTCTTTTTTTCAAGAGCTTTCTGTCAGAAATCATCAAATGATTTTATTGTTGGAGAGAAGTTGTAAAAAAGGATACAAATTTGCTGTCAAATTAATGTTTTTTTTTTTATTTCCAAAGTTACATTTTGAAGTAAATATAAATAGTCATGAGTCCCTTTTCGGTAGAATTTTTCTGCTACTATCAAACTACTGTAATTCATCTGCTGTATCAAGGTCTGATTAGATTGTCTTTAATAATAAAGAGCTGCACGTGTATGTCAGGCTCAAGGAGTGATGCACTCGTTATGGAAAGGTGAGGAAGGAAAGTGATTCCAGGCTGGGTTGAGGCACAGTGTGATTTATTTAGTGCCCCTGTGTGGCCTTCTGGGTTAGAGGTCTATGCATTGGTCTCTTACAGCGAGAGCCATCTGTTCTATATTACCCAGAATTCTGTTATCTGAGCTCTCATTGCACAACTAAAAAGTAAAGCACTGCTTTAGTGGAAATGCTGAAGTTCTCTGCTGAAATGCTGTGCTGCTCTGCATTATTCGCTAATAATTGTGTAAGACAAGCAGCCAGTAGACTTTATAAATAGGTTCATGTTTAATCAGATGATTGTAGTTTTTTTTTTTCTTGTCCATATCAATTTCCCTAGAAAGACTTCTGTAGATTTCCTTAATGCTGCTGCCCAGATATATATCCTAATATTATTGCCATGGGCTTTCCTGCTGAAAGACTTGAGGGTGTCTACAGAAACAACATAGACGATGTTGTTCGGTAAGTATTCACTTTGTATTGTCTCGGGAGATTTGGTCAGTATAATCTTTCCATGTCTGTGAGTCACTTAACATTTACAACCCATGTTGTAGCAAAAAAAGCTAAAGCTGCTGTGGTCTTTACAGCTGTGTTGGACTAGGCCTGTTCTAAACCTCTGAAATTACCTCTTGCACTGCTTTATGAGTTTGCATTGTGGTGGTCACATTCATTGATGTTTTAAGAAATGTCTAACTAATGGTAGACACAGCAGTGTGTCATTCCACAGTCATGAATAAATGCATTTGTGATGTAAATAGGTTGAGAGTAAATATTAACCTTGTCTGTGCAGAAAAAGAAGTCTTTTCAGTTTAAAATAATGGTTTTGCTTAATTTCTTTCCAACAATTAAGTTCATTAGACATTTCTTTTCTAGTCATCCATAGTTTCTGTGACATTTATTTCTGAAGCCCAAAGTATACTTCGGTTTTTACACTTACGCGAGGGTCTGTGTACAGTACGCGTGACCGAAATTTCGTCATCAGAATAGTATGTTTGCTGCCCGATTTTTGTAACCGCTCAATGATGGCCTTGGCCGTTGTTTCACAGTAGAAAACGACACTAAAGTGACAACAACAACAAAATACCAGGGACCGCAACACCAGCAGACATGAGATCGATAAAAATGGCTTTGTATTCTGTCATAACTTCTGGAGAAAAATAGCGCAGACACTGGACAAAGATGAAACTTTCTAGAGCGTCTGCATCGACCGCCTGCTTTCGCTCACGCTATCAAATGGAGTATACTTTGATAGGCTATGGGTTCCACTGTATGCATATGCAAACGTACACTCAAAAAAGACAAACAAAGCAGCAAAATTACCTGTAGATAATTTTCTTAGGCAAAATCGTGCATTGAAATAGTTTGGCACAATTTGTAGGGTGTAGGAAGCAGGGATGAAACGATGCATCCAGAACCAGTTGAAAATCGATTAAAACGTGACGATTCAAGTCGGCTGGGATGATAAATGAATCGCGATACATTTGGGGGCGGGGGATTTTATGAATGCATAGCCGAGGGGAACTGACTGTGTTCAGAAAAGTTTATATGGTATTTTCTTTTCATCTTCTGTACAATGCATTTTAAAGTAGTTTTAGCGCACAACGCTACTTTGTTTATAGCGGTAACCATGGAAGCACTGTATTACTGCTGTTCCATAAACGCCACCTGCTGTCAAGACAGTGAATTTGCATTGACATGCAGCCTGCCTGCTGTTAAGTTTTATGTAGCATAATTTCACAAAGCTAAAGTCTAAACATTGTATCATTTTTAACACTGAAGCAAAAACACAATCTAATTTAAATTAAAAACAGCTCATTCTGCATGTAGGCAGCATTTTTGTTGGGATCCTGATTAAAATGCAGTGGTTGCCTCTAATTTTAAATGGCTACAGATAGTTCAACCTGTAATAGAGCAAATAAACATGTTGTTCATGCACTCATATGAAGAGATTTATTTTATTAGTATTTATTTTTTTATTTATGTGATTTGGCATTTGTTTTTTCAATTTAGTTTTGTTTTAAAGATATTTCAATTTCACAAAGAGAAATGCAGCATTTTGTCTGAGAAATGATAAAGACACTTTCTCATTTAAATCTCATTCTGTTAAAAAAATCGTGAGAAAATCGAATCGTGAAACCAGTATCGTGAATCGTATCGAATTGTGAGTTGAGTGAATTGTTACATCCCTAGTTGGCACCCTCATGTTGTCCCAAACCCATAAGAGTTTTGTTCATCTTTGATGAAATCACATGAAGATATTTTTTGTGAAACCTAAAAGGTTTTATTCTCACCTTTTTAAAGTCTGTTCCACCAAAACATTGTTTCAAAATGTTCATAAAGAGATAAGTAAAAGAAATCCATATAAATCGAGTGCTTTAATCCAAATCTTCTGAAGTGACACGATCGCTTTATATGATAAACAGTTAATTCAGGCTTTTAATCACATATAAACAATGATCAATGCACATGCATAAAGGACATCAAATATGTCAATCGTACTTGCTTGATGTCGAGAACCAATGAGGTTTGTTTTCTGTCATGCAAGCATGTTTGAGCTTGGAAGCACCTTTTGAAGCATCAGTTTTGGTGGAGGGACAGAAATCTGATTCCCAATAATAAAGGATTTAAAACAACATGGAGAGTAATTGAGTTTTTTTGTTCAAGGGTGAACTATAACTATAATAAAAAATTACATGTTTTTCTCCTCTTTCTGCAGATTCTTGGATTCGAAGCATAAAAATCATTACAAGATATATAATCTGTAAGTTTAAAAAAAAAACAAGTTCTGTAATAGCAGTTTTGTAAATGGGTTTTCATTTAACTGCTTTTACTGTTAGAACATTTCCAGTTTGATGTTATAAAAGCAAAAAAGCTGAAATAATGTTCAATTGAAGGTTAAAGAAAACAAGCTGTTTGATCATTGTGAATGGAGGGCATTGTCATTGCACATAGTTCTGTTATTTAGCTAAGAATGTTCTGTTGCTTTTGGCATTGATGCAAAGTTCTTAGCAGAAAAGTGTTACATTGAACTTTTGTACTTATCTGTTTTTCTTTGTATTATTTAGATGTGCAGAAAGACATTACGATACTGCCAAATTTAACTGCAGAGGTAAGATGCTCGGATTGCAGAAATCAGCTCTTTACAGATGGCTCTGAAATGTGATATCTTTTTTTGTGTGGTAATGATGATGAAGGTCTCTCAATTAACTCATTATTTCTCTCTTGCAGTTGCACAGTATCCGTTTGAAGACCACAATCCTCCTCAGCTAGAGCTTATTAAGCCTTTCTGTGAAGATTTGGATAAGTGGCTCAGTGAAAATGACAATCATGTGGCTGCCATTCACTGCAAAGCTGGAAAGGGACGTACGGGTGTCATGATTTGTGCGTACTTATTACACCGAGGCAAATTCAAAAAAGCACAAGAGGCTCTGGACTTCTATGGCGAAGTTAGAACCAGAGACAAGAAGGTAAAAGATATTTTTGCTTTGTTTCTTTTTCCAAAAAACTGTTCTCACTCAAGCTCTGAATGGTTTTTGTATAGAAATGTAAATTGCAACAACAAACTTTTTGATACATTTTCTTTTTAAAGAATTAGTAGAATAGTCCAATGCCTGTTAAAACCTGTTTTGATTATCTAAAATGATGACACCACAAGCTTTGTGATATCATTAAAGACAACATGAAATCACATTCCACCCTAATCACTTTTATGTCCCTATTCTTACTGTGAGAGAAGAAATGTTTTCAGCCTCATCAAATTGTAATTTTTTTTATATACTGATGAAGTCACACCAAGACTGTTCTATAAGTATTAACATCATATTAATAATACCATAGCCTAATGTGTTTCGATCCAGTCAAGCCCCAAAAATCAGCAATTTACTTTTTCAGTGGCCTTTCTTCTGGAAGTATTTTTCCCTTTAATTTCCCATACAGATTTTTTGAAAAGCATTTAAAGAGCTCTAAACCAACTACCTGGTGAATTACAAGCCAAAAAGTATTTGAAAAACAGACAAAAAGGCTTCAACAAAATCATATACTATCAGTTAACAACCTCGTAGCTCACAGTAGGTCTGTCTTTAAAGGTCTGTCTATCAGTGTTTCCCATTCATTTCCTAGACTCTGCTGACCCACCATACTATAATCTGTCCTACCACAGTTGAACCGAAAATATTTTAAAGTCCCCCTGCAGTCAATTTTTATCCCTTAACTTATCTTTGATAGTCACAATTAAAATTTTTTCCTTTGAAAATATTGTCATCATGCCTTTAAAATAGCTTGAATTTAACTCTACACAAATCTTTTCAAAAATATTGATATTAAATATTGATACTGAGATATCTGAAGTGATTACAGTACTCCTTTTCTGCAGTATCGATACACCGATACCAGCTGCGAGTTCTCACTCTCTCTTCTCTTCGACGGCAAATTGACACACACACCCATCTCCTTTTACTAACACCGTGTCTACACCAGACGCGACCCTTGTCGCGTCGCGTCGTGCTGCGCTGCAACAGCTAAAAGCTGTCTACATTGAACGTGACAAACCGACCATTGCAGAGCACTTGGACTACATCAGAAATAGATCTGGGAGTATATCACTGACAATATCACTGATTATAATGTGTTCTATTGTCTTTTGATGTGTCATGTCACGGCATAGACACGTGTAACTTGTTTCATTCGTTCCGGTTGAATAGTGTTTGTGTTACAGGGCCTGAATTTTGGAAAGGGGTTGCGGGTATTGTGCATAATTTCTTATTCATGCAGGCACGCACACCGTTGATCTAGCTGATTAAGCCTCCTCTCCTCTCCTCTCCTCTTTTTTTTTTTTTTTTTTTTTTTTTTTTTTTTTTTGTGTCTTGTTGCGTTAAAACGGTAAATTATGTCAAAATGCCTGTCTTGGCGAGTATTCAGGTAAACGCAGTCAGTTTTGGAATATAAATTTCATTTTTACAATCAAAACTATCCAGTGTTATTTTTACATTTGATTAGTTTAATTTCTGTAAATTCAGCTTTTATTTCTTAGCTGAATATTACTGTTAGACCCACCTGAAAAACTTGTTTTTTCATTTGTCTCTTTATTCTATTGTACAGTAGTCAACATTTGAAGTGGATCAAAAAAGGTTAATTAAAGTTGTCCTAAGAACTAAGTTGTCCTAAGAAGAAGGTTTTAGGACAACTTTGATGAAAGGTTTTGATCCATTTCAAATGTTGACTACTATATTTATTTGTGCTATCATTTGTCATTTGTTTATTTGTTCTTATTTTATTACTGACTGTTTACTTGTTTTTTTTTATTTGTAAATTTAGTTCAGAATTCTGACAACATTAGTGTACGCGGATAAATGAAAGTGCAAATTAGTCCTTGCCTCCACACAATCACACTTGCTCGGACTACCTGATCTACTTGATCAACTGTAGTAGACGCCTCACAATGGCAAGTGGAAATACTGGTTTAATTCAGCCATATATGTTTGAAACAGAAACTGATTCAGAAGAAAAAGAGGAAGAACAAATTATACAGGCAAGCCTGGTTCTACGGGCATGCTTGAGGTTGCTAAGCATAATCAAATGAAAGCAAGAGCACCCTCATTTGATACTGTAATAATATATCACCAAAACAGATTTCAGGGTTCCTATGCAGTTTGGAAAAGTATGGCATTTGTTTTGAGTAATTTCCAGGTCTTAAAGTATGGAAAAATATTTGTTTCCAGACTATTGGCTCTATTCAGTTTTCTAATTTATCATACCTGCAAACTAGTCACTTTTTGGCAAAATTAGCCGTTTTGATTCAAAATACGTCATTTATATGAATCGTTTAGATCCAAAGAGTTTTTTTTTTTTTTTTTTTTGGGGGTGAGTGTGTGTGTGTCACAAGATTCTCACAAGAATCGAAAATCGGCTACTTTCCCATAGACTGGAGTGAGTCGCGATCTTTCTTGGTGCTCTGTGGCGTGATGGATCGCTGTAGCGCTCGTGAACGAACCATCTCTTCCGCTTTACTAGTTACAACACAAAATAAACGTGATTGAACATCCTCAGGTATGTTGAAAGATACAGTGCAACTTACCGAAATCTGTATCATGTCACATGCAATCGATCAAGCAGTGTTTCAACCGCAGAAAGACGTCAATAAAATAGCTTGTAAAAATGACACATTTAGCCTACCTCAGAAAAGCCGTTTAATGTCCAAAAACTCATTGTGAACAAAAATGAAATTTGAGCAGAGCATTTTGCTAAATATATGCACACTAGGCAATTGCATATTCATTGTATTTGTACTTAACATGTGCTTCGATATTGAATGTATAAATCCGTTTTATGACATCCACCATTTAAATGTTTAGGCCGACATAAAAAGAGTAGAAAAATAATTGTCATTAAAAATGTATTATAACGTTATTATATAAACTTCCTTATGTGTAATTTAGCCTATATGTAAGTAGCTTACAAATCAATTTTAATGTAATATAAGGATGTACCAGCTTTTTTTTTTTTTTTTCTTTGAGGAAATTTGCCATGTATTGTACCTGATAGGCCCCAAATTAATCAATCCTGAATCAAAGCTAATCAAATCAAAATCAAATCACAAGCTTCTCAATTGTTCTTGTCAGAGTGCACCAGAATGCTTTGTTTACATGTTAAAATCACAAAAATCTTCTCCTGGGGGAGTATGTCCCCAGACCCCCTACAACTATTTAGTTCCTACACGTCACCTTTTTCACCTCTCTTCACTTTGCAGATATGTTTATAAAGTTATGAATTTCTAAATTATTAGGGAAACTGTCATACTGCGCTTGTGGATGAATCACCGATCCTTCTGTGATTTATCTATTCTGCTCTGTGTTTGCTCTGTTGTTGACATTGGTTGTTAAATAACATTGGTTGTCTATAAAGTAAATGTATCGAATTAATAGACAAATTAAATATTTACGCCTATGTAGCGAGTGGTATGGTCAGAAAGGGAAACAAAGTAAGTCACTACGCCACCCTGTTAAACAGGGAATATATTAATACTTGTAAATTAATCTCCAACAAAAGTCACACAGGGTATGTGGTTTTAAGAAGAGAAGGGCCTATACGTGAATACTAAATACAAAACTTTATTTCAACAATCAAACACTAATTTAAAAATCACTAAAAGATTGTAGGACCCAGCCTACAAACATGAAGCAGAGAAAACCAAAAAGGAGACCGAGGCTTACCAATGGCAGAAATTGTTTGGAAGGAGGTCTGGAAATTTGAGTATGGAAAAGTATGGAATTTTGAAATGGAAAATGTGTAGGAACCCTGAGATTTGGTAAATGCTTCAGTGCATATTTGTGTTTTCACTCTGGAGAACATCAAATGTTTCTATTTACAATGTGTTTTTTCAGCTATGAGCAATGTAGCCAATTACAGACATGTTTGTTGATCTTAGTGGCCAATCAGGGTTGTTTTAATTTAGTCCGAATCTACTCACCGCTCCAAACGCCTGAAAAGTTTGTTCGGCGTTGAGTTCTGTGTGATCGTGAATCCTCTCATCATAACAAAGTGTAGACATGAAGTAAATAGGAGGTTTATTATGCAGTATAGACAACTATTTTGATTGTAACACTTTGTGAGATTGTGAACTGACATGAGAAATTGTAATTTGCACACTTTTTTGGCTACATATAATACATTCAGAAATGAAATAAAATTTGGCACATGAGGGTTATTCATATGATTAGACTTTGGCTTGACTATATTATCAAAGGGCTAATAACGTGTTGCTAATATTACTTTTCTATTTGCCATCTCGAAGTCGGACCGCTGCCTTCTGAAATTCAGCATCTCTTAAAATAATGCCCCATCCCCCACATCGACTCTGTTGGTTACATGTTTGTGACAGAAGGAATTGGGGGTGGTTTCAAACCGTCTTAACGCATATTAAAAACACCACATAGACATTTAAACAACATTAAAAACTTGATTTTCATAAACTTCTCATAATAACAGATCTCTAACTTTGAATTTTGTGCTATTGCTTTGGCAAAGTATCTGTCAAATGAACAAAAATCGAAAGCACAATATGACTTAGTGCCCTGAAGTGCTGCAAACTCCATCTCTGCATGTGATGTGAGTTTAATGTCCATTTGGGAGCTCAACGAGCACCATTTATGCATTTTCACAGTTGCATAATTTCTAGCATTTTTTGTGGCTAGGTGATTACAGCATTTCGTTAGATTTGTAATGAGATGTTTGTAAACCTGTTTTCACAAAAATTGCCAAAATAAAAGCTCAGCAGCATAAAAGCTGAAGTGAGATGCAAATGAGAAATTCGAAAAAAGAAATTAAGTATTGTAATTTTCTAAATATGATTAAATATTTATTTATCTTTACAGTGCATTTGTTTTACATTGTCAATATGTTAAAATGGGTTAATAATGTAAAATAATTATTTTTAATAATTGTTTATAAAAATTGTTTGGCTTCCTAAAACACCAGTATGAATGTAATGTTGACTGAGACTATATCACACTATATCATGTACAAAAAATTTCATTAGAGGGGCCAAGGTTCCTGCTCCATAGTCTTACAAAGTCCTGTGTGATCAAATACGTTCCCCTATAGAGAAAATGAATTGGATTTTTAATCTTGGAACCCAAACCGTTGCATCCTGTAAACAAAGCTTCTTTATTGGCATCAGTGATTCCATGAAGATCCTTTAACATCCATGGATCCTTTACATTGCACAAAAGATTCTTTTAGATTTAAAATGTTTTTTGGGGAACCAAAATTATTGTTCTATGGCATAGCTTTGAAAAAAAAAAAAAACCCTCCCTTTTGGAACCCTTATTTTTAAGAATGCATTATGGAAATATGTTGTAAATGTGTCATGTTGTCTTTAATAACTCAGATCTGGTGTTGAGATCACAGAGGAGATGTTTGTATTAACACTGTGGGTTTGCTTTTTCACAGGGAGTGACTATTCCCAGTCAGAGAAGATATGTGTACTACTATAGCTACCTTCTGAAGAATAAGCTGGAGTACAAACCTGTGGCCTTGCTCTTTCACAAGATGGTGTTTGAGACAGTGCCTATGTTCAGTGGAGGTACCTGCAGTAAGTGCTCTTTCTCTTTTTGTCTGTCCGGCACTGTTGTTTATATTTTGTATTATCATCCAACTCGGGTGATTAGATCACAAGTTTTCAGGTGAGATGTATTGCTGTATACACCTGGTATTATTTTGCACTTCACATGTGTCTTGACTTTTCCAACGTTGTTGATCAGGTATTTTCTTTTAAATGTACATGTACTAGGGCTGCTCGATTATGGCAAAAATCAATATTGAAAACACTATTATTTAACATGATTATTGGTGGGAGATATGATCAGTCTTATTTCATGATATGAGTAATTTTAGATATTAAAATTTCACAATAATCGATGGCCTGCTTCAAAAACTAATAGGTTAACTAAAGTAAAGTAAAATAAAAGGTCCTCAAAACAGTTATAGAAGACAAGTAAACTGTCAGCAATACAATAAGAGCAAAAAAAAAAAATTGCAAACAAAATGGACAAATAAATACAACAGAACAAAAATACAAATTAAATAAACAGTGCTTTAAGTTTTAAGGAAGATGTACTAACAGTTGTATTCAGATAAGTAATGACCTACAACAGAAACTGAATAAAGTAATCAAATGTAAAATAACACACTATAGTCTTCACTGTATACATTAAAGGGTTAGTTCACCCCAAAATGAAAATTGTCAAATTTTTCATAATCTTTGGAAGCTGAAATTGAATATCAATTAAGGTTCGTTGCACAGCCCTAACACGTACCTTGAAAGTTTAAAACTCTTGTTTTAGTTTAGTGGATGATGAATAGGTTAGTAGGAGGTCCTTTATTTTCCAGGAAGCATTAGCTTTTACAGTACAAATGTGATGTTGGCACATGCGATTCTAAGTACAGGCCATTTCACAAGGGATGTGCAATTCTCAAATGTCTGTGTTTCGATGAGATGCACATAGTAAATCACAGGCAGTTTGCTGGCAGCGCACAAGCAGTGCTCGTACACACAAATTCTTGCTGTTTTTGCGTGCCCTAGAGAACACTTATCTGAGTTGTTTCGCTTTAGTTTCAGAATACATGGAGACAATAATACTGGATTGTATTAGTTACATACAAGCTTCATATTATTGATAACAGAAATGTCTCTGAAAAGTGCCATACAGAGACATGCATATTAAAAATCTGAGGAATGGGAGTGAATAAATTGGTCTACAGATACCAAAGTATAAAAAAAGTGTAAGATTCCAAATTTCAGCCAAATTCAACAATTTACATGGTTTAATCTTAAACTTTTTCATAAACACTTGACCCATTAATACTATCACTTACTATTCTATATATCTATTTAAAAAAAAACACAATGCTATTTGTGTGCTAGACTAACTGGGACTAGCACTATTGTTGGTTTGATTGCTTCTATTCTCATTTGTAAGTTGCTTTGGATAAAAGCGTCTGCTAAATGATTAAATGTAAATGTACAATAAATGTATAAATGACATATTATGGCTTTTTAGTAACAATTTTTTACTTTTGATATGAATCGGTCTCAGTTTTCAGATTTTGTCAATTTCATAATGAAATTCAAACAATTCCATGTTGACGCACTTCAATATGTAATAAATATACCAAATAAATATACCAATATATATTGTTATAAGTCTATTGCTGCCCATAGAACTGCTTGCAGGAAAGTTACGAAATTTAGCACAGTTAGAGGACAGTCTGAACATTAACCACACCAATTTTGTAGTTTCTAACTCAGTCACTCTAGTGCCACCAATTGTACAAATTTGCACTCAGGTTTGTTAATAACTTGTTAACCGAAAGGGCTAGAAAACATTTTTTTCCCCTCTGATTTCATTTTTATTCTATCATGAAAATTTCATGAACCAGATCACCTTCAGACCATGACAACAAAAAGTTATGGAATGGAATAGGCAGTTGATTCATGAAACTGTTCTCGAATAACACGCAAACTAAGTGCTGAAGTTTGACGAAGTGCACACCAAAATGGACGTGAAGCCTCACGTCCATTTTGGTGTACACTTCGTCAAACTTCAGTGTGACACTACCCTCCAAAAGTTTAGAAACGCCTCTGGCAAAGTGGCGTTTCTGTCTCAATCACAGAATCCTTCCAGGGCACTGAAACATTCGCTACCTAAAATGTCCCACAATTCACCATGAAAACCAGGGAGCATCAGTGCTCTCTATGTTCCCTTAACTGAAGTTCTGAAGTGCTGAGCCAACTCGCTACACAAAAAAAACAAAAAAAAGGAACTACTTTTTCAAACTCCTCCTAGACCGTTTGTCCAATTTTAACCAAATTGGAGTCAGATCATCTTCAGACCATGCCAGGGGAAAAAAGATGGATTTCGTGTCGATAGACAATCTTTTTCAGATCAACAAATTTGATGGCCTGGTGCCAAAATGACTGTATCTCTGCAATGCTTTGCATGCAACACTAGACAGGTAATGAACATCTAGCTAACATTTATAATTTATTTACATCTTAAATGTTGTACATAAGCCAACTATTTATCATAATTTAAATAACATTAAAACATATGTCAAAAAGATATCAGTTCTGCTGTTGTTCATAAATGGCAGTAGTGATGATGTACTATGAGGACATTGTCGTGTCGCCGGAAATACAAAAAGTCATCCGTGAGCCAGGGTCCTCACTGTCCTTACCAATGCCCAAATTCATGTAAACGATATACTAATTCACGTCCTTGGAATCTATGGTGCTGATTGTGATGCATCTATTGTCACCTTAATCTGACCACACCACATTGATTTGGTCACAGCGCCACCTATTGTTCGAGAGTGACCATTAAATCATATTACTATTGATTTTATATTTTTCAACCATTTGCCTAAAATCATCTTAATATGTCTTTAATTGCTCATTGATGCAGTTGGTCTGATGCTCCTACTAGCCATTATGGCATGACTTATCATACCGCCTTTGTTCTTGGCCCCTTAATTGCTGCTTGCAGCTATATTTCATTCTTGTTATGGTGCTAGGATGTCAAACTATCCTATAGGATGTTATGGGATATCAAATGATCCAATCGGCCACCTCTAAATTGCTAAATGTGGGCTATTAGGCACAATGGTATTAGAAATAATAACATCATGAATTTCTTGTACGTTTCCTCCATTTATACCTTCATTTTAGTGCCGTCCACTTGTGGTCGGATCATTTCAGACATTAATACCAGGTGTATACAGGGTTTCTGGAACTTGATCAAATCTTTCTCCTCCCAACCCCACCCCTCTAAGCCACACACACTTCTCCAGCGTTCACAGTTGCTTGCGGCTTACCTTTTTGCTTCAACTGCTGTAAATTCTACTTTACAAATTCAAACTTCTGTCTTTTTCTATGCACCTAGACATTTAACCTTTATCCAGATAGACCTAATGTACTTCCTGGACTATTATATGTACTTTAGGCGTCTAGCTCTGTCGTATTCAAAGAAAAGTGGCAAGAATGTGTAAAGATTTTCCAGGCTGCTTTACTTCAAGAGAGCCAACTCTTTACTTGGAGTGCAAGTTTGTCCAGTGGCGCTGTAGCACTGCATCCATGTCTCTCTGTCTCTGACTGTACCTCCTCCGGGCCCTATTCTGAACACGTTCTTGGTGACACTGACCAAGCCTGCCGTACTCGCTACAGACAGAAAGGTGCACAGCTCCAGGATGGATCGTTCATGATGCTTTTTAGACAACCTACTGTGTAAAATCTGAACTTTATCCTCCATTTATATTTTTATTTAACAACTTTGTGTGAATATTTTTTTTAAAGCGCGTACCTTGTGGCTAAATGATGTTGCACGTACGGTTTCCTTCATAGTTTTTATGGCCATTAATATTACAGTCCAGCTCTGTTAAAACTCTGCATACGTGTGTGTTGTGTATTAGCTCTGTTTAAACGTTTCTTCACCTCATAGTGCCCTCTCTCTTGCTCTGGCCAGGCCACTGGACAGTCTTTAATCTCCTTCTTTTTTTCCAAGGGGATTCTGCTGTAAAAAGCAAGAGTGAGCAGATTCCACATGGGTTCAGAAAAACCAATTGGCATTGGGGTAACATGAACTTTTTTTTTTTTTTTTTTTTAATAAATGTTTCTCATTTTCTGCTCTGTTAGCCTAGCCAGTGTTGCTTTGTAGAATGTGTTTGCCATGTACAAGTAAAAGCCCCTAATGCCACTTTTGGGTGGTCGTTTGTGATGTCTCATCCGAGGCAGATGGGAATCGTGGTCCTGGGTCAGCTGTTCTCAGAATAGGGCCCTTAGCATGCCACTGTTATTTTGTCTTTTCTGTATCAGTTTTTCTGCTGTTTCTGTTGTTTTCCTTCTGCTTCTCTTCAGTTTCATGCTAACAGATATGCATAAGCTCACATTTTGATTGTCGCACAGAGCTGGAATGGCAATTACACATTGTTTTGTTTTGCAGATCCTCAGTTTGTGGTGTACCAGCTGAAGGTGAAAATCCACACCTCCAACCCAGCGAACACAAGGCGAGAGGAGAAATACATGTACTTTGAGTTTCCACAGCCGCTGCCTGTGTGTGGAGACATCAAGGTGGAGTTCTTCCACAAGCAGAACAAGATGATGAAAAAGGTATGTGTCAGTTTCCTAACAGCCCAGTGCACTCTCACAGATCTTTATCCCTTTTCTTTATTGCATCTTCTAGTTGTAAATGTAGCATTGAAATTATAGTTAAAAGGAAGGATGAATGTTCCATTTATTTATTTTTCTCAGTATTTCATCGTTTCTTGTAGGCATGAAATGTTATGGTAGTAATGGATGTCATGTCCTTAAATTATTCTCACTATTCTTACTCATAAGATTATTTCATGGTGAGGGTATATATCACATTATAGTTCTTTTTGCTGGAAATTCAACCCAAATGTTGTTATATTTTATCATCACTTTTATTTATATTGCGCTTTATACAATACAAATTATTTCAGTGCAGCTTTACAGTGAGAAACAGGAAATAATCATTGATGCAACCAGAATTCAAACGATTATGTAAAAAATAATGCTATATATTATACAGAATAAATAGAATTAATGTATTAATATTAATGTATTAACTAACAATGAACTATATATACTTATTAATCTTTGCTAATGTTAATAAAACTACAGCTGTTTATGTTAGTGTATTAACTAATTAAAAACTAACAATTAAGAAATGCATGCTTTGTTAATTTATTGGTAAATGTTTAACATTACAAAGGTTAACATTACACACTAATAAATAATAAATACTAGAAGTATTGTTCATTCTTAATGTTAACTAATGTTAAATGTAAAGCGTTACCAGAGGTATAGAATAAACATTTTTGGTAAAGTGATCAAAAATACTACAGTACAAATGGAATGAAATGCAAAATGAATGAATACAAATGAGGTACTTGATCTCAATTTATTAAAATAACCTATTTTTGAACTTGATTGAAGAAATTAGTAACTCTGGCATCAGCAGCAGATCAGCTTCTTATATGGTTGGGCGGTATAAAAACAATCATGTATGAGTAATTGGATATCACAGTAATGGTATATCATTATGTAGTTATTTTTTTTGGACATTGAACTTAATGTGTTATGTATTACATAACCACTACTTTTATATTGAGCTAAATACTTCATCTCAAATACACTGGTTCACGCCCTTTCATTTGTTTTAAGTCTGGCATCAGAAACTGCTGTTGTGGTACAGCAGAATCTCCACCACACATTCACACAATGCATTTCAATAACTCCAATTTACAACTACTGTACGTATATCCAACATCACCCACATACATGGAGTACACGTAAAGCAACATGGGAAATCTCCACTGTTTGTTTATATTGTTGCCAAATACAAACTGTCCTATTGCCCAGTTCTAAACTGCTCAGTGTGGACTATAAGGCGTTAGGTATTCTAAACATTAATATGAATTCCTTTAAATATGCTTTGCAGTAATGTGTATTGTAAAAGCACTATACAAATAAAACTTGAGTTGTAATTGAAAAACTTATTTTATAAGATTTTTTGCATTTTCTTTTATGTTATTACACTACTTAATTGTATCTTTTATTTACTTATTTTTGTTAAATAGGACAAGATGTTTCACTTCTGGGTGAACACCTTCTTCATCCCTGGACCAGAAGAGAGCTCAGAGAAGGTTGAAAACGGAGGTTTAGTGAAGGAACTGGATGGAATCCAAACCCCAGAACGGGTAGAGAATGACAAGGATTATCTAATCCTGACTTTAACCAAGAACGACTTGGATAAAGCCAATAAGGATAAAGCCAACCGATACTTCTCTCCAAACTTCAAGGTGAGTTAAGCACTGATGCTATTCAAATGCTACCAAATGCTATTCATTCAGGTGTTAAACTGTGGTTGAAGGCTCATCCAAAGTTCCAATGTAAAAATGCTCAATTGGCTAAAATGTTCTTTTTTTCCCCCTCATTAGGTGAAGCTATACTTCACAAAAACAGTGGAAGAACCATCCAACTCGGAGGCCAGCACTTCTACATCTGTAACCCCGGATGTTAGCGATAATGAACCGGACCATTACCGGTATTCGGACACAACAGACTCGGACCCTGAAAATGAACAGTATGATGAAGAACAGATTACTAAAGTTTGAAATATTTTTATGGGAAGAAAAAAAGAAACCATACGTAATAGAGTTGTATAAAGGAGAAAACTTGAATATGAACTGAAAGCAAGTACTATTTTCCCCCCACCCGTTTTTTTTTTTTTTTTTTTTTTTTTTATAAATCTTTTTCCTCAAGCAGAAGTAGGACACACGTCACACAAAACGGCACCAGTTTTAGGGACAAAAATGCTGACCAATTTTTCTTTTGTTCATTTGCCCCTTTCCATGAAGTATCAACACTGATGTTCCGTGGAAAACATCATCAGTAGCTATTATGTAAATACATGTTCATGCCGTAACACAAGAAAGGAAACCCAGTCAGGATGGGAGATTGTTTATGGGAGAAATCCAGTGGAGATCGAAATTTGCTGCTCCATCAACCTGTTGACACCAAGGCCAGTGCTTTAATCAGCATTCATGCCCCCATGTCTGTCCTTCTTTAGTCTGTCCTACCTACTGTGAAACTCTTCTCATGCTGCTGGAAGGCCGCCACGTGTCAGTCGGGCTCTGTTGTGCAGTGGAATTTTTCAGTCTGCTTTCATCATTATTACCACTACTAAAGTGGAGGTGGTAATGATTCTTTTAAACTACATGACACCTTGGCAGTAAACACAACAAATAGCTCCATGTATTATTATTATTATTATTTTTTTTTTTTTTTTTTTTCCTTTTTTTTATTTTTTTTTAATGCAAACACAACACAACAGGGTTGCAATAATGTTGATCGAAGGTGTGCATGTTATTGGAATCAGTTTCCATGTTGTAAAATAAATAGTATACAATGTTTTTCTAAAAGAGGTTTCTAAAGTCATTTACAATTTGATTGTATGTGGGAGGAAGTCATTGCCATCACTCTTTCTTCTGCAGATGGGATTTTAATCTATTAACAGTCCCTCAGTGGCATTTCATTTTTACAATTCACAAGTTTCCCTTTTAAAATTGGCACTTGTTTAAATCAGCTCTCCACAGGATGGTTTTGTTTTCTGTTTCACTTCTTAAAGGTTCATGGTTTGAGCTCACATTAGCTTCAGTCATAAAACTGTTGTGGGATACGGGTCAATCTTGCGTGAGGGCTCCGCGTGGCCACGGTTCATTACAGCGATCACAGGTCAGATCGGGTTGATGGGGTACAGCATCTCACGTAATGCATGTCAACACGGAGGACGCCCTTTTCTGAATGTATCAACCTTGGATGCAAGTTTTGATTTGAATTCAACAGCATTCCCATTGTTTTTTTTCTTTCTTTCTGGCTGTGTCAGACATCAGATCTTTGGCTCCCTATAAACATGTTTGTAGCCTTATCGTGCATGATCTAATGAAATCTGTATCATTTATCCAGCAATGGTGCTTGCTAAACTGCAAACTTACAATGCACAGTACAGCCGTTTCGGAGTGAAGAACCTCATGGTGCAAGCGTTCAAATGCGCTGTGGTGCGTGCCGTAACTGTTAGTTGCACTTTGATGTGCGTAACCAATTAGTCTCCAACAGTTTGGTGTCCCTCACTAGCTAAAATTCATTTAGAATTTTTTTTTTTTGTTTTTAGTTTTTTTTTTGTTCTTGAACAGGCCTCGTTCCCTTTGGAATGAGCATAGTGCAGCTACGGATTTTACACACAGTCTTGTGCTTGCTTCAGAAATATTAAAGCCCTATATATGAGAATATTTAAATGTATAATTTTCTTTTAAGCATGCCAAATCTTTTTTTTTAACACCTGGCTGATGTGGCCAGACCAAAAAAAAAATGAATAAAAAATACACACAAAAAAAAACAACCTTTCTCAGTCTCTTGGGCAAGAATCTTCACTAAGGGTAGTGAGTAAGCTGCCTTTCTCGTACTGTTAACGTTCAGGCTTCACTCTTCTCACCAGCCCTCTGCACACACCGTACATCTCGCCTTCCTTTAGAGAAAGATTACGTTTCCCTCATATGAGGAGGAGACCTGGCCTTCCTTCATGAGATTGTACACTAACCAATCCAGGAATTAAAGCAAGCCTATCAAGGATTCTCATTTTGTTTACATTTTATCACATCACTGAAAACCTGCCAAAATTAAGCTTGATCATTTTTGTTTTATAATTTTCTTTGTGTTCAGAAGAGGAGGCGGGGCCCACGGGAGGTATTCTTTGCCTTACTTGAAGTTGACAATGCTTACTCTTCTACTGCTTTGATACCTACCATTCTGCCCAAGCACTGACTTATTTAAAGCTACTATAATAGAGCAACATATTGTACTAGACATTTGCACTGTTACAGGTCTTTGCAGGGTTTCAGTCAGCGGTCCACAGTATTTGTTTGTTTTTGTTTTGTTTTTTTCTCTCTGGAAATGCTTTACAGCAATCAAAAGTAGGAGAATAGAGGTGAAAGACGTAAATATTGTCTCTGTGCATCCCAATAGAATCAAATGTTTTTATTGACTGAAAATATTTTGTTTTTGTTTTTTTTTAAGAAAGCATAAAATAGAAAAAAAATGAATAAAGCGACTATTTATGAAAGTATTCGTTAACATTCTGGCAAAGACCCTCTGCAGGTAGTCCTTGTAAATGTACGCTGAAGTCTTTTGGATGTTTAGCGGTTTAATGTGACTCTACCGAAGAGTATCACATGATGAGCTTTGATTTGAAGGGATAGTTCCCCTAAAAAAATGTCATTTCGTCACCCTCGTGTCATTCCAAACATGTGTGAACACACAAGAAGATATTTTGAAGAACCGTTTTTGTTCGTACAATGAAACGCAGTGTTGTTTTGGACCCCATTGACTTTCTTTTACTTCTATTGTCCATATAATTAGTCATACAGGTGTGGAACAACATGAGGATGAGTAAATGATGACAGAATTGCTCATTTTTAGGTGAATTATCCTTTTAAGCCTCAGCCCATCTCTTTGAAATGTGACGCATCACCTGCCATTTTGACAATTTAGCCACAGTACCTTTACACACAGACCCTCAGACATCCTGTACGTGGCACGGGTGTGTGGAGCTCACAGGCAGCATGAAATTAATTTTCAGCTTTAATGAAAAACAAAACGTCTTCAAAGGTGCCAGTGTATATGTTTCACGTCACTCTTTCTTAGCTGATTTGTGCAATATGTTATGATGCCTGTGGTTGCCACAAAGTGCCTCTTGTTTACAGTTGAAGAAAAGAACTCGCTTTAAAAACTGTCGTATAGGACATCACGTCATGCGTGCGGATGGATGGGGTGGTACTGTGCACTAAATCGTCCAGCTAGACTTGCAGCAGGGGGCCCTTTGGACTTCGGCCATGCTCCATTAGAAACCGTTCTCCTCCTCAGAGGGTTTTTACAGTCACGTAATGTAAACGCGGTATATTTTCAGTCTCTTAAGCAAACAGCCTTACTCCGTTTCAGCCTGTTCAGATACTATTGTGCTGTGCAACAGTTGCTCTGTGTGTAATGCCTATGCACTGAGAATACACAAACCAACCATGTATGAAATATTGTACAGGTAATCATGTTGCTCATACAAATCACATGTTTGTTTGTAATTGTATGTGTAAACTGCCCTTTATCTTAGTGTTATAAACTCCACATAAATCCAATAAAGTCTCATTCTTGTCAGTTTGTTGTTTTTGACAGCATTTGATATTTGTGCACTGAAGTTGCGTGGCATTTATTAGGGATGATTTTTTTTTGTTTGTTTTGTATTTAAGGATAATTTTCATCTTTATTAACTTTATTTTAGTGCACACGACATGTTTGGGTCAAATATGGACAAACCCAACTGTTGGGTTTAAAATTTAACTTAAAAAATGTAAAATTTAACTAGTTGGGTTTGTCCATATTTGACCCAAACATAGGTTGAAAGAACCCAGCTTTTTTTTATTTTTTAAAAAGGGTGTGTCCTTGTTACTCGTTACATGGAGTTGTTATAGGAATAACTATTAATAATTACATGAAACTAACCTAAAGCGAACCCTAAGCCTAACTCTGTAGTAAGTACTCGTGTTATAGTCAAAGCCAAGATAAGACCAGCACATTCATATTTACTGCCTGAGAAAACATATTTCATCAATCATTACAATTAGAATAAGACGTATAGAGCTTTTACCAATCAAATAAAATCACTAACAACTGCAGAGGTGGCACAGAAGATGCATCTGAATTGGTACAATTACAACTGCATAATAAATGATGTTGGGATTTATGTTGTAAATATAACATTTTGTTTATTGAATCTTTGGATAAAATCTGTATCATGTTTGCAAACTTGCTCATTTCTGTGAAAACGGCCTTGCTTGTGTGATATTGCATATACACTGATCAGGCATAACATTATGACCACCTTCCTAATATTGTGTTGGTTCCCCTTTTGCTGCCAAAACAGCCCTGATCCGTCGAGGCATGGACTCCATTAGACCCCTGAAGGTGTGCTGTGGTATCTGGCACCAAGATGTCAGCAGCAGATCCTTTAAGTCCTGTAAGTTGTGAGATGGGGCTCCTCCATGGATCGGACTTGTTTATTCAGCACATCCCACAGATGTTGGATTGGATTGAGATCTGGGGAATTTGGAGGTCAAGTCAACACCTCAAACTCAATGTGCTCCTCAAACCATTCCTGAACCATTTTTGCTTTGTAGCAGGCTGCATTATCCTGCTGAAAGAGGCCACAGCCACCAGGGAATAGCGTTTCCATGAAGGAGTGTTCATGATCTGCAACAATGCTTAGGTAGGTGGTATGTGTCAAAGTAACATCCACATGGATGGCAAGACCCAAGGTTTCCCAGCAGAACATTGCCCAAAGCATCACACTGTTTATGCCGGCTTGCCTTCTTCCCATAGTGCATCCTGGTGCCATGTGTTCCCCAGGTACGCGACACACGCACCCGGCCATCCATGTGATGTAAAAGAAAACGTGATTCATCACACCAGGCCACCTTCTTCCATTGCTCCGTGGTCCAGTTCTGATGCTCACATGCCCACTGTTGGTGCTTTCGGTGGTGGACAGGGGTCAGCATGGTCACCCTGATTGGTCTGCGGCTATGCAGCCCTATACACAACAAACTGCGACGCTCTGTGTATTTTGACACCTTTCTATCAGAACCAACATTAACTTCTTGAGCAGTTTGAGCTGTAGTAGCTCATCTG
Source organism: Chanodichthys erythropterus (assembly GCF_024489055.1). Lineage (NCBI taxonomy): Eukaryota > Metazoa > Chordata > Actinopteri > Cypriniformes > Xenocyprididae > Chanodichthys > Chanodichthys erythropterus. The sequence continues at coordinate 20,672,131 of NC_090239.1, forward strand.
TTGGACCACACGTACATCAATGAGCCTTGGCCACCCATGACCCTGTTGCTGGTTCACCACTGTTCCTTCCTTGGACCACTTTTGATAGATACTGACCACTGCAGACCAGGAACACCCCACAAGAGCTTCAGTTTTGGAGATGCTCTGAGCCAGTCGTCTAGCCATCACAATTTGGCCCTTGTCAAATTCGCTCAAATCCTTACGCTTGTCCATTTTTCCTGCTAACACATCAACTTTGAAGACAAATTTGTTAATTTTGGTGACATTTTTCACACAATCCTTGGTTGATTTCTGACTCGGTATCTCAATCAATAACATTTCTAATTCAGTCTCTTTAGTTACTGTTGTGTTCGAAGAAAGTTATGAATAAGTTATAAATAAGTTATTGATTGCACTTAAAGCAGGATGTTTTACATCCAATGATATTAATGATGTTAACAATTAAATCAGACAATGCACAGGCAATTTAGTGATATGCCTGCATGCAGTTGTGGTTTTGACTGGTCTTGAAATAAAATCTAGAGTACTGTAAATGTACAATGTACACTGAATCACATGATGGACTTATTTCACACAATCGAAATGAGACTAGTCTTGAGTACTTAAATAATTAGTACTTATATGTATAATTAAACTGTAACAAGGACACCTTAAAATAAAGTGTAACCTCAGGTTCAATACAATTTAAGAGTATTTCAACAGCATTTATGGCAGAATCTTGATTACCACAAAAATTTCAACTCATACCTTGTTGTTTTTGTGTAAAAAAAAATCAAGGTTGCGGTGAGGCATTTGTATGGAAGTGAATGGGACCCTTTTTTGGAGGCTTTTACAGCAGAAATTTAAAGCTTATAGTTTTATAGTAGAACCTGCTTTATTCTTCTGTGTATCATTTGAAGTGTGCAGCTGTTTAAATCCTTTTGCATATAGCTTAAAAAGATATGGTTTGTAAAAATAAATCCACACTAAAATCATGTAGGATTGTTTTGTTACTAGTGTTCATAAATTTCATTGTGTCTCACTGAAACAGATTTTTGAAGAAAATAAGGTGAAATCGAAATGAATTATGGTGATCCAAAGAATTATTCTATATAACTTGTATTGAACCTATCCTATAAGGAGCCCTGAATTAAAACTGTAATGTGAATATTCATAAAAACAAATCAGCAGTGTTCATTCAAATAATGAAATGATTGTCTCACTCATGAAAACACTATTGGGGAGTCTTGCTTTTCCTGGCCTTATGCATTAGCATGATGACTGTTTTACTTGAGTAGGCCTCACTTTTTGTTGCCAGCTGCCAATTACAGCTCTGGTAACTGGCTGAACTCATGACTTCAGTCTCATGCTGAAGGTTCTTTTCATGTCAGATGAAGAAAAATTTAGTAAAATGAATGTAGTTCTGTTTTTTTCTTCTTCTTTAACTTCTCTAAAACTACTCTTGGGGACTATTTAGATTTTCTCAACAGCACGAAGAAATATTTATTACCTACTGTAAATAAACTGCCTTATGGGATACATCTTTGTGCCCAGAAAATAAACTTAGATTTTAAATATATCTCTATTAGGTTTAAAAAGAGGTCCAAGTGAAAACCCCAAACCACACTTTGTGTCTGGAGCCTGACTGGAGATCTGTTAATGTTAATGACCTCAGATTTACCCTTCTGCCCGGTTATCTATAAATAAAGGCCTCACTGTCGGACCTACAGGAGCCATAGAGACACTGCTTACATAAACTGCATGCATGAATCCCACTAATATCCAGGAGAAATTGGTTTAATGTACAGACTGATGAACTCAGTCATCTTCACTACTGATCTTTGATATCGACGCATCCTCTGTTTGAAATGAATGTGCCATGACAAACTCTTTTAAGAGGAAATAATTTGAATTTTGTATTTTATTATTCAAGGTAGAGGTCTGTTTTTGTCAGTTCATATTTGTCTGATCTTTGGGCTGAGATTAAGCGCTACATTAAATAGATAATTTAATAGAGAATCCCCTTTAAAATTGTCTAATGAGAGATCTACACACTGTCTAGGACACAGATGACTCAAATAAGTTGCTACTCTGAAATGTATTACATTACATTATTACATTACACTAACTTTATTTGTCTTGGCTCATTAGCAAATAGTTTATTTGTTTATTGTTTTGTTAGTTTTAAGCAAAATAATAGTACAAAAACAAATACAGTGAGTTGAATAAAACAGATTTTTAGCAAAATTTTTAGCAAAATTATGACACTGTTTTGTGATTTTATTGATGAGTTTTTTATGATTACTTGTTGCCACTGTTTTAATACACAACACTCCCATTCTGAATATACCAATACACTGCAAATACCTTTTTCTTGATACATATTTTCATCTTGTTTTCCCATACAACATTGAAATAACCCTAAAACAAGTTTTATTTATTTTTGCATAAAATATACTTGTTTTCAGAGAATTTATCCTGAACACTAAAAAATGTTGTGTTTTTTCAATGCATGTTTGGTTAAATATGGATAAACCCAACCGTTGGGTTTAAACATTTCATTTAAAAATTTAAACAAATGGCTGGGTTTGTCTAGACTGGGTAAACCCAGCATGATCTGCCGGTGATTTGATTTCGCCCGGCAACTCAGTCTGGAAACCTGTACATTCATTTCTACTGCTTCTGTTACACTTTTGCGGGAACCAATCACAGACTGGCTTATCCACCTTGCTCGCTATTGGTGGGTAACAAGATGACAATAGAGAAGCAACCCCTTTTAACCTCTTGACGATGCTGAATGACTTCTTTAGTTTAGCAAACAAATGACTCGAGTGGGTGTATATACCACTCGCTTTCATGTTTTTTTTTGCACAATCTGCAAAAATCGCTCGATGCCATTGCTGCTTCTGCAAACCATTGATCAATGCTACAAACCAATACAAACTAAACCTGTCTGGAGTTTTCGCGTCGCTCTGCAAAGTACGTCACCCGGATCGTTGATCTGATTGGTTGAAGAACTATCCAATTCCGTGAATAATGCTCGTTGATCACGCCTCTTGTGCAGTAGAAAATACATACAGACTCCCCAGACCAATGTTCAATTTTAAATTGAGCTTGGTCTGGTGAAAGCCAGACAAGGATTTGTCTGTATTTGACCCAAACATGGGTTGAAACAAACTATGTTGTCAGTGCACTACAAATAAACTGGTTCTGTTTATTTATTTTGTCATTAAATCATCATTAAATTAGCAATGTTGGTCCTGGTGTTCTGCTGCCCTGCAGAGATTAGCTTCAACCCTAATCAAACACAACTGAACAAGCTATTCACTGTCTTCAGAATTAAGGCTACAGGCAGGTGAGTTATTTTTTCAGGGTTGGAGCTAAATTCTGCAGGACAGTGGCATCCAGGACTGACATCGCCTATCCCTGTCCTAAGAGATTTCTTGTAACACAGGAAAAACCACACAGCAACGAAAGGGTTCAACTCTAAACCATCAAGAGTGTAAAATAGACTTTTCTCTCTCTTTCTTTCTCTCTCTGTCTCTCTGTCACAGTTTATATAGAATATAAACTGTGACAGAATGTAGATTTGGATAATGACTAATATATATCCAAATGCAATACCTAATAAAAGCAAGTCATTATGTCTAAACACTGTTCTCAGTAACATAGGTCAATTTCAAATAAGCGTGGAAGTTATCATTTGCAGCTCAAAATTTTGTAAGTCAAGTTTTTATCTAACCTATTTAACCTAATTATTAAACTAATTATTTAAAACTATGTTGTCAATGCACTACAAATGAACTGGATCTATGCCTTTGGCGCTATGACTTTGACTCACAATAGTCATCCATGTGATCGGCCTCCTACAACAAACACGTTGAAGTTTCATCAAAATCTGTAAATGTATGCAGATGTTATAACACACTTCCTGTTTCCCTTTTCTCACCTTAAATTTGTTGCTTCGCCATGGCCAAACCATTCAAGATATCAAAAATCGGCTCAGAATTTAGCATCCTCAATGTCTTGACTTCATGCTGACCGAGTTTGGTGGCGATCGGATGAATCCTCTTGGAGGTGTATATCAAATTCCAGAGCATGTGTTTATCGAACAACCCATAATAGCTGACTTCCTGTTAGGCTGCCATTACTGGTGTATGACTTAAGAGTGCGAAAGTTGTTTGGCCCGATGAGATCTATAAGTGTATGAAGTTTGGTTACTGTAGGTGAAAAGGGGTGCGCTACAGGGCCTCTCAAATACAACTATATAAAATGGTGCTCTTCCCCCCACATGACCATGTCAACTTATGGATTTGAAGATCATTGATGGCCAAGGATTCAAATGTGTGTGCCAAGTTTCAAGAGTTTTTGAGCATGTTAAGGCCCCAAAAATGCTCGAAAGGTTGGGAAAAAAAAAAAAAATTATCTAAGAAAAACAATAGGGTCCCTTGGACCCTAATGAGTTAAAATTCAACATCTCAAAATTCATGACATTTATTTATGATTTTAATTATTTGTTAAAGACCTTTTACGGTGGGACAAAATCCTCAATTTAAGAGGGGATACAAGTTTAAAACAAATGACTTTTAATGATAAGTTAGGGATAACAGATTTTGTTCAACATATCTAATAATTATCACAACAAAATAAGATTTGTGCCTCTAATGCTTTAATTGTGGCCACGTCATTTAATATACAGTGCAAATTGTCCTGTTTGCTGATGAAGGAAGAGCCAGCAGTGACCCAGGACAAACTCAGCTCAGGACAGGAATCAAAAGCAGAAGTAAAGGTTTCAACACCACCTCCCCTTTCCACATTCACACTGTGACCGTGACATGATGGACATCCTCTACCAGGCTTGATCTCACAACCTCGTGATGAATCACTGTGTCGCACTTTCCTTTCTATTTCTCTCTTTCTCTGACATATATTTGCACTATTTTGCATCTTTACACATTCATTCATGCTGTTTAATTTTCAACAGTTGCCCTGAACATGTGTTTGAACCCTCATCAAACCAAAAACTGCATAAACATTTTATAACGGATACGTTATAACCAGTGGTTAAGACACATTTTTAAAAATGATACATGATCAAGGTTTCAAGGAAAGTTTACTGCAATTCCAAAACTAAGTACTGAGTGTCATTGCTATAATCAGTGTCAATGCTGTGGTCTTGAAAGCTAAACAATCAGACCTGATGGCAGGCCTGGTTCTGCGGTATGTTTTCCACTTGTGGCCCTGATCATCAGATGTAACGGATGGATTTGAAGTTCTGCTTTTCTTTTCAGTGAAGTTGACTGAAGCTCAGGGCTGTGCCGCAGTTACCTAACAACAGCAGCAGCATAGTAACTCCCCAAGAGGAGCATGACATAACCGCCTCCCACACGCTCTTGCCTTAGTAGCTACAGAGAGGGAAAAAGCTGTTCTTTGGGAGCTGGGGAAATTTTGCTTAAAAAGAAAGTTACATTGAACGTAATTTTGTGTGAAAAATCATGCCTTTTCTTGGAGTTTGGGAAAATGGCAATAAGAGACTTTGCTGCTTTACATTTTTTTCCCCCACATTAGACTCTCACAAGAGAAGCAAATAAGAGGATGAAACAGCCTGTCTGTTTCCAGCCTGTCACAAGCGTCTCATTGTGAGACATGCTGTTGGACAGTCTTGCATAAGTCGTATATACTTCAGTGTCTTCCAGCATGAAGACCAGCATCAATGTTTGTACTTAAAGCATGTGTAGGAGCTGCGGTCGGTTCTCGCATACATGATAAAACTGTGACATACCAATTCACAAGTCTTCAATTCTGAATACTCTCTTTCTTCTTCATCTTTTTTTATTATTCATCATTATTTCTTATCATTATTTTTGTCGTTTTCTATCATCCCGAAAACAACTTACATTTAATTAATTACAACAATATAATATATATATTTTTTTTATAAAATATTTGCATTTTACATATACTTGTTTTCAGAGAATTTACACTATATTGCCAAAAGTATTGGGGCACCCCTCCAAATCATTGAAATCAGGTGTTCCAATCATTTTGATGGCCAAAGGTGTATAAAATCAAGACCCTAGGTATGCAGACTGCTTCTACAAACATTTGTGAAAGAATGGGTCGCTCTCAGGAGCTCAGAGAATTTAGGCGTGGTACCGTGATAGGTTGCCACCTGTGCAATAAGTCCATTCATGAAATTTTCTCACTACTAAATATTCCACGGTCAGCTGTTAGTGGTATCATAACAAAGTGGAAGCAATTGGGAACAACAGCAACTCAGCCACGAAGTGGTAGGCCACATAAATTCACAGAGCGGGGTCAGCGCATGCCGAGGCACACAATGCGCAAAAGTCGCCAACTTTCTGCAGAGTCAATAGCTACAGACCTCCAAACTTTGTGTGGCCTTAAGTTTAGCTCAAGAACAATGCATAGAGAGCTTCATGGAATGGGTTTCCATGGCAGAGCAGCTGCATCCAAGCCTTACATCACTAAGTGCAATGCAAAGCGTCGGATGCAGTGGTGTAAAGCACACCGCCACTGGATTCTAGAGCAGTGGAGACGTGTTCTCTGAAGTGACGAATCACACTTATCTGTCTGGCAATCAGATGGATGAGTCTGGGTTTGGCGGTTGCCAGGAGAACAGTACTTGCCTGACTGGATTGTGCCAAGTGTAAAGTTTGGTGGAGGGGGATTACGGTGTGGGGTTGTTTTTCCGGAGTTGGGCTTGGGCCCTTAGTTCCATTGAAAGGAACTCTTAATGCTTCAACATACCAAGACATTTTAGACAATTACATGCTCCCAACTTTGTGGGAACACTTTGGAGATGGCCCCTTCCTGTTCCAACATGACAGTGCACAAAGCAAGGTCCATAAGGACATGGATGAGCGAGTTTGGTGTGGAGGAATTTGATTGGCCTGCACAGAGTCCTGACCTCAACCTGACAGAACACCTTTGGGATGAATTAGAGCGGAGACTGCGAGCCAGGCCTTCTCGCCAACTTCACTGTCTGACCTCACAAATGCGCTCCTAGAAGAAAAATTCCCATAAACACACTCCTAAACCTTGTGGAAAGCCTTCCCAGAAGAGTTGAAGCTGTTATAGCTGCAAGGGGGTGCCAACTCCATACTAAAACCCACGGATTAGAATAGGATGTTCATGTGAACATAAAGGCAGATGTCCCAAAACTTTTGGCAATATAGTGTATCTTAAAATAATGCTGCCTTCACGTGCTCTCAGAATGATTGGAAATTTGAGTTTCCTAGGTAAAAAATTGCACATGAACACCCTCTCATGTCGAAACTTGAATGCGATAAGCTTGTAATCATGACTTCAGAAGTGGGAATTTCAAATTATCAAATTATCAAAAAACATGAAGGCAGCATAAGGGGCCGTTTACACGACACCATTTTCAACTAAAATGGAAATTTTTTAATGCATTTTGGCCGTTCATTTACATGACAATGGTACTTTGGTGGCCTGAAAACACGAACGTTTGAAAACGGGTTTCAAAGTGCAAGTTTTTGAAAATCTTTGAGTAAACAACAAAAACATGAATGATGATGACGTCATGCACATGCGTGTTACATGTTCAGTCAATGTGTTTCATTGCCATATAATGGCCTGCCAGCAGAATACAGCGTTTTTAGTCATTTTCACTGATTTGTATGAATGGGGATCATTTTGACAATGGTGTTGTCTGTGTGTCGATAACTAAAAGGAAAAACTTTTCCATTTTAACCATATCGTTGTCATGTAAACGTACCCTCAGTTTACATGTTGAACTTGTCTTACCCTGTTGGCAAATTGTTTTAGTCTTGTTTTAAGCATAATAATAATAATAATAATAATAATAAACTACTATCATAATTAAAATAATCATAATAATAATCTTAATTCATGAAGAAGGAGTAGAGAAACAAAAACAGTCTTTTATAAACCAACAACAGCACATTGAGCAAGATTGCAGGACAGAAAGAACTCAAGGCTTAAATACATGGAAAATAATCAAGGAGAGCAGAAACAGGTGTGTGGAAACTAATTAACAGCCAGGGAAATTAAATAGGAACTCGGGCAAACAAGAACAGAGCAAACACAGTGAAAACAAAACCAAAACAGAACATATATACATTGTACAAAATATTGCAATTGCATTGGTAAAAAATCCTTACAAAATATATATTTTGTAAACTACTCATTTATCATGTGTTCTCTGATCCACAGCTCTGTATACAGACATGAGACAGAGAGGCCAGGTAGAGGTCGTGTGTCTTGGCTGGCTCTGGCAGGAGTGGAGGGTCTGCTGACAGACAGACAGGTGGGCCTTGTTCCTCTCCATCTCCAGCCAAGACATTACACAGTCATCAGCACTTCCACTGCCAACATGGCTGAGTGCAGACAGACAGAAAAATGGAGACCTCTCAGTCTGTCTGGCACCTCTGTCATTACAAAGGGTCATGGGTAATGAGAAGTAATCTCAGTTTTATCTATGGATAATCTAAAGAGTTGTATGGGTAAACAAACGTACACATGCTGATAATCATGACGTAGAACAGTGCAAGAGAGCAATAAGTGAGTATACCAGACTGAGCATAAAGTCAAACACTGCTCGACTGTGACAGGACAGCATGCTTCTGAATGTATTTAATTTGGCTGTGATGAATGAGGAGCTTACTCATCTCTAGCAGAGGGCAAGTGTGATTCACCACTACTCTTTGGTTTTTACTAATTAGCATTAGAAAATGTTCCTAAAACTTTAAAATTGTGCCTCAAACATCTTTGACATGTTGTTTGTTTTGGTGTTTGTTTTTTGGACAGGATAGTGAGTTGTTGTTTGTTTAGTTGAATTAGAAGAATAGAGGGAAAGCGTAGGTAAGTGAGCTGTCCTGATTGATTCTTTTGTTTTTCTCAGTTGTTAGGAAACTTTTAACCCTGTGGGAGTTGTAGTTTAGATTAGTTAGCTCACTAGTCCTTATTTAAGTCTTTTATAGGTTTATATATTCTTTGTTTGTTTGTTTTGTTACTTTTCTCTGCCAGTTAATTTTCTTTTTGCTCTGTCCCTCAGTTGTCCTCAGTGTGAAAAGATGGATCTCAAAATCTTACTGTCACGGCTGGAAAGAGTTCAGATATACAAAAGATGCTGGAAAACATCATCCAGGTGGATCATCTAGGTAATGACAGTGTTAAAGGGTTAGTTCACCCAAAAATAAGACCTTCGCTAATCTTCGGAACACAAATTTATTAAGATATTTTAGTTGAAATCCGATGGCTCCGTGAGGCCTGCATAGGGAGCAATGACATTTCCTCTCTCAAGACCCATAAAGGTACTAAAAACACATCTAAATCAGTTCATGTGAGTATAGTGGTTCAATTTTAATATTATAAAGAAGCGAGAATATTTTTGGTGCACCAAAAAAAAAAACTAAATATAATGACTTATTTAGTGATGGCCGATTTCAAAACACTGCTTCAGGAAGTTTCGGAACGTTATGAATCAGCGTATCGAGTCATGATTCGAATCGTGTGTCAAACCGCCAAACTGCTGATATCACGTGACTTTGGTGCTCCAAACAGCTGATTCGACAAGCTGATTCATTATGCTCCGATGCTTCCTGAAGCAGTGTTTTGAAATCGCCCATCACTATATAAGTTTTTTTTTTTTTGGCGCACAAAAATATTCTTGTCGCTTTATAATATTAATATTGAACCACTGTACTCACATGAACTGATTTAAATATGTTTTTAGTACCTTTATGGATCTTGACAGAGGAAATGTCTTTGCTCCCTATGCAGGCCTCACGGAGCCATCGGATTTCAACAAAAATATCTTAATTTGTGTTCCGAAGATTAACAAAGGTCTTACGGGTGTGGAACGGCATGAGGGTGAGTAATAAATGACAGAATTTTCATTTTTGGGTGAACTCTCCCTTTAAGAATATGTTTTTTTTTTTTTTTTTTTTTTTTTTTAAATTTAACTTTTATTTTGTCTATTGGACTATATGTAAACATCTTTTATGTTAAATATCTTATTCAGGACAGTACCTAAAAAATAACATGCATTTTGTATGATACCTCTTATTTTGAGCACAACTGCACACACACACACACACACACACACACACACACACACACACACACACACACACACACACACACACACACACACACACACACACACACACACACACACACACACACACACACACACACACACACACACACACACACACAGGTTTGTTTTTGTGAATTGTGGGGACATTCCATAGGCGCAATGGTTTTTATACTGTACAAACCGTATTCTCTATTGCCCTACACTACCCCTAAACCCATCACAGGAAACTGTGCACATTTTTACTTTCTCAAAAAACCTCATTCTATGTGATTTATAAGCCTTTTGAAAAATGGGGACATGGGGTAATGTCCTCATAAGTCACCCTCTCCTTGTAATACCTATGTCATAGCCATGTCATTATACAAATTTGTGTCCTGATATGTCACATACACACACACAATAGTGTTCAAAAGTTTGGGATCAGTGTTTTTTTTTCTTTTTTTTTTTCTTTTTTTGCGATATGGCAGTAACATGGCAGATAGTATATCAGACTAACTTCAGCAGGTTTAGTGTTCACATTGTGTCTTGGCTGCTCCTGTGCCACCACTGTTGGTCTGACTTGGTCTGACACTTGCCCTTAAACATTGTGGCCATCTGTAATGAATCAAGTCCTTCCCTTCAAAAGTGCTGAGTACAAACTGAACATAACAAGACTCCATTGTTTTGGTTTAATCTATCCAATAAACAGCTAGTCTAGGGTTATTGACAAAAATTATAGTCATTGTTTGCTGAAGGCTAGGTTGTGTGTGGTCTGAAAGTTGACGAAAAGCACTTTCTCTTGTACTTCATTAAATTGGTTTGATTGCTACATCTGTTATATAATCACATTTAGAATGGCAGTAATTTGCCTCGCTCTTCTCAATTCATACCGCACAAATACAGATCAAATTTCCTCATCTGTGTAAAGTTTGAGTTTGTCCTTAAAATATTTTTAGAAGTTAATCTGAAGAGATATTTGATCTCAATGCTGTCTTTGTGGTGTATCTGATACATTTCAGTCATTTTTAAATAGAGAATCATGAATATCCTTAATAATATCAACCAAAACCCCTCAGTCTGAGATAAATAAGAGTTTTTTAAAAAGCGATAGTTCAACCAAAAATGAAAATTCTGTCATTTAATCACCCTCATGCTATTCTACAGCTGTCTGACTTCCTCTGTTCTGTGGAACAGAAGGTGCATTTTTAATAATGTGCTGGTTGCTGCAATTACAAAGGAAGTTTTCAAGGTTCAAAAAGAATACAAAAGCACCATTTAAAGTATCATAAAAGTAGTCCATATGACTTGTGCAAGTCATCTGAAGTCATATGATAGCTATGATAGAAACAGCTGTCATAATTCATTTTAATTTTCTTCTCTGTTCTTCTTCTATGTAATTTTCTAATGGCATCGGATCATAAAGTGAGTCAGTTGAACCTGAGACCTGGATTAGAAAGATACTTGAACAAATCATCCACACTAGGGCTGCAATCGAAATCGCATACTTTCTGAGCAAGTACTTCTTTTAAATAAGAAATTACTTTGCGATATGTAAAAAGTATGTTCTATAGTATGAATGTATGTATGTATGTCCTGTGACCTAATGTGAATTTTGAAATACTACTCTTTTCACATAGCCTATTGTTATTCACCAACTATGGAATTATGCATATTTGGATACAGCTTAGTCTTGTCCTCACTATTACAGTAAATTGAAAACAGTAGCAAGAATATTCTTCAAAAATTCCCTGTTTGTGCTCCACAGAAGAAAGTAAGTGAAAGTGAGGATGCTAACAATAGTAGGTGAAGTATCCCTTTAAGAAAAAGCCACTTGTTAGACCCATAGACCAAAAAGCCCATCTGGAAGAAGGTCCCTACGGTCTCCAGAGCCTTGCTGGGAGAGATAGATGTCCTGTCTGGGCTGGCCAGTTTAGAGCTCACCCTGTGCCCTTAACCCAATGACCCTGGGGAGGTGAGGGGACACACTACAGTCGCTTCCACCCCCAACCCCTCGCAATCCCCCTACCCCCTCTTAAGAAGCCAGAACAAGGTTCGAAGAGAGCAGACACAGACACGAAGCTTCCCCTGGGGAGCCCTACTGAAGCCTTTCAAGTTCTCTACAAGACTGCACTATGGACAACATGAACTGAGGATGTATAAAAATATTTTTTTCTTTTTCTTTCTTTCTTTCTCTTTCTTTCTTTCTTTCTTTCTTTCTTTCTTTCTTTCTTTCTTTCTTTCTTTCTTTCTTTCTTTTTTTTTTATGAAGGAATGACCTTGCAGGAGCATTTGATCAAAAACTCTGTATATGGATGGAAAAAACAAAGAAAGGGAAGATGAAAAAGAGACAAAGGATCCATATTTAAATGTGAAGTTCACTGAACCTTCAATGAGTCAGTTGTTTTCTCTTCCTTGCCCCAATGTCTTTAGAAAATCACTTCTTCCCACTGCTTGTGTGCTTTCAATTTACTCAAGCTACTTTTTTCAGGTCCTGTTGCCTTATAAAAGTTCCTTTGATTTTAAAAGAGCAGTAAACAAATAGCAACACTTCTGCCATATGGGTTTACTTAAATAATTTATTGATTAGATGAACATTACCATTAAAGACATAAAAAAAAAAAAAAAAACATTCTATCATTTTGTACATGCAGTGGTTAAAATATGGCTCATGGTGAACTTAGCAATACTTTGGTCACTAGGCACAACTATTTTTTTTTTTTTTTTTTTTAGTATAACGCTTTTCACAATACACATTGTTTTAAAGAAGCTCATGATGTTAATGTATATAAAATCTTCATGCCTTTGTCACATAAAGCAGATTAGTGCTGGACAATAATATATATAAGATGTTTGAAAGAAGTCTCTTATGCTCACCCTTTATTTTGCTGGATTTATTTAATCAGGAATTCAGTAAAAACAGTAATATTGTGAAATATTATTACAATTTAAAAGAACTTTTTATGCTGCGTAATACTAATGTGGAAACTGTGGTACACTACCATTCAAAAGTTTGGGCCAAGTAAGATTTTTTTTTAAAAGTAAACAAACAAAGCAAAAAAACAAAACAACAAACAAACAAACAAACAAATAATTAATAATTGTGCATTAATAATATGTGAATAATACTGAACACAAAATTAGTATATTTGCATGATTTCTGAAAACAGTTATTTTAAATTACATTCGTATTTCACAATATTACTATTTTCACTGTATTTTTGTTCAAATAAATGCAGCCTTGGTGAGCATAAGTGACTTCTTAAACACTAAAAAATATTTTAATTATTACATTATTGTCACAGACACGCCAGGCTCCACCTCACCACAGTACCCACGCACTCAATCACCAGCTTATTAATCACCGCCACCTGCACCTCATTCACTCTACAATCACCAGCACTACAAAGCCACCACTCTCACACACACTCACTGTCCGGTCTCGTTTGCACTACGCCATGTATATGCTTACCTTAAGGACTCCCCTTCAACATACTTACCTGCTCCAGCGATCTCCTTCATCTCCTTCGTCTCCTGGTCCCTTCGTGTGCTTACCCATCTGTGTGTGTGAGTGTCTCCAACGTCTCCCTCCATCTCAGCTCAACTCCTGGATCCACAAACCACACAAGGACAGTATTACTTTATATTCATCTCTCAAGAACCTGATAACAGCCATTACCACTCTGTGTTCCACATATTGTTCCAATAAACTCACCTGGATTGCTTTTATCTCTGCCTCCGTGTCTATATCATAACAGAAGACCGGACCTTAACAACTAACGGCATGAGTACAAACGATCCATTCCAGGAACTCGTGGACGTGCTGCGTCGAGCACTCACACCACAGCCCTCGACATCGTCATCCCACAACACGGCTGTCTCCGCACCCACCAGCACCACTCCTTCACCTGCATTCACCGCCAGTCCCATGGCCAAACCGGCGCCCTACTCTGGATCGGCGGAGGAATGCAGCGGATTTCTTCTCCAATGTGAGCTGGTCCTGGAGATGCAGCCGCACCTCTACACCACAGACACGGCTAAAATAGCGTTCATTATTTCACAACTGCAAGGGAAGGCTCTGCAATGGGCAGATTCGTTGTGGACCCAGAAAGGCCCAGTCGTCCAATCCTATTCGGCGTTCGTCTCCCACTTCCGGGAAGTATTCGGGAAACCTCTGACTGATTCCTCGACTGGTGAGAAACTTTATAATCTAAAGCAAAGAAACCTATCTGTTAACGAATATGCCTTGCAGTTTCGAACGCTAGCCGCCACCAGCGGATGGAACGAGCAAGCCCTCATCACCACGTTCCGTCAGGGGCTGGAACCCTCCGTGCGGCTGCATCTCGCTGCATACGAGGACTCCATGGGATTAGAACGCTTCATCCAACTCGCCATCCGCGTGGGGTCCCGTATGCAGTCGTGCATTCAAGAACACCAGGGCCAGTCATCCACCACTAACCTCCTCCGTCGGTCCGAACCCGTCAGCTCCCCAGAACCAGCCAACGAACCCATGCAAATTGATCACTCTCGTCTCACCCCTAACGAAAGACAAAGAAGGCTGGCCCTGAATCTCTGTCTCTATTGCGGAACAATGGGGCATAATCTCTCCACATGCCCAATCCGTCCTCCTCGACCCGTGGTGAGTGCAATATTTCCCTCCATTCAGAAAATGAAACCACTCACCACAACTGTAACTCTTACTGCTGCTAACATCTCTGTTCCAGTGGTGGCGCTCCTTGATTCAGGGTCAGCCGGAAACTTCATCTCAGGCACCCTCTGTAGACAACTCAACCTTAAGATCTCTCCTTCACCGACGAGCTATCAAATCCACTCCATCACGGGCAAACCCCTAAGCCGCAGACACATCCGTCACTGCGTGGGCCCACTACAACTCAGCATCGGTATCCTGCACACTGAACACATCCATTTGCTGGTTCTGGAGGAATCCACCGCTGACGTGGTTCTAGGGCGCCCGTGGCTGGAACAACACAACCCCAACATCTCCTGGCGCACGGGCGAAGTCCTGAAGTGGGGCGATCACTGCTTCCCAGACTGCTTCCCAGCGCTTCCTGTTCCAAAACCTCCACTCTCCAAGTCTCTTCTCGTGAATGCCACGTCCATCGAGAGCCCTGTTGAGAAGCGCTCCGTGGATGTTCCCCCTGACTACGCCCCCTTCAGCGACGTCTTCTGCCCGCAACGCGCCTCCAAGCTTCCTCCACACCGGCCATGGGACTGCGCCATCGATCTGCTGCCGGGTGAACCAGTGCCCAGGGGACGCATATACCCCCTGTCCATACCGGAGGAGAAGGCCATGGAGGAATACATCAAGGAGGCACTCGAACAAGGTTACATCCGCCCGTCTACTTCCCCTGCTGCTTCAAGCTTCTTCTTCGTGGCAAAGAAGGACGGAGGCTTGAGGCCATGCATCGATTACCGTGCACTCAACAAGATCACCATCAAGTTCCGATACCCACTTCCCCTCGTCCCAGCGGCCCTGGAACATCTCCGCGGTGCCACTGTGTTCACCAAGTTGGACCTCCGCAGCGCGTATAACCTCATCCGGATACGTGAGGGGGACGAGTGGAAGACCGCCTTCGTCACGCCCACTGGACACTACGAGTACCTCGTGATGCCGTATGGCCTGGTCAACGCCCCCTCCGTATTCCAGGATTTCATCCACGAGGTGCTCCGGGAGTTTCTCCATAAGTCCGTTCTGGTTTATATAGATGACATCCTCATCTACTCCCGGAGCTTGGCCGAACATCGCCACCACGTTGCGGAGGTCCTCCAGCGCTTACGGCAGTTCCATCTCTTCCTCAAGGCTGAAAAATGCTCATTCCACCAACCCTCCGTCCAGTTCCTGGGGTACGTGATTGATCACAGTGGCATCCGGATGGACGAGGGGAAGGTCTCCGCCATACAGTCCTGGCCCACTCCTACCACCATCAAAGAACTCCAAAGATTCCTAGGTTTCTCCAATTTCTATCGCCGGTTCATCAAAAACTACAGCACAATCGTCAGTCCACTCACCAACCTCCTCCGTCACCAGCCCAAGTCTCTGTCCTGGTCTCCATTAGCCACCGACGCCTTTGAGACCCTGAAGAAGGCCTTCACCACCGCTCCCCTCCTCGTCCACCCTAACCCGGACCTCCCGTTCATAGTAGAGGTGGACGCATCTACCACCGGAGTGGGAGCGGTCCTTTCACAGCAGCAGGGGACACCAAGTAGACTCCATCCATGCGCCTTTATTCTCCCGCAAGCTCAACCCGGCGGAGGTCAACTACGACATCGGTGACCGCGAACTCCTGGCCGTCAAGCTTGCCCTTGAGGAGTGGAGGCATTGGTTGGAGGGAGCTACTCACCCATTTCAAGTCCTCACTGATCACAAGAATCTCGAATATCTGAAGGCCGCAAAGAGACTCAATCCTCGCCAAGCTCGCTGGGCTATGTTCTTCTCTAGATTCAACTTCTCCATCTCCTACCGTCCTGGTTCAAAGAATACGAAGGCTGACGCCTTATCTCGCCTCTATGCTCCTGAGGAAAAGCCCGAAAAACCTGATACTATTCTGCCGGAGTCCATCTTCATGAGCCCCATCCAGTGGTCCGAAGATACCATTCCCTCCGCCAATGCCTCCACACGCACTCCGCCGGGTTGCCCACCGGGCTTGCAGTACATCACACGGACACGTCGCACTCCACTCCTGCACAGCGTTCACTCTTCACTTGGCACTGGTCACCCGGGGGTCAAGGAGACCCTCTCGTTGCTCAAACAACGCTTCTGGTGGCCCAACATGGCCAACGACGTCAGGAGGTACGTGCAGGGCTGCAGGGAGTGTGCCATCTCCAAGAGCCCACGCCATCTTCCCACCGGCAAGCTCTTTCCTCTGCCCGTTCCTGAGAGACCCTGGTCACACCTGGGAGTGGACTTCGTCACCGATCTCCCCGAGTCTGACGGTCACACATGCATCCTGGTGGTGGTGGACCGCTTCTCAAAGTCCTGCCGTCTGATACCCCTGGAGGGTCTACCTACCGCCATGGCCACCGCAGAACTAATGTTTAATCATGTTTTTCGCTATTATGGATTACCTGAAGACATCGTCTCCGACAGAGGACCCCAGTTTGTCTCACACGTCTGGAAAGCCTTCTTCTCCCTCCTGGGTGTGACCGTCAGCCTATCGTCTGGATACCATCCTCAGTCGAACGGGCAGACGGAACGGAAGATCCAGGAGATCGGCCGCTTCCTGCGTACCTTCTGTCACGGCCACCAGAACTCCTGGAACCAGTACCTGGGTTGGGCCGAGTACGCACAAAACTCTCTCCGCCAAGCCTCAACGGGACTAACACCCTTCCAGTGCGTACTCGGCTACCAACCCCCGATGTTCCCCTGGGACGGGGAACCCTCCAACGTTCCGGCAGTCGACTACTGGTTCCGGGAGAGCGAGAGGGTGTGGGACTCAGCTCACCACCAGCTGCAGAGGGCCCTGCGCAGACGCAAGATGGCAGCCGACCTTCGACGCTCCGAGGCTCCTGTCTACCAGCCGGGGCAGAAGGTCTGGCTGTCCACCCGGGACATCAGGATGCGTCTGCCCTGCAAAAAGCTGAGTCCCCGCTTCATTGGCCCGTTCACCATCCTTCGGCAGATCAACCCCGTCACCTATCGTCTCCAACTCCCGGCACAGTATAGTAGAATCCATCCTACATTTCACGTGTCTCTACTTAAACCTCACCACCCTTCTGTTGTTCCCTCCACAGAGCCTGACGTGGCAGCCGCCGAGCCCCCCCTTCCACTTCTCCTAGAGGACGGCACAGCCTACGTGGTCCACGAGATCTTGGATTCCCGGCGCCGTGGTGGTAAACTCGAATACCTCGTGGACTGGGAGGACTATGGTCCCGAGGAACGCTCATGGATTCCCAGGAACGATATCCTTGATCCTCTTCTGTTACAGAACTTCCATACCAACCATCCAGACAGACCTGCCCCACGACCCAGGGGAAGACCACCACGACGTCGGGGTCCGCGGCCCTCAGGAGCGGGCCGTGGGAGGGGGGGTACTGTCACAGACACGCCAGGCTCCACCTCACCACAGTACCCACGCACTCAATCACCAGCTTATTAATCACCGCCACCTGCACCTCATTCACTCTACAATCACCAGCACTACAAAGCCACCACTCTCACACACACTCACTGTCCGGTCTCGTTTGCACTACGCCATGTATATGCTTACCTTAAGGACTCCCCTTCAACATACTTACCTGCTCCAGCGATCTCCTTCATCTCCTTCGTCTCCTGGTCCCTTCGTGTGCTTACCCATCTGTGTGTGTGAGTGTCTCCAACGTCTCCCTCCATCTCAGCTCAACTCCTGGATCCACAAACCACACAAGGACAGTATTACTTTATATTCATCTCTCAAGAACCTGATAACAGCCATTACCACTCTGTGTTCCACATATTGTTCCAATAAACTCACCTGGATTGCTTTTATCTCTGCCTCCGTGTCTATATCATAACAATTATATATTATTACGTTATAATTATTCTTTTGCTTTTTTTATTTGCTATATAGTATACATAACTTTATATATAGTTTACAATTTGAGATTATATAAAGATTTTTCTATGTAGTGTATATAACTTTACCTGAGTATACTGTATGTATGCAGATAAAGATGGATATACTATATCCACCTTTATTTATTTTTATATAGTCAGAGTTGTGGAAAGTTACTTTTAAAAGTAATGCATTACTTCCTAAAAAAGTAACTAATTGCATTGCTTAGTTACTTTTTATGGAATGTAATGCGTTACATTACTTTTTCATTACTTTTTCTCAGCTAGGCTGGGCTTGTTTGTTTTTAATAACAACAAAAAAAGTCTAAGTTTGGCAAATGTAAAGGCCCTTTCACACCATAAAAGAAATGAATAAGTTACAGTCTGATCACAAATGTGATGTTTAGTTTTGCTTATGGTTAAATTGGATCATCGAAAATCAGCAGTGTTGCTTAATAAAGTGAGATTAAACAAAGTATATTTGTTTAATTTAATATATTTAATCATTGCAGATTTGTGCAGTATTCTGAGATTGCATTTCACTGTTTTATTCATTTTGAGGACTACTGTTTTTGTGCTCACATTTAGTCTAGGTCTAGAATAATCATGTCATGTTTACACACAATGCCTCTGCACTTTTGATTTCTCTCAACATGGGAGAGCTGTCAGTCAATACATGGGAAAACAAAGTAACGTGCGTTACTTATTTGAAAAAAGTAACTCTGATTATGTAACTCAAGTTACTTGTAATGAGTTACCCCCAACATTGTAGAATAGCTGTGCAATAATATAGTTAACATTTTGCAATGATATGAATTGAAATCACACACAGAAGGCTGGAAACACGGCCGCTGCTGCTGCGCTGCCATGCATCAATAGTGCTACACACCAGCGCACACTCTGGTTCCCACAATCTGTTAAAACAGTTGAAGAGGTCACTTTCTCTCATATAACCCACCCCCTCGCTCCGCTGCACAGCTGTCTTTCGTTTGGATTAAGCCAAGAATAAAGCAGGAAGTGGAAATTAAACAAGGGCAGAGTCATGTAAGTTATCAAGGAAGGAGAAACCTGAATCCAACAACCCATGGAGTGGGTGGGACATCAAAGTTTGCTCATCAACGGAAATTATAGCAGAAAGCAGAGAAATGATGGCTGTATCTTCTTTCATTACTGCTTTCATTCTTTAGTTTTGTATCCAATCAAAGGATGTTTCTTCAACTATGGGCATTTTTTTATATCATTTTGAGGTGAAAATTACATTTTAAAAGAATTTATGTTCTTATATATGAGTTTATGTATTCTAAATACAAGCAAAAATAATGTTTGTACAACTTTTTGACAAATACAGCTTGTTTGGACATTGTCATTTATACGTGACATTCACCAGTCTTCACACATCATGGCTCATATTTCATCTCAAGTTCTATCTTTTTTGACTAGTACTCTAACTTAAAAAAAATTTAAGCCTATTGGGACAACATGTTTGTTGTGGTGTTAATGCTATCAGTAATCTGAACTTAAATAAACAGCTGATCTTAATACATTTTCAAAAAAATATTTAAATGATGCATTATATGCTTATATGTGTCACAGACACGCCAGGCTCCACCTCACCACAGTACCCACGCACTCAATCACCAGCTTATTAATCACCGCCACCTGCACCTCATTCACTCTGCAATCACCAGCACTACAAAGCCACCACTCTCACACACACTCACTGTCCGGTCTCGTTTGCACTACACCATGTATATGCTTACCTTAAGGACTCCCCTTCGACATACTTACCTGCTCCAGCGATCTCCTTCATCTCCTTCGTCTCCTGGTCCCTTCGTGTGCTTACCCATCTGTGTGTGTGAGTGTCTCCAACGTCTCCCTCCATCTCAGCTCAACTCCTGGATCCACAAACCACACAAGGACAGTATTACTTTATATTCATCTCTCAAGAACCTGATAACAGCCATTACCACTCTGTGTTCCACATATTGTTCCAATAAACTCACCTGGATTGCTTTTATCTCTGCCTCCGTGTCTATATCATAACAGAAGACCGGACCATAACAACTAACGGCATGAGTATAAACGATCCATTCCAGGAACTCGTGGACGTGCTGCGTCGAGCACTCACACCACAGCCCTCAACATCGTCATCCCACAACACGGCTGTCTCCGCACCCACCAGCACCACTCCTTCACCTGCATTCACCGCCAGTCCCATGGCCAAACCGGCGCCCTACTCTGGATCGGCGGAGGAATGCAGCGGATTTCTTCTCCAATGTGAGCTGGTCCTGGAGATGCAGCCGCACCTCTACACCACAGACACGGCTAAAATAGCGTTCATTATTTCACAACTGCAAGGGAAGACTCTGCAATGGGCAGATTCGTTGTGGACCCAGAAAGGCCCAGTCGTCCAATCCTATTCGGCGTTCGTCTCCCACTTCCGGGAAGTATTCGGGAAACCTCTGACTGATTCCTCGACTGGTGAGAAACTTTATAATCTAAAGCAAAGAAACCTATCTGTTAACGAATATGCCTTGCAGTTTCGAACGCTAGCCGCCACCAGCGGATGGAACGAGCAAGCCCTCATCACCACGTTCCGTCAGGGGCTGGAACCCTCCGTGCGGCTGCATCTCGCTGCATACGAGGACTCCATGGGATTAGAACGCTTCATCCAACTCGCCATCCGCGTGGGGTCCCGTATGCAGTCGTGCATTCAAGAACACCAGGGCCAGTCATCCACCACTAACCTCCTCCGTCGGTCCGAACCCGTCAGCTCCCCAGAACCAGCCAACGAACCCATGCAGATTGATCACTCTCGTCTCACCCCTAACGAAAGACAAAGAAGGCTGGCCCTGAATCTCTGTCTCTATTGCGGAACAATGGGGCATAATCTCTCCACATGCCCCATCCGTCCTCCTCGACCCGTGGTGAGTGCAATATTTCCCTCCATTCAGAAAATGAAACCACTCACTACAACTGTAACTCTTACTGCGGCTAACATCTCTGTTCCAGTGGTGGCGCTCCTTGATTCAGGGTCAGCCGGAAACTTCATCTCAGGCACCCTCTGTAGACAACTCAACCTTAAGATCTCTCCTTCACCGACGAGCTATCAAATCCACTCCATCACGGGCAAACCCCTAAGCCGCAGACACATCCGTCACTGCGTGGGCCCACTACAACTCAGCATCGGTATCCTGCACACTGAACACATCCATTTGCTGGTTCTGGAGGAATCCACCGCTGACGTGGTTCTAGGGCGCCCGTGGCTGGAACAACACAACCCCAACATCTCCTGGCGCACGGGCGAAGTCCTGAAGTGGGGCGATCACTGCTTCCCAGACTGCTTCCCAGCGCTTCCTGTTCCAAAACCTCCACTCTCCAAGTCTCTTCTCGTGAATGCCACGTCCATCGAGAGCCCTGTTGAGAAGCGCTCCGTGGATGTTCCCCCTGACTACGCCCCCTTCAGCGACGTCTTCTGCCCGCAACGCGCCTCCAAGCTTCCTCCACACCGGCCATGGGACTGCGCCATCGATCTGCTGCCGGGTGAACCAGTGCCCAGGGGACGCATATACCCCCTGTCCATACCGGAGGAGAAGGCCATGGAGGAATACATCAAGGAGGCACTCGAACAAGGTTACATCCGCCCGTCTACTTCCCCTGCTGCTTCAAGCTTCTTCTTCGTGGCAAAGAAGGACGGAGGCTTGAGGCCATGCATCGATTACCGTGCACTCAACAAGATCACCATCAAGTTCCGATACCCACTTCCCCTCGTCCCAGCGGCCCTGGAACATCTCCGCGGTGCCACTGTGTTCACCAAGTTGGACCTCCGCAGCGCGTATAACCTCATCCGGATACGTGAGGGGGACGAGTGGAAGACCGCCTTCGTCACGCCCACTGGACACTACGAGTACCTCGTGATGCCGTATGGCCTGGTCAACGCCCTCCGTATTCCAGGATTTCATCCACGAGGTGCTCCGGGAGTTTCTCCATAAGTCCGTTCTGGTTTATATAGATGACATCCTCATCTACTCCCGGAGCTTGGCCGAACATCGCCACCACGTTGCGGAGGTCCTCCAGCGCTTACGGCAGTTCCATCTCTTCCTCAAGGCTGAAAAATGCTCATTCCACCAACCCTCCGTCCAGTTCCTGGGGTACGTGATTGATCACAGTGGCATCCGGATGGACGAGGGGAAGGTCTCCGCCATACAGTCCTGGCCCACTCCTACCACCATCAAAGAACTCCAAAGATTCCTAGGTTTCTCCAATTTCTATCGCCGGTTCATCAAAAACTACAGCACAATCGTCAGTCCACTCACCAACCTCCTCCGTCACCAGCCCAAGTCTCTGTCCTGGTCTCCATTAGCCACCGACGCCTTTGAGACCCTGAAGAAGGCCTTCACCACCGCTCCCCTCCTCGTCCACCCTAACCCGGACCTCCCGTTCATAGTAGAGGTGGACGCATCTACCACCGGAGTGGGAGCGGTCCTTTCACAGCAGCAGGGGACACCAAGTAGACTCCATCCATGCGCCTTCTTCTCCCGCAAGCTCAACCCGGCGGAGGTCAACTACGACATCGGTGACCGCGAACTCCTGGCCGTCAAGCTTGCCCTTGAGGAGTGGAGGCATTGGTTGGAGGGAGCTACTCACCCATTTCAAGTCCTCACTGATCACAAGAATCTCGAATATCTGAAGGCCGCAAAGAGACTCAATCCTCGCCAAGCTCGCTGGGCTATGTTCTTCTCTAGATTCAACTTCTCCATCTCCTACCGTCCTGGTTCAAAGAATACGAAGGCTGACGCCTTATCTCGCCTCTATGCTCCTGAGGAAAAGCCCGAAAAACCTGATACTATTCTGCCGGAGTCCATCTTCATGAGCCCCATCCAGTGGTCCGAAGAAACCATTCCCTCCGCCAATGCCTCCACACGCACTCCGCCGGGTTGCCCACCGGGCTTGCAGTACATCACACGGACACGTCGCACTCCACTCCTGCACAACGTTCACTCTTCACTTGGCACTGGTCACCCGGGGGTCAAGGAGACCCTCTCGTTGCTCAAACAACGCTTCTGGTGGCCCAACATGGCCAACGACGTCAGGAGGTACGTGCAGGGCTGCAGGGAGTGTGCCATCTCCAAGAGCCCACGCCATCTTCCCACCGGCAAGCTCTTTCCTCTGCCCGTTCCTGAGAGACCCTGGTCACACCTGGGAGTGGACTTCGTCACCGATCTCCCCGAATCTGACGGTCACACATGCATCCTGGTGGTGGTGGACCGCTTCTCAAAGTCCTGCCGTCTGATACCCCTGGAGGGTCTACCTACCGCCATGGCCACCGCAGAACTAATGTTTAATCATGTTTTTCGCTATTATGGATTACCTGAAGACATCGTCTCCGACAGAGGACCCCAGTTTGTCTCACACGTCTGGAAAGCCTTCTTCTCCCTCCTGGGTGTGACCGTCAGCCTATCGTCTGGATACCATCCTCAGTCGAACGGGCAGACGGAACGGAAGATCCAGGAGATCGGCCGCTTCCTGCGTACCTTCTGTCACGGCCACCAGAACTCCTGGAACCAGTACCTGGGTTGGGCCGAGTACGCACAAAACTCTCTCCGCCAAGCCTCAACGGGACTAACACCCTTCCAGTGCGTACTCGGCTACCAACCCCCGATGTTCCCCTGGGACGGGGAACCCTCCAACGTTCCGGCAGTCGACTACTGGTTCCGGGAGAGCGAGAGGGTGTGGGACTCAGCTCACCACCAGCTGCAGAGGGCCCTGCGCAGACGCAAGATGGCAGCCGACCTTCGACGCTCCGAGGCTCCTGTCTACCAGCCGGGGCAGAAGGTCTGG
The DNA here is from genome assembly GCF_024489055.1 of Chanodichthys erythropterus. Classification (NCBI taxonomy): domain Eukaryota; kingdom Metazoa; phylum Chordata; class Actinopteri; order Cypriniformes; family Xenocyprididae; genus Chanodichthys; species Chanodichthys erythropterus. Next base: position 20,696,586 of record NC_090239.1, read on the forward strand.
CTGTCCACCCGGGACATCAGGATGCGTCTGCCCTGCAAAAAGCTGAGTCCCCGCTTCATTGGCCCGTTCACCATCCTTCGGCAGATCAACCCCGTCACCTATCGTCTCCAACTCCCGGCACAGTATAGTAGAATCCATCCTACATTTCACGTGTCTCTACTTAAACCTCACCACCCTTCTGTTGTTCCCTCCACAGAGCCTGACGTGGCAGCCGCCGAGCCCCCCCTTCCACTTCTCCTAGAGGACGGCACAGCCTACGTGGTCCACGAGATCTTGGATTCCCGGCGCCGTGGTGGTAAACTCGAATACCTCGTGGACTGGGAGGACTATGGTCCCGAGGAACGCTTATGGATTCCCAGGAACGATATCCTTGATCCTCTTCTGTTACAGAACTTCCATACCAACCATCCAGACAGACCTGCCCCACGACCCAGGGGAAGACCACCACGACGTCGGGGTCCGCGGCCCTCAGGAGCGGGCCGTGGGAGGGGGGGTACTGTCACAGACACGCCAGGCTCCACCTCACCACAGTACCCACGCACTCAATCACCAGCTTATTAATCACCGCCACCTGCACCTCATTCACTCTGCAATCACCAGCACTACAAAGCCACCACTCTCACACACACTCACTGTCCGGTCTCGTTTGCACTACACCATGTATATGCTTACCTTAAGGACTCCCCTTCGACATACTTACCTGCTCCAGCGATCTCCTTCATCTCCTTCGTCTCCTGGTCCCTTCGTGTGCTTACCCATCTGTGTGTGTGAGTGTCTCCAACGTCTCCCTCCATCTCAGCTCAACTCCTGGATCCACAAACCACACAAGGACAGTATTACTTTATATTCATCTCTCAAGAACCTGATAACAGCCATTACCACTCTGTGTTCCACATATTGTTCCAATAAACTCACCTGGATTGCTTTTATCTCTGCCTCCGTGTCTATATCATAACAATATGATGCATTGTCATATTTTAATTTTTAGGGAAAAACTGCAATTCTGTCATTTTGTATCTTTTTTTTTTTTCTAAACCATATCTTTTCTCATTATGCATTGATTTTTAAGTTATGCATTGACACATGTGATAGTCATTTAACAAAAAAGAAAAAAAATGCTAGTAAAAAATATATTCAAATATTAAATTTGTTGACAAGCATTCGATGAATGATACTGAACTGTCTTGGATAGAAGCTCCTCATTTTCCCACACTGATGCTTGACATGCAGGGAAACATTTTGTACCACTTAAGTAAAGCCATGATTGTATATTCCAGTAATACAGACAGGATCTCTTCATTTTGATCCTGCCTCCAGTAATAGAAGTGACTGAAATGACTGACAAGACTTACATAAAAGAATTCATAAATCAAAACTGTAGCATTTAAGCTGCTGGATGGCTAGATTATTTCATCAGATGCAAAAATGAGGCATTTTGTGATTATGCAAACCGGAGACATCATTATTAACAAGATAATTTTACATCCTCTAGTTGGACCTAATAATGTGTGTTCAGTGTGTTTCTCCTTTTCTGTTCATTTGCTCTGTTTGCTTTGGCTGGCTATCACTGAAGGAAAAGGATCTTTTTTCCCCCCGCAAGGCCGGAGGAGGCCTGTATACTCGTGTGCTCTCTGCTCAGACCAGTGAGATGTTGGCCAACACTGCCTCTCTTGTTCTGCCTGTGTCTGTGTTACCAGAGGTCATGGGATGAGTCACACATGAAGGCAATGCATAGAAGCAACACGGCAGACCTTTACAGCCTCTGCAGGTGGATAAATACCACACAAAAGTAATGACGGAAAGATATGTGTGTTTGTGTTGTAGTCTGCTTCAGACCATGAAGCACCATCAGAAACAGGAGGGTTCAACTGTTACTGATGGTAATGTGCTGGAACTTGTGCTGTTTATCTTCAAACTCCTAAATAGTGATGATATTGTAAATAGCCTTTTCCTATACAACACTTTTTAGCTTGGCCGATGAGCTTTCAAACACATTCTTTTTGCAATTACTTTTAAGCATTTGCTCTCAGGGTGTTTTTAGTGGATCTTCGCACAGGTTCAGCTCATATCATCTGATATCTGATATTTTTTCTGTTCATTTTGAACAGAATATGTTATTATCATTTCAGCAAACTTTTGTTGTGCTTGAAAAGTGTGTTGCCCTTTTATAAATGCCACTTGGTTGATATTTTGTATCTCATGCAAAGATATTAATGAATTTTTAAAGGGTTAGTTCAACCAAAAATAAAATTCTGTCATTAATTACTCACGCTCATGTCGTTCCACACCCATAAGACCTTCGTTCATCTTTGGAACACAAATTAAGATATTTTTGATAAAATCCAATGGCTCAGTGTGGCCTGCATCGCCAGCAAGACAATTAACACTTTCAATGCCCAGAAAGCTGTGACTACAGTGGTTCAACCTTAATGTTATGAAGCTATGTGAATACTTTTTGTGCGCAAAAAACAACAAAAAAATGACTTTATGACAATATCTAGTGATGGGCGATTTCAAAACACTGCTTCATAAAGCTTCGAAGCTTTACAAATCTTTTGTTTTGAATCAGTGGTTCGGAACTTGTATCAAACTGCCAAAGTCACGCCCCCCAGTGGTGAACCATTGAAATTTCGAAACACCTAACGAAGCCTCATTTACTGAAATCACATGACTTTGGTGCTCCGAATCCCTGATTCGAAACAAAAGATTCGTAAAGCTTCATGAAGCAATGTTATGAAATCACCCATAACTAGATATTGTCATAAAGTCATTTTTTTGGTTGTTTTGGTGCACAGAAAGTATTCTCATTGCTTCATAACATTAAGGTTGAACCACTCTAATCACATGAACTGTTTTAATTACATCTTTAGTAGCTTTCTGGGCATCTGAAAGTGTTAATTGTCTTGCTGGCAATGGAGGCCACACTGAGCCACTGGATTTGATCAAAAATATCTTAATTTGTGTTCCGAAGATGAACGAAGGTCTTACGGGTGTGAAATGACATGAGTGTGAGTAATTAATGACAGAATTTTCATTTTTGGGTGAACTAACCCTTTAAGTATCCATATTTTTTGATGTCACTGTACTTATTAAGTGTTTGTGGTTTCTTTAATCAAGTTCTGTTTATTCAAGAATTTCACAGTATTCAAAATATAGAAGAGCATACTATATACAGTAGGTCACAGTGATTTTGCCAAGATATGTTCCTGGCTCAACATATTATGTTGATCCTGGAACAACATTTCTGTCAGAAAATTTAGTCTTAACCCTATCTCTACCCCTAAACCTAACCCTACCTATAATTTATCCCTAAATCAGAGTGAAATTATAGGTGAATAACACTGATGTAGGAGCACCTAACCCTGGATGTAAGCCTAAACTTTACATAAAGTGTAAACTTGCCCCTTAAACCTGATTGATTGATTGATTGATTGATTGATTGATTGATTGATTGATTGATTGATTGGATTGTTGTTCCAGGAACATGTTGAACTTGGTGAAATCACATTCACTGCATTCATTCCAGCACTGAAGAAGTTTTCTGAACAGAGTCGGATCTGTGCCTAACTGTGCTCTTAAAACCAGGATGAACCAAAAGAACTCGGGTCCCAGTGAACTCCAGCACTCCCCTGACAGTTCATACAGCCTTCCATGTGTGTCTCAAAGTTCATTGCAAGTGCACCAAAAATAGAAACAGTGTGTATGTCTTACATGTGTGTTTGGATTTGAAAAGTGCATCAACCACATGAAAACAAGATAAACTGGTGTTAAAAGGTGTTTTTCATTCAAATGGTGTGTTCATAATTTAAAATGCCTCTATTATGCTTTTTTAAAGGTTCCTGATTTTGTTTTGGAGGTCTACAATAGATTTACATGCGTCAAAGGTAAAAAAACAAAACAAAAAACACTTTAATTTTCTCATAATATACACTGCACATCAACTAATTCCTCAAAGAGTCTGAAAATGGTTTGTTTGAAGATTCATTCTCTCTAAACCCTTCCTTTCTGAGAGCCTACTCTGCTCTGATTGGTCAGATGGCCCAGTCTGTTGTGATTGGTCTGATGGTTACAGCGCATGTCGGAAACGAAACTTCCATTACTGTATCTGAATTTCAGCTCCAGAGGCTTCCTCAGCACTCAACAAACAGTGATACGACCAGTAACGTTTCCCGTATCAATTCCAGCATGAGTCCTCATCCTTTTGAAGTACATGCAAAGGATTCACAGCACAGAAAAAAAGCGTCTTCTTGACATGTCAACAACACGAACCAAACACTTCCAGGCCTCAGCAACAACAGTGTTAGAGGGCGGGTCAAAGTAGACGTTCACAGGCAGCAAATGATGACCATATACTGTGCTCAGCATAAATGAGTACACCCCCTTTGAAAAGTAACATTTTAAACAATATCTCAATGAACACAAAAAAAGTTTCCAAAATGCTGACAAGAATAAGTTTTATATGACATCTGTTAAACTTATAACATGAAAGTAAGGTTAATAATATAACTTAGATTACACATTTTTCAGTTTTACTCAAATTAGGGTGATGCAAAAATTTTAGACTACAAATGTCTAATTTAACAAGAATTCTACCACAGGTGAGTCTAATTATTCATTACACAGGTGTCCAGCAGACAGTTGACTATAAAAGAGTGTTAAAACCCCTTCCCATTTCATGCTGTCAGCAATGGCACCACATGGAAGAGAAATGTCACAAGCTACAAGGCTACAAGAAGATCAGCAAAGCTTTACTTATCAGTCTGAATACTGTAGCAAAAGTGGTACAAAAATGTAAAAAAGATGGAACCATCTCACAGAGACGTCCAGGCCGTCCATGGAAGTTAACACCTTGACAGGAGCATCTTCTGATGAGAAGGGTTGAAGACTATTTCCCATGACACAATACAGTGCACGCTGCAGAGGAATGGCATGCGTGGGTGCCGTCCACGAAAGAAGCCTCTCCTAAAGCCCATGCACAAAAAAGCCCGCCTAGAGTTTTCCAGGGCCCATGCTGACAAAGATGAAGACTACTGGTACTCTATACTCTGGAGTGATGAGACCAAGATAAATGTTTTTGGAACTGATGGCTTCAAAACTGTATGGCGTCACAAAGGTGATGAATACAAAGAAAAATGCATGGTGCCTAAAGTAAAACATGGTGGTGGCAGTGTCCTTATGTGGGGCTGCATGAATGCTGCTGGTGTCGGGGAGCTGCATTTCATTGATGCCATCATGAATTCACAGATGTACTGCTCTATACTGAAAGAGAAGATGCTACCATCACTCCGTGCCCTTGGTCGTCGTGCACTTTTCAACATGACAATGATCCTAAACACACATCTAAGGCTACTGTTGGATTTCTGAAGAAGAACAGGGTGAAAGTGATTCAGTGGCTCCTGATCTGAACCCAATCGAACACCTATGGGGAATTCTGAAGAGACAAGTTGAGCATCACTCTCCATCCAGCATCCAGTCTCTAAAAAAGGTCATTCTTGAAGAATGGAAAAAGATAGATGTTGCAAAACATCGCCAACTTTTATCATTCCATGCCTAGAAGACTTGGTGCTGTCATTAAAAATCATTGAGGCCATACAAAGTACTAGATCTAGTAGTTTTACTCATTGGTGTACTCATTTTTGCATCACCCTAATTTGAGTAAAACTGAAAAATGTGTAATCTAAGCTATATTATTAACCTTACTTTCATGTTATAAGTTAAACAGATGTTATATTAAACTCAGTCCTGTCAACATTTTGGAAATTGTTTTTGTTTTCATTGAGATATTGTTTAAAATGTTACTTTTCAAAGGGGGTGTACTCATTTATGCTGAGCACTGTATGCTGGCATTATGTTACATTATTAAGTATGTTACAGGAAGTGAGACTGGAATTGCTGACAACTCATTTCGACAGTTTTGAATTGATTCTTTCATTTACGAGACTATAACTTTATTTGTCATGCACTTTGATCTTTGAAACTTTGTACACATTCAAATACAGCTATATTACACACTGTATACCAAAAGTACAATAGACGCACTTTAAATGATGTTAACATGTTATTACATATTTATGTTCTTTTGCCTCACTTTGCATTTCCGGTTTCCACATGTTTATAATACGAAGGACTAACCAAAATAATACAAAAACAAGTAATGATAGCAAATATTCCTTCAATACATTAAGAGGACAACAACTGCAAAACATTACAGACCTGCATTTCCAAAGTGGTTTTCTTTTCTTTCTTTCATTTTTTTTTGTTTTTTTTTTGTGAGAAATATGAGAGTGGCTCTGAAGGTCAAGTGTGCAGTGGGGGTGGAGGTTGGTGGCAGGGGTTAATGAGGATGACAGAGGGGGTCTTAAGCACAGACATGAGTGTGTGAAAGGGTTAAAAAGGTTTTAGTCAGGGAGCGCAACCCCAGATTAAACGGCCAGTAGAACAATACCATGGATTTACTTCAGATAACCCACATTACCAACCAGCGAGATGGAACCTTTTAGCCCCGAAACAAAATAATAAGTATCTTTACAACCAGCCTATTAACTACCATCTGTTGGGCCGCTGACCAGACCCTCTGGCTGCAAAGAGCGTGTCGTTTAGCGTGGGAGCGAGAGGTGGCTGGAGGGGGAGGAAAGAAAAAGAGCGATTAAGAGAAAGAGTCAATCTGTTTCACAAAAGCAATTTATTTATAATAGAATTTATATAAAAAAAAGAAGCTAAAGCATAGCACCAATAGTGGAGGCAGCAGATGGCAATGGCATTATGAAAAAAAAAAAAAAAAAACGAAATAGTTACAGTTATTCTTATTAATATTCACATTAAACATTTTTTAGTCAAATAATTTAATTTATTTGTCTAAGACTGTTAATCACATGCTTAAAGCAATATCAAGTAAATTTGAGTTTTTAATCCTAACTAGCCACGGCCATGGCAAGTGATACAAAAATGGTTTAAATTACCAATCCACATGTATTAAACATCAAATATGTTCTGATAATAGTAATTGCGATACATCACATTTTTCTTCATTTTGATTCCAGACAGACATACTGTACATTCAGGCTGCTTACAGTTGTCAAGCAACATAACAACTTGGCACATAAACAACCATCTGCATTTTGCAACGGCTTCAAACGTGGCTCATCCAATTAGAATTTAGAGCCAAACTATGTGTATCACACCACTGTGTCCCAATTCACCTACTTAGAATATGCAGTAAAACTATATTGTGTTTTTGAGATGGTGAAAGTACATTGAAGATCTGCCAGTCGCGGCCTTTTCATACATCAAGTTCTGCTGATGCTTTTGAATAATGATGCATTTGCAAGTTAATGCAAGCCAAACATCCCTCTTGTGAAATTTTACAATCCGCATCTTTATTAAATGTGTGTTCTCAATGTGTTTCAGATGAAATATAACATGGATAACAGCAAATAAATCATTTTAATGAAGTTCAAAATTTGATTCACATTATAATTTTAAGTAAAAATGTAGTATTATGCATTAAAAATGACACAACACATGGCGCTATACTGGAGCTCTTTATTGATTTCTGGTTTTGGCAGCATCACATCTGTCAGATCAATATAACAGCCCTCATCTGACCCCCACCACATTTGAGTGATACAATAAATGGCAAAATAAATACGGCTATTATTTATTAAATCCATGAGGCTGACAATTTTCCTTAAAGATTAAAGGCACACATTTACTTAAAGGTGCCAGAACTTTTTTAAAAAAAAAGATGTAATATAAGTCTAAGGTGTCCCCTGAATGTGTCTGTGAAGTTTCAGCTCAAAATACACCATAGATTTTTTTTATTAATTTTTTTAACTGCCTATTTTGGGGCATGATTATAAATGAGCCGATTCAGGGCTACTGGCCCTTTAATTCTCGTGCTCCACGCCCACGGAGCTCGCGCTTGCCTTGAACAGGGCATAAACAAAGTTTACAGCTAATATAACCCTCAAATGGATCTTTACAAAGTGTTCGTCATGCATGCTGCATGCATACATCGGATTATGTGAGTATTGTATACTGTTATATTGTTTACATTGATTCTGAATGAATTTGAGGCTATGCTCCATGGCTAACGGCTAATTTTACACTGTTGGAAAGATTTATAAAGAATGAAGTTGTGTTTATGCATTATACAGACTGCAAGTGTTTAAAAATGAAAATAGCGACGGCTCTTGTCTCCGTGAATACAGTAAGAAACGATGGTAACTTTAACCACATTTAATAGTACATTAGCAAATGCTAACAAAAAGACAATTTACAAATATCACTATAAATGTCATGATATCATGGATTATGTCAGTTATTATTGCTCCATCTACCATTTTTTGCTATTGTTCTTGCTTCCTTACCTAGTCTGTTTATTCACCTGTGCACATCCAGACGTTGATACTGGCTGCCCTTGTCTAATGCCTTTCATAATGTTGGGACCGTGGGCTGGCATATGCAAATATTGGGGCGTACACCCCGACTGTTACGTAACAGTCGGTGTTATGTTGAGATTTGCCTGTTCTTCAGAGGTCTTTTAAACAAATGAGATTTATATAAGAAAGAGGAAACAATGGAGTTTGAGACTCACTGTATGTCATTTCCATGTACTGAACTCTTGTTATTTGACTATGCCTAGATAAATTCAATTTTCCAGGGCACCTTTAAGCATTAAAGCACAGTAGATTCACATAAAATCACCCAGTTTGATTTACAGCCTTTAAGAGCAGCATTTAAGTTCCCTGGAGCAGTTGATTGTTAATTTAATAAATCAAGTAAAGGCGAATTAGTATTAACCATTATGCACAATTATGCTCAATATAGTTGCACCTTATCGGTTGTCAGCCAGTATTAGATATTTTTTATTTTAGTAGTATTGACACATATAAAAGAAAAAATATTGGATATTTAATTGTACTGCTCATTGTTACGTGTGCTGTGCTGTGTTCAATTTATATTACCATTGCTGTCATCTATTGCTCAGTCAGTTAATCTAATAACTAATAATTCAGTTCAACACTGTAAAATATAATCTTTAAATAAAATTGAAAAAAAAAAAAGTGAAATTAATAACATTTTAAATTAAATAAATATAAAATAAATATTTAAATTAAAAATTATAATTATATCAATTAAATGTTTAGTTTAATAAGAGTACATTAATGGGTCATAACATAAAAATAATTGTCTCCTTATTGGTACTGGAAAACTTCCAAAAAGTAATGACACATGGTTGGTCTCACACGTAACATTGTTTGTCATTCAAAGGGTTAGTTCACCCAAAAATGAAAATTATGTCATTTATTACTCACCCTCATGTCGTTCCACACCTGTAAGACCTTCGTTCATCTTCGGAACACAAATTAAGATATTTTTGATAAAATCCGGTGGCTCAGTGAGGCCTGCATAGCCAGCAAGATAATTAACACTTCCAGAAAGCTACTAAAGACATATTTAAAACAGTTCATGTGACTACAGTGGTTCAACCTTAATGTTATGAAGCGACGAGAATACTTTTTGTGCGCCAAAAAACCCCCAAAATAACGACTTTATTCAACAATATCTAGTGATGGTTGATTTCAAAACACTGCTTCAAGAAGCTTCAAAGCTTTACGAATCATTTGTTTCTAATCAGTGATTTGGAGCGTAAATCAAACTGCCAAAGTCACGTGATTTCAGTAAACGAGGCTTCTTTACGACATACGTGTTTCGAAATTTCAATGGTTCACCACTCAGGGATTTGTAAATATTCAGTGCTTCATGAAGCGGTGTTTTGAAGTCGGTCATCACTAGATATTGTTAATTAAAGTCGCTATTTTGTTTTTTAGGTGCACAAAAAGTATTCTTGTCACTTCATAACATTAAGGTTGAACCACTGTAGTTTTTGGATGAACTAACCCATTATCGTTTGTAGCTCTCAAGTGAACCATCATACTCTTTTCAACACATGACTCAGGACATGCTAATTCCAATATCGCAAACACTGTTTAGGATGCAAATAAGGATGCAGCCTTCTTTTAGAACAGCCTGATTATAAGTAACAAAACGGCACATTAGTGTATATTTATGAGTTTTTGTGTGTATCTGATTGTGAATGTCTGTGCGGTTTTTCCCAGCAGAGGCAGTGGGGCCAGATACGGGTTAACCCACTTTTCCAGACGCCCTGTGGCTGTTCTCCCCCATGTTGCCATCAGTCACAGCTCGATGGCCAGTCCTGTCCTCTGTCTTTTATTCTTACACATGAACACACTTGCCCTCAGGTGCAAGAGCCTGTGAGAGCTGCAGGGGCAGAGGTGGGAAAGCCTCCACTCTTTAGGGATGACAAACATCTGTGTAAGCCATCAAAACAGCCGCTGAGCTTCTCGCTCTCTTTCCAAGCTCAGTGCCTCCATCACCCCCACCACAGCTCGAACCGCTGTTTGTCTAACGCCCCCAAAGACTTCCATCCAGGCCTCGATGCGGGACAAGAGCAAACGAGAGATTCATCATTGCAGGAAGTCGGGACTGATCAAAGCACTACACGGTTCTTCCAAGTATAATCAGTGCCTGGGTCGCAGGGTCCTCCTCACTGCCACTCTTCACATGAGCAGAGAAAGTCGAGATTGCAGTTTGTCGTAAGGATAATTACTTCACCGGTCATTAATGCTGCTTCTCGGAGAGCGAGATTGTTTTAATATTAATGTCCATGGGGGATGTGGAATCAGAAAGCTAGGCTTTGGCGCTCTAAACAGAGGGTCTGGCGTGTGGAGTGAGAAGAATCTCTTTGATTCTCTCCTGACTTTTACAGTCCAGTGACCACATTGTTATTCCTGAGTTGTTTGCTAATGAGATTTCCAGTCAAGTTGAAGCCATGTCTCATCTTATGAAACTTAAGATCACCACTTCTTCCCTTTCCCAAAAAAGGCAGCAGGACGCCAATAGTCTATCGCCCAGTCCAATCATTACACCAAAGAGAAGGGATTCTACCAAGCTGGACACTTCTGCTATTAGATTCCCAATCTCTCAAATCCATTTTGATTCCAGTATGTTTTGATTTGATTCTGATTCATTCGGGCTCCCAGCAAATGCTATATTCTTGTATCCATGTAGCTCAATCAGTAGCAATGCCAATTAGGTACAATTAAATTGCAATGTAAGTCGCTTTGGATAAAAGCGCCTGCCAAATGGGTAAAACTGTTTCTCCTCCTTATCTCCTCTATATCACTTTAAAATACAGCATTCTGTGCAGAATTCAAATGGGTGCGATATCTTTTGTGGTCTGAGACGACTTGTCATTGTTTTGGAACACACCAGCTTATTCATAACCTAAAGGCTAACATATTCATACTAAAAGCTAAGTGGACTTAAAGTATCAATATTACAACTGTTCATCTAAAAGGGTTCCGTTCACACATCACAGGCTGAACTGAACTCACTCTCTATTCATTTTAAGTTCATTTACAGTATATCATTCTTAACCGCACTATGCGTGAACATAAATGTATTTGTCATTCTAAAAAAGAACCATCAAGTATATTCTGTGTGAATGTAGCCCCTGAAGCACCGTGCTTATGGATTTCGTCCCACTCAAGCCAAAGGCGAAGGCAGGGAAGGGGTGTATAAATGCAGAGCGCATATTCCCCAGACTGCAGTGGAGCCACACAGTGGGAAGTGGATGAAAGTAAACACGGCATGTGGAGGGAAAAAATATGCTGAAATCGCTTTCTCAAAAAAAAAAAAAGATGTCTGACGAAATTTGGGTGACCTCCTGGCCTTTCCCACAGCCATAAAAGCCCCAGAGTCTGCAGGCCACAGCCTGCCACTGCAGCGGGTAAACCATGATACAGTCCCTCTCTCTGTCTCTTTCCCTCTCATGCTGTTGCATTCTTTCCTTTTCTATCCCCCACTCTCCTTACATGTCCTAATTACTTTACTTCCATGATGATAATGTGTCTTTCTTAACAGCATGGGTTTCAGAACAAATCCCTAACCATAATGTTTGAGGAGTATCTAAACTGTGCTGCTTTGCAAGCTCTATACTGGATTATGCCAATAATTACTGTAACTCTGAGATTCTTTGTCCTAATATTGCCAACTAGTTCACATAATTTGAATGTTTTCATCTCTTTTTAACACAGCTCACCAGCTTTAAATGCATTTTGTAGAGTTTTCCTCTAAATTTGTGCAGAAAAAGTGAAAAATAAAATAAAATAACATAAAAAATCATCACAGTCCCTTTTTGCTGACCTATAACCCAAAAAGCAGTATAGCTACAGTAGAGGTGTACTGTGAAATCCCCTTGGTTCAATGTCGACAAGGTAAAAAAACAAAAAACAAAAACATAAAAAACCCCCCACAAAGTCCATGACCAAAAATCCATGATGAGTTGTGCATTAGTTGACAAGTCCAAAACATCCGTATCTATGACAACATTACTGTTGCAAGGGAAAAAAAACAAACAAAGTTTGAGCAAAATGCCATTTTTTTAATGTTTATCCAACAGTGGCCTAAATGTGCCTGTTTTGATTTGGTTAATTAAATCTAGTGTAAAACAGTTCTTTTACTCTTTGTGTTCATATTGGTTTTATATGATTTTGAAAAACTTTTATATCATTTTCAAGAAAAGGTTAAAATGTTGTGCAGTGTGGTAAACACATATAACAATATTTATTCTTGCACCTTGATAATGCATTTTGAGTGTATCATAATTATTAATAATATATATATATATATATAATATATATATATATATATTATATATATAATATATATATATAAAAAATACTTATTTTTCAAAATATATGAATTATATATATATATATATATATATATATATATATATATATATATATATATATATATATATATATATATAATTCATATATTTTGAAAAATAAGTATTTTTTTTTTAAATATCATGAATCATTAACTTCTTTCTTAATTACATATTTTTTACTTTATGCGCCCCCCTCCAAAAAAAAAAAGATAAAAAATTAAAACATGCTCATCATGAGGTTATTGTATAAAGTCCCTGTAATCACATTTTAATGTATTTTTTAATAAACAGAGAAATCCTGACCAATTAATTAATAAATAAATCATGTCATGACCCACTTAATATTTCCTATTACTGCATCATCTAAAAGGAAAAGAGAGATGGAGAGAGAGTTCTGGATCTTTATGATACAACTTGTGCTGTACCATTATCCAAATTATAGTTTGAGAAATCTTTTTACACTGCCCTCACTCAAGTTAATTACCAAAACAACAAAAACATTATCCATATCATCATATAGTGAATTTCTGGTACACATAATCAAATGTATTCAAAGAATCTGTTTAACGTTCAGACTGAAGTTAATATTCTCATCAAAGACTAAAACACAAACAAGTACATCAGAATTCTAGTAGGGTTCAGATCAGTTCAGACAGTATCAGAAAACTTTATAAGACTGAACAGAAGCGATTGAATTCTTCGAGACTCCATCGGACTGTTTAATATACTCAAGGCTGTCTGAAATGCAATATACATGCTCCATTCTATTGAAAGCAATATACCTTTGAACATCTAAATGAATAATACACTGCATATGAGACCAGACTGAGAATATTGAATGTTTCTGTGGCATTGAGGAGAGGAAAATGATGGGAAATGTATGTGACCAGTCAAAACAAAGCAACAGACGTGTCCTTACATCTGATTGGCTGTGCCTCCCAGGCTCTTGCTCGCTCTCCCTTCCCCCACTCAGCCCCAAAATGAGCAGAAGTGCTCGCGCCAGCTCTTCCAGATTTCTGCCCTCTTTTCTGCAGTCTAAAGTCCAAAGCTGTAACAGATTTACAACTAGGGGAGGGCTATTGTGTATAATACAGAGCGCTGGTCTAATCTGAGCTGAAAAGGCTTTAGCCAAGCGTTAGATTGTCCTGCTCATGGCTCTGGCCAAATAACGCACTCTTCCTTCTATACACAGACCCTTTATAAAGCTGATTAATGAAAGAAAGACCGTAAAATGTCTATAGTGCTGAATAGATAGCACTCAGGCCGCACCGGTAGGCCAACTTCTTTTTTTTTCTCAGGAAGTTGAAGTAGGTCCAGACCAGGGTCAGAAATTCATGTGGGTGATCCTTAAAAACAAACAAACAAAAAAACTATTTTATATAATTGTATTCTCTCTCTAATAAAGGCAAAATGCACCTTAAAGTTGGTTTAATTTAGTTTAGAACAACATTTATACCATTTTCAATTTAATGACTCTTAATGACTACCAAAACATATTTCTTTACTCACTTTGTTTTCATTGAATTTCGTTAGTGTATACATATTATCATTTTAAGTTTTTAAATATATTTTAAGGTATTTTGATTGATAATGAATTATTTATTTATAAATATTATGTTTTGGAGAGTTGCACCAAATGACTAACATTTTATAACATAAACTAAAATTCTTCATTTTGATATCAGGACAGTTGAATTACCCTTTATTTTAAGTTAACATAATATAAAGTTACTTCATTTCTGAGCTGGGCTGGTAAAAATAGAACTATAATTTTAGATTGCCCTGGAAATAAACTATATGGGGGGGAAAAAAAACCCCCAAACAAAACAACTTTAATGTGTAAAACTGTCTGGCTGCAGTCAGTTAGAGAGGCATGTGGCGTTTCAAGCTTACAGACATTAAGTGGTGTGTGTGTGTGTGTGTGACGACTCCACTCCCCTGAGAGTGTGCACACTTCCCCTAGAAGTTAAGGGTTAGGGTGTGCCACTGCCGCAGTACATGTACAACCAGTCTTCTCAGTACTCTTCTCCTCTCACAAGAGGTTAGGCAATTTTACATACACTTAACCTGTCACTTAGCTCATACCAGACACATATGGTCTTACATAACGTCTGAGTCCAATTCATATGCATGGGTACTCATTAAGCGCATACCATGCATGTACCCTCCAACGCAGCCTCCAGCACAAACTATTTTAACTGCAAAATCCTTTTCAAGGTTTCATACAAACCACTGATTCAGCATCTGCTCAAAGGTAGCACTGTGCGCTCTTGATATGCTCATCTTTACAAAGGTTCCTGTACAGCTTAGTCTGTACGTCAGCACTGAACAGAGTGCTATGAGCCATCACTTCCTGTGGGGCAGTGGTCAGTGTCCGTCCATCCTCGGCATGCTGGAGCTCCGAGCCCATCTGTTGTCCGTGCTTTCTGATCTGAGAATGCTTTTCTTATGACAACACAACCAGACCTCTGAAGCTACAGTAAAATGTTTACCATTTCAAGTATGCATTTTGGGATCTGAAGCACAGGATTTGAGAGTGATGCAAAGAAGCACCCCTGTAGGGGAAAAAAAAAAGGAGAGGAAAATTGTGTGCTTATGTAACGGAGGCCAGCTAGTGAGAGCTGTGCAGGTAAACCTCAATACCTGCATCTTACAAAAGTTACAACGATTTATAGATTATCATGACAGAATATGCTAATCAATGATTTTAAGATAGTTAACTCCACATCAGCTAAATAAATTCATCAACTAACCATTCAGAAACATCCTGTTGCATTCTACATGTTGTCACTTCTTTCATTGTCTGACTCCAGTTTGAACATAAAAGGCTGAACAGTTTCTGACATTTTAAGTGAGTCTGCATGAGGTAATCAGAGCTGCTAACATGAACTCTTAAAACTCTGCCCTCTTCCTGGGAACAGCAGCTCATTTGCATTTAAAGGGACACACACAGAAATTGAGCGTTTCTGCTCACCCTCAAAAAGTGACAAATTTAACATACTATAAAAAATGATCTGTTGGGTATTTTGAGCTAAAACTTCACATACACACTCTGGGGACATTAGAGACTTATTTTACATATTGTAAAAGTGGCATTATATGAAGTGCTAAAAGAGTAAAAACTGGCTTTGGCATGTGAATAAAATACAGGCTGGTCGATAACTTTATTGCAACATAATACTGAATATTTTTAAGAATATTATACAGTATAAAAAGTATTTTTTCCCTCCAGAACTTCATACAGTACAGTCCAAAAGTTTGGAACCACTAAGATTTTTAATGTTTTTAAAAGAAGTTTCGTCTGCTCACCAAGGCTATATTTATTTAATTAAAAATACAGTAAAAAACAGTAATATTGTGAAATATTATTACAATTTAAAATAACTGTATACTATTTAAATATATTTGTCAAAGTAATTTATTCCTGTGATGCAAAGCTGAGTTTTCAGCATCATTACTCCAGTCTTCAGTGTCACATGATCCTTCAGAAATCATTCTAATATGCTGATTTGCTGCTCAATAAACATTTATGATTATTTTCAATGTTGAAAACAGTTGTGTACTTTTTTTTTTCAGGATTCCTTGATGAATAGAAAGTTCAAAAGAACAGCATTTATCTGAAATACAAAGCTTCTGTAGCATTATACACTACCGTTCAAAAGTTTGGGGTCAGTAAGAATTTTTATTTTTATTTTTTTGAAAAGAAATGAATACTTTTATTCAGCAAGGATGCATTAAATCAATCAAAAGTGGCAGTAAAGACATTTATAATGTTACAAAAGATTAGATTTCAGATAAACACTGTTCTTTTGAACTTTCTATTCATCAAATAATCCTGAAAAAAATATTGTACACAAATATTTTGTACAATTGTACACATTAAATGTTTATTGAGCAGCAGATCAGCATATTAGAATGATTTCTGAAGGATCATGTGACACTGAAGACTGGAGTAATGATGCTGAAAATTCAGCTTTGCCATCACAGGAATAAATTACTTTGTGAAATATATTCAAATAGAAAACAGTTATTTTAAATTGTAATAATATTTCACAATATTACTGTTTTTACTGTATTTTTAATTAAATAAATGTAGCCTTGGTGAGCAGACGAAACTTCTTTTAAAAACATTAAAAATCTTAGTGGTTCCAAACTTTTGGACTGTACTGTATATGCAGAATATAACCATCAAAACAAAAACATGACAAACAAAAGCACAATAAAAAGTTAATTTTATACACTGATTAGGAGAAATAAAAATGTTAACGATAAAAAGGATAACTGTAAGAGCATAAAGCAATAAAATGAATGTGAAATGCACTGCTGAAATAATTGAGATATGAAAGAGATCTCACTTGTGATTTTTACATCCTATGGGGACACACATTTCCCTGACAAGGCCTACTTTGTGGTGTGGCACCATTTCACAAGCTACAGATGGCGCGGATCCTGCTAGCGTTGCGCAAAGCATAAGGGTTGTTAATGACTCTCTGCACTCTCAAAACAATTCCTGAGAAGAGCCCAGGCAGGAGGCTTGCACTAGTTGGACGGGTTGTACTCAAGTCACCTTGATGCCTATAGCTTTTTCCAGTCTGTGGGCAGGACAGAGGACATGACAGTTTAATGTGCAGCTGCTGATGACAGATTGACATCTGACATGCTGCTATCAGTACTGAGAAGTTGTGAAGCTACTAACTTAACCACATTTTTCAACAGAGTGAAACAAACCTGGCTTTTTAAAAAATGAGTAGCCTTTGCTAGTTGTTTCGATTCATTAATCGCTAAATCGCTATTTATTTTCATGTGACTTACAGTGTCCTTTGTGTTGCTTCACAGCCATTCACAACTCATCTCCCATGGCCTCATGGGATAGTAAAGTATCCATCATATTCACTCTTCAGAATCTCTGCGGAAGTAATAGGTCATTCGGTTACTTCTCGCCTACTCTTTTCATATACTTTATCCACTTCATAGTAAGGAAGAAGGAACATTCAGATACAGGGTCTGTTTACAAGATAAATAAATAAATAGATAAATAGATACTACATAGTTATATAGTTATACACAATAGCTTCGGTATTGCCAAAATAGCTTCAATGTAGTTAGCTACTTTTTTATTAGGTTGTAAGGTAGCTAACTACTAGGGCTGGGTAAAAAAAAAATATAGATTTCTCGATTTTAATCTATTCTTATTTTTATGAATCAATATTGATTCTTAAATCCCAAGAATCGATTAGTCTAGCGTTTTCAGTTGATGAATGAACAGAACATGTAGTGTGCCTCCCATCCAATAAATCACAATAATCTTTGTGCTTTGTTACTTTTGATATAAAGCAAAGTCTCAGATTTCAAATGACGTTCATCTTATTATGAGATTCAAAAAATAAATACCATTTTGGCGCTGTTATATGTGTCGTGACAGATCGCTGTAGCGCCTCAGTTAAAGAGAAACGGCAGCACGGAGCGCATGCGAACATCCTCTCCGCTTTAATACCAGTTACAGCGCAAAATAAACATGACTAAACATCTGAAGGTATGTTAAAATATACAGTACAACTTACCGAAATCTCTATCATGTCTCGTGTAAAAGCTCAATCAGTGTTTCAACCTCGGAAAGACAACTATAAAACAGCTTGCAAACAATATCACTTAACGTCACATTTACCTCAGAAAAACCATATTCATTGACCATAAACTCTTTAGTCAGCTAGAAAAATGAACTCTAGAGAGCAGCATTTGCCATGTACTGTTTGATATACTAAATCCAAAATAATTGATATCGAATCGAAATCGTAATCGAATCGCAAGCATGTGAATAGAAACTGAATTGTGTCAATACCCAACCCTACTAACTGTAGCATTGAAAAGGTGCTGCTTTAAGTAACACTAGGTTTTGTTAGGTTTAGGGTAGGGTATAGTGTACGTTACAACAACCAATGTAACAAAACGTTGCCAGGTTCACGTTAATCTGTTTTGGATAAAACACGTTGTTAGTGCGACCCATTTCCATTTAGAAAGTGTCATAATTTTGCAGAACTGTCACAACAGGTACACATTTCCAATGAGTCTGTGTTGGTTTGTCTGGCTATCACCAGACCAAGCTCAATTTAAAGTTGAACATTGGTTTGGGGAGTCTGCTATGTATTTTCTACTGCAAAAGAGGCGTGATCAACGAGCATTATTCACGCAATTGGATAGTCCTTCAACCAATCAGATCAACGATCCGGGTGACGTACTTTGCAGAGCGACGTGAAAACTCCAGACAGGTTTAGTTTGTATTGGTTTGTAGCATTGATCAATGGTTTGCAGAAGCAGCAATGGCATCGAGCGATTTTTGCAGGTTTTGCCAAAAAACATGAAAGTGAGTGGTATATACACCCACTCGAGCGATTGTTTGTTAAACTAAAGTAGTCAATCAGCATCGTCAAGAGGTTAAAAGGAATTGGATTGACGGTCGTGCTTGCTGTCGCTTCTCGTCATCGTGTTACCCGCCAATAGCGAGCAAGGTGGATAAGCCAGTCTGTGATTGGTTCCCGCAAAAGTGTAACAGAAGCAGTAGATATGAATGTACGGGTTTCCAGACTGAGTTGCCGGGCGAAATCAAATCGTCCGGCAGATCAGGCTGGGTTTACCCAGTCTATGGGTTGGGTTGCTTTTAGGCTGGAATACACTACACAATTTTTAAAATCTGAACAGATTCAAAAACACTAGGCATCATACACTTGCCAAAACTGTAAAAGGTTAGAGAAAAACAGAACACCATACACTAAACGATTGAATGTGCATTCACATTTACTGTTGCTCAGCGAAATTTAGCAGGAGAAACTGAGTCCTTCCATTATGAATCCGCGTGATGATCGGGAGTTTCACATAAGGGCGAAAATTCACCACTCTGACCAACAGAAAGCTGCTTGGTTTGAAATGAGTCCTGCGTGAGCTGTGCTTTATAGATTGCTACCCGTGAAATTTCGCTAATGCGACCACACCTTCCATCTTCAAGATCACATGCAACCAGACTTTCAAGTCATTCAGAAGACAGCAAACACATGCTGGAATATGTGCTTTGTTACTAGGAGACTCAGGACAAATGAAAACATTATGTGTTCTATAATTGGCTCAAAGTATCAAACATCATCTGACTGTATGAAATCATAGTCTGAAGCTAAAAATCTCAGCCTGTGCCCATCATACACTACGTGATTTTCTGAGAAAACCGTCAGACCAAAATCTGCAGACTGGCTCTAGTGTGGACTCCTCCAGACTGTAAATCAGGGGAACAAATCTGTGCAAAAGTCATCTAGCGTGTTCCAGCCTTTAGCTAAGGGTAGTTTGCTGCCATGTGAGTGAAGCCGTCCCTCCCAGATCAATAGAGAGCTTTTGGGTATATTGACTGCTGAGAAAGCCATGCTGTTGGGCCTGTGAGGAGAAGTGGGAGAGCGAGAAGAAGGGGCCGATGACGTCAGCGCCCATTACCCGTGGCACCACCCCTCTAATTAAACAAGCCTGAGCTCCCTAGAGATGTGAGAGAGGGAGAGGAGTCTAAACATCCCAATCTCCTGTCTGCTGCTTACACACACACAACCACACAGGATCCTCATATCCCTAAACCCAGGCACTATCTCCTTTCATTTCCTCCCAGAAAACATCTCTCCCTCTAAGCAAATATGAAGGGGGGAAAAAAAATCTTATTAGTGATGCCCTTGAATCCAGCTACAAATGTCTTCCCATTCTCAACGTGAGTGATGGCCTAAGCACTTCTGATATGATGCCAGCGCTTTTCAACCAGCTCTAGGGGGGTCTACCTAAAGAGGACACACATGACTGCCACTCATCTGCCTCAGAGTGGGGGATGGGATTGTGTATGATGCCGAGAAGGATTGTATGTGTGTGTCTGTGTCAATTGGGTAGGGATTAGCCTACCGCTGTCTCGTCAAGCTCTGGTGCCATCTGCCAGTGACTTTGCAAAAATGCAAATGAGATACCCAGAATGCACAGCAGCCATGCTCCGTCGGGATAGCCTATAAAAATAGGTCAGTGGAGCTATGATCCTTGTGTCTGCGGCAACACACTCTGTGGCTTTATGGCTAGAAAAGGGGGGAATGAACAGTAAGGGGGAAGAGAAAGAGTCTAGAAGGACCCTCATGAACATGGGAAATGTCACCAGGGATGAAGAGAGAGGATAAAAGAAAACGAGAGCAAGAAGATTTCAGAGAGGGATGAAAGTAAGAAGCGAAAGGAGTCAGGGGAACATTTGAAATGAGTCTTGGCAGCAAAACAAAGGCTTTGCCTGACTGTGTCATCTACCAGGCACACAAGCAGTAGGCGAGAGTGGCACAACATTCGCCGGCTCACGATCACCCCCCAAGCCTGTCCATCGGTCTGTTAGGACGACCATCCTCAAACCAAATCAAATCACTAACAATGTCAACCCTGCAATGGAGTGTTCTACCATAGCCCATTCTTTTTTATCGACTGCTAAAAAAAGATCAAAGAGCCCTAGACGGTAATGTGCGTATTAATGAAAGCGAGGTGGCTGATGCAACATTGTGGCAAGGCTTTTGCAACCCATGCAGCTGAGCTCTATTCCTTGCAGGATGACTTGTATGAATAATGTATCCATTAGAGTAAAGCCTTGCGCTTTCTCTCTCCCGCTCTCTGTTTCTTTCTAGCAGATCAGACCAGCACAGCTAGAGAAAGAGGAACACATACAAAAGGTTGTTATTCATATATAATAAAGTGGAAAGGATTATCTTTATCAGTGTAACCTTTGCTTTTTAGTTCCTTTAAAATCAGAACTTGCTGGTGATGACTTGACTTTCCAACATGTTGCTCTAAGCTTCATTCCTGAAAGTAGTTGCCACATGCAATTCTTGCTGAAGCCCGCTTTGCTATTTGTTTAACATGGCAGGCATGGGTGATTAGTTTATATTGGAAAATCACAGTGGCCCATGGTCAAACTCTTCAAAGCAGGGCACAAATAAAAGATAGTCAGAAAATATACCAATATATACAGTGGAATCTAAATGTATGAGACTGGATTGAAAATCTGGGACTTGAAACCAAATTTAAACATGGAAATAAACAGGAAGTTTTAGGATATTGAAACATTTGTAAAGTTTATTATAAAAATTTTATATTTTGCACTATTTCTAAGTCAATAAGCACATTAGTGAAATTGATCACAAATTGAAGCTTAAAGGGAAAGTTCATCCAAAAATGAAAATTATCCCATGATTTACTCACCCTCAAGCCATATAGGTGTATAGGTTATTTCAGATGAACACATTCGGAGATATATTCAAAAAAAATCCTTAGACCTCCAAGGTTTGTAATTGTTGTGAATGGTGGGGTGTTTTTGAAGCCAAAATAATGCATCCATCCATAAAAAAAAGTAATCCATATGACTCCAGGGGGTTAATAAAGGCATTCTGAAGCGAAGTAATGCATTTTTGAAAGCTTGCTAAGTACTCACCCTCATGTCGTCCCAAACCCATTAGACCTTCTTTTGACTTCGGAACACAAATTAAGATATTTTTTGATGAAATCCGAGACTATCTGATCCACACATAGGCAGCAAAGGGCATTGCATCTTTTGAGGTCCAGAAAGGTACTTAAGACATCATTGTTAAAACTCGCCGCCGTTCGGATGTAAACACGGAAGCTCTGCAACAAAAATAGCATAGCCGTTCAACAGGGGACAGATGGATTTGTTGAATAAAGTCTTTATTTTTGTTATGTATTTGTGCACAAAAAGTATTTTTGTCGCTTCATTATATTAAGGATGAACCTCTGTAGTCACGATGCCGGTTTTAACGATGTCTTTAGTACCTTTCCGGACATCAAAAGGTGCAACGTCGTTGCTGCCTATGTGTGGATCAGATACCCTTGAATTTTAGCAAAAAATATCTTAATTTGTGTTCCGAAGACAAACAAAGGTCTTACGGGTTTGGGACGACATGAGGGTAAGTACTTATTGACAGAAATCTCATTTTTGGTTGATCTAACCCTTTAAGATGCTCTTTGGATCATTATGAAAATCATGCTGGAGAACATGACTATCAGGTTTGAATCAAACTCATGAAGTTCATACAGCTTGAGTATTGCTGTCATTTAAACGAAAGTGATTAAAATGAATCAGGTTAAAAATGATCAATTATCAACTGTCTTAGAAAACATAAAAACATGACGAGTCATTGGATGCAAGATAAATCTGAAATGTACAGTCTAACCCATCCATCTTGAGATTTTTTTTTTTTTGTATTGATGATAGTGTGGTGTATCTCAGGAGGGAAGTAATATAATCCTGGTAAGGGCACAGAGGCTAATATTAGTAGTGAGAACAGAAGTTTGCAGTAGGGGAGTAACTGATAAAAAAGAGAGAAAGGGAGAGATCAAGAAAGAGAATGAGGTAGGCCCAGCTGTGCAGTGGGCCCCGGGCCCACCCGGCCATAATTATGGCTGGATTATGACTGACTCTCTCTCCAGACTGGCTGCCAAACATTTTGTCCCAGATTATGGCCCAGATGCAGCAGCACTAAGCTGCACAAGTCGGTCAATGGCTGCTCTCGCTTCTCTAAGCAGAATTACAGTACACAGAGCAGTAGGGGGTGGCAGCCGAGCTGGGCCAACTTTCCCCCTACTCCTGCACTCAACAACCAAATGCAAGATGGGTCTGATTTGCACAAATTATCTCTGAGCTTTTCTGGGCTATGCAATCAAAAACCCAGAGCAAACACACATTTAAACAAGAGTGCTTGTTGCATAACATTTTTTTTTTTTAACCCTCATGCACGATTCGATTTCTGGTTGCTGCCTGTATGGTCCGGGTCAAATTGATCCTAATTGGATTCAGTAGAGTTCCCCAAAAATCACACTATGAAAAAACAAAAAAAACAAAAAACAAAACAAAACATACAATAATGTACAAATAATTAACTTTTAATATCAATACTTTTCACACATTACAAATAAAAAATATCATAGGTTTTATGTGTTTTAGGGATTGAATTCAAATAAAATATTAACATTACTGCACAAACTTCTTCTGAATACGATGTCTACTTCATAAATATTTTTGAAAAGTATGGAAAAAATATGGTTCAGATCACTCAAACCATATATGAAAATCTAAGAGTCCTTGTATGGTCACCGGTATAGTCTGGATTTCTTCTACTGAAAAAGTTTGGTACCCTCACAAAAAAATCTTACTGAAGTCTTAAGTTTGTTTTTGAGATAATCAAAATTAAAATTTGGCACAGAACTTGTTCAGATATTTAGCTTTTATTTTTAGAGGTTTTAGAGTTGAACATGTTTTGTAAAATCATATATATATATATATATATATGTATATATATATATATATATATATATATATGTATATATATATATATATGTATATATGTATATATATATATATATATATATATATATATATATATATATATATATATAAATCATTATATATATATAAATCATTATATATATATATAAATCATTATATATATATATAAATCATTATATATATATATATATATATATATATGTATATATATATTAAATGTTCATAAACTTCTATACATTTTTTAAACTTTACTTTAACAACTTTTTTTTTTTTATGTCTACAATAATATGTGAAGTGTTTCCTTTAAACTTAAATCTGTGCTCTGAAGTATTCAAGATTTTTAACAATTTAAGTTGGAAAACTTTTTCACAAACTTTGAAAATAAAAAGTTGATAAACTCAGCAAGACACTGGCACTTCAGTACTAGAGTTGAAGAGCTCTGACACACAACACAGATGTGTTTTGTATTTTGGGTCTGTACAGTAGTCTGAATTGCTGCCTATCTGGGTCAAATTGACCCACAAACAATAAGATTGTATAAAATTTCTGTATGCACATTTCACAACAAATCAATGTGTTGACACTGCTTTCTTTTACCTAAGAAAATACTGGGTAATATAAGGTATCTACATGGGTTTACGTTAGGTTTATAGGTAGGGTTCACATTTTTACTCTGAGCTATACATATATAATAATTACTGTAATAAAATATTTTAAATGAAGTATAGTGTCACAACACAAAACGTCAACTACCCACGTACAGAGACACAATCAAGCATGTTTTAATTATTTTATTAATCTGAGACTAATCACAGGGGAAGGTTAAGAATACCTGAACGCATACACAATGTTTGCAACACATCATACCATAGTTCAAGACATTGTGTCAAATCCAGTATGAGGCATCAGCCTCCATTACAACTGAACCTGCACAGTGCTCTGCTGTCCTCTAATCCTCAGCATCCGGCACAGACGGTATAATTGGTTTTTGTAACAAAATGCATGTCTGCAGACACAGGCGAGACAGCTCTACTGTGCTTTGTGCAGTATATCCATCTTCCTGTGGGGAGGGGCTTAAATCTAAATCAATGTGCCATCCTCCATAACAAAAACCAAAAATAAAAGGCATACTTTCCCACCCCCCTTTTAGAGAGAAGATTTCAGAACCTCAAAGACCTTCAGGGCAGACTCGATGCAGCCGTCGAAATTGGAGTGTGTGAAGCCATCCCCCCCACACACCAGCAAAGGCTGAGAGAGCAGTGTCATCTGCCCTGGGCAATCAGCCACCGATCTGGTCACCTAATTAGAGAACAACAAAATTGAGTGATTGGACGTCCAATAACTGATGCAACCTCATTTTTAGTCTGATATTGAGCTCTTAACCTTTAGTGTCCTAAAAAAAATGTGAGTGTGTGCGTGTGTGTTTGTGTGTGTGTGTATGCAAATGAATGCACACTGAAAGTATTGTGCTCATAAGCCTATGTGGAACATTTCTGTGGGTGATGCATACATAACACTCGATATGTATATTGGACTGTTTATTTCATGTTATTGATACTCAGGGAGGCAAAACACAAGAACCAAGCACCAAAGCAGCTTTATGTAGGCTATATACTTACAAACATACAGTACAGTCCAAAAGTTTGGAACCACTAAGATTTTTAATGTTTTTAAAAGAAGTTTCGTCTGCTCACCAAGGCTACATTTATTTAATTAAAAATACAGTAAAAAAAAGTAATATTGTGAAATATTATTACAATTTAAAATAACTGTGTACTATTTAAATATATTTGACAAAGTAATTTATTCCTGTGATGCAAAGCTGAATTTTCAGCATCGTTACTCCAGTCTTCAGTGTCACATGATCCTTCAGAAATCATTCTAATATGCTGATTTGCTGCTCAATAAACATTTAAGATTATTTTCAATGTTGAAAACAGTTGTGTACTTTTTTCCCATTATTCCTTGATGAATAGAAAGTTCAAAAGAACAGCATTTATCTGAAATACAAAGCTTCTGTAGCATTATACATTACCATTCAAAAGTTTGGGGTCAGTAAGAATTTTTATTTTTATTTTTTTTAAAAGAAATTAAAGAAATGAATACTTTTATTCAGCAAGGATGCATTAAATCAATCAAAAGTGGCAGTAAAGACATTTATAATGTTACAAAAGATTAGATTTCAGATAAACACTGTTCTTTTGAACTTTCTATTCATCAAATAATCCTGAAAAAAATACTGTACACAAATATTTTGTACAATTGTACACATTAAATGTTTCATGAGCAGCAGATCAGCATATTAGAATGATTTCTGAAGGATCATGTGACACTGAAGACTGGAGTAATGATGCTGAAAATTCAGCTTTGCATCACAGGAATAAATTACTTTGTGAAATATATTCAAATAGAAATAGTTATTTTAAATTGTAATAATATTTCACAATATTACGGTTTTTACTGTATTTTTTATTAAATGTAGCGTGTAAATGTGGTGAGCAGACAAAACTTCTTTTTAAAACATTAAAAATCTTAGTGGTTCCAAACTTTTGGACTGTACTGTACATAACATGTAAATATATTCCTTAAGACTTAAGATAATTTAAATTAATGCTAAACTAACCATCTTACAGTCTCTGTAAACAACTGTAATTAAATGAATGTACTGAAGCAAGTGATTATTGGAAGTATGTACATTCATTTCTTGAGAACTCAATCAGCAAAGTGTTTACACAAAGGCTTCTCTCTCTTATCTTTTTCTCATTTACAACAGAAATATTACTATATATCTGGATGGTGACTATGAGGGTGGAGTCAATTGTAATGTTTTGAATAACCTCAACAGATCACAGATATCAACGGTTGGATTGCGAGCGTGGAGTCTGTCTGAGTGTATGACAGTACTAAAATACAGCATGTTTCTGAATGCTGCCTAACAGACCTGTTTGACAACTGAATGTGGCACATGGAAAATGTAAAACTGCTTATAGCAAAAAGTGTTTAGTTGGACAAAGTCTTCATTTATAAGTTGCTTATTCAATATCAGGAAAACCACATTGTGGTTTATGGTGTCCAGGCTTCAAAGACAGTGGAAAGTATTGCCTCTGGCTTGCTTACTAGTTGGGGACACTTAATATTCAGCAATATTACGGATTTGACTGTACTGACACTATTGGATGAGAACTCAACTTAGCTGGATGATGAAATCACTTTTCTGCAGAGCTGCTTTATAGCTGAATTTAACTCATTTCATTATTGATGTGCTTTACACAGTTTTTGAACCAAAATGAATCAACACTGAAATGATTTCAACTGAATAATGACTGTTTACTATTGTCTTTTTAGAGCTGCTTTACAGCAGAATTGGATTCTGTTTGCATCATTGAATCATTATTTTACTGTTTAACACTGTAAAGCTGCTTTGAAACAATCTGTTTTGTATAAAGCACTATATAAATAAAGGTGACTTGACTTGAATTATTGTGGAGATACTTTTTTGCCTGAAGTGGAAAGTTTCACTTACTTATTCATAAGACACAATACGAGAGGATGGTGGACAGACTGTACATCCATATTTGATGCAGACAGTAAATGCATCTAAAGAAGGTTGCGCCTCAGGTTTTTTGAGCCAAATTATATTTTTTACATTTTATAATTAGTTTCAACAATTATTGTACTGTGCAAAATTAACAGTCATCACCTTTTGGTAAATTTTGCGTTTTGAAGTTCAAATATGTCATTTAGCTCATGTGATTTAGTTAGAACCAAGGAGTTTTTGCATGTGGCTGATAGGGTGAATCTTTCAAAATGTTACAAAATATTAATTTGTCAACATAACACAATCAAGTTTTAGAAACTAATTACAACCCAAATTCAGGAAATGTTGGGACGTTTTTTTAGATTTGAATAAAATGAAAACTAAAAGACTGTCAAATCACATGAGCCAATATTTTATTCACAATAGAACACAGATAACATAGCAAATGTTTAAACTGAGAAATTTTACACTTTTATCCACTAAGTGAGCTCATTTTAAATTTGATGCCTCCTACCGGTCTCAAAAAAGTTGGCATGGGGGCAACAAATGGGTGAAAAAGCAAGAAATTTTTTAATGTTTCAGCTGGGAGAACATCTAGCAACTAATTAAGTTAATTGATTTCAGGTCTGTAACATGATTAGCTTTAAAAGGGATGTCTTAGAAAGGCAGAGTCTCTCAGAATTACAGATGGGCAGAGCTGTGAAAGTGTGCAAAAAGATTGTGGAATACTTTAAAAACAATGTTCCTCAACGTCAAATTGCAAAGGTTTTGCAAATCTCATCATCCAGTGCATAACATCATCAAAAGATTCAGAGAAACTGGAGAAATCTCTGTGCATAAGGGACAAGGCCGAAGACCTTTATTTGGATGGCCGTGGTCTTCGGTCCCTCCGACGACACTGCATCACTCATTGGCATGATTGTGTCAATGACATTACTAAATGGGCCCAGGAATACTTCCAGAAACCACTGTCGGTAAACACAAACCGCCGTGGCATCTGCAGATGCCAACTAAAGTGCTATCATGCAAAAAGGAAGCCATATGTGAACATGGTCTAGAAGAGGCCTCATGTCCTGTGGGCCAAGGCTCATTTAAAATGGACTGTTTCAAAGTGGAAAAGTGTTCTATGGTTAGACGAGTCCAAATTTGACATTCTTGTTTGAAATCACAGACGCCGTTTCCTCCGGGCTAAAGAGGAGGGAGACCTTCCAGCGTGTTATCAACATTCAGTTCAAAAGCCAGCATCCCTGATGGTATGGGGGTGCATAAATACATATGGTATGGGCAGCTTTCATGTTTTGGAAGGCACTATGAATGCTAAAAGGTATATAAAGATTTTAGAGCAACATACGCTCCCCTCTAGACGATGTCTATTTCAGGCAAGGCCTTGTGTATTTCAGCAGGACAATGCAAAACCACATACTGCAGCTATCACAACAACATGGCTTTGTCGTAGAAGAGTCCGGGTGCTGAATTGGCCTGCCTGCAGTCCAGATCTTTCACCTATAGAGAAAATTATGTCAAAGACGACCATGAACTCTTCAGCAGCTGGAAACCTGTATCAGGGAAGAATGGGACCAAATTCCAAAACTCCATAAACTCATAACCTCGATGTTTTGAAAAGAAGAGGAGATGCTACACCATGGTAAACATGCCCCCATCTCAACTATGAGCTCATTTTGTGCATAAAATTGTAAAATTTCACAGTTTAAACATTAATGTAATCTATGTTCTATTGTGAATAAAATATTGGCACATGTGATTTGAAAGTCTTTTAGTTTTCATTTTATTCAAATTTAAAAAACGTCCCAACATTTTCGGAATTCGGGCTGTAGATATGTATTACATATCCATTTAAATATCAGGTTTTAGTGAACATGGCTTTTGCCGATTGGCCAAACTCAGCATTTGTTAAGGTATCTGTGACACAAAGGCTGCACGTTTCTTTGAAGGACTACAGAGAAAGCAGTTTGATCACTGGCAGTTGAGTACAGTTGCAATTTTCATTTCACTTCAGTTGCCTGGTTCATTATAAAAATGATTATTCTATATTACAAAACTAGTTATTAGGGATTTTGAATGGTGTGGTACTCACTATCGAATGAGAGGACCGGAGTAGAGGACTGAATAAAACTCATTCACACAGTAACTGGAATTTAAAACTCTGATGAAATAGGATCTGTAAACTGTTGGACAGATGCAACACTCTCAGTGTTGTGCACCATAATATAGTATACATATTCTCTTTGTTCTCTGACTGTTATGCACTTTTAATTGTGGAGCAAGGCTTGCCTGTGACTCCATGTTGCTTTTCATTAGAGGTCTTATTTATTTATTTATTTTTGAATTTTAAAAAATTGCAGTATTGGTTTTGGACATAAAAAAGTGGTATCAAGCCATCCCTACTGGTTGTGCTGCAGATTTGTTTCCTCATAATGAAGATTCTTATAAGAGATGGGGGAGGGAAAACGCTGTTAATATATTTGGTTAAATATAGAGCTTTTAATAGCAGTGGAGGCGCCTTCATTGGGTCAACCAGAGTCAAGAATAGACTTAATGGTAAAATGAGGAGAATTTGGATGATACTCACTGTCTCTGTGGCTTGTGGGTTCTAAAGAGCAAATGGTATGTGTGACCTGCGCATAACCCAGGTTATAACTAGAAAAACAAAGTTTTTCAAAGCCCTACTTTAAAATAATAATTAAAAAAACTTTAAAAAGCTTTACTATGGAGTCAAATTAATGCCTTAAAGTTTTGCACAAAAATAAAGTTTTGCAAAACAAACAAACAAACAAAAAAAGAATTGAGCAATAAAAAAATGTTTTGCAAACAAAAATAAAGAATTGCAAAGGAAAAATAAAGTATTGAGCGGAAAAAAATAAGTTTTGCAAACAAAAATAATAAATTGCAAAATAAAATAAAGTAGCCTAGTGCAAAAATAAAAATATAATCAATTACAAAAATCAATGACAGCTGTAATCCTATTTTATCTTTGCCACATATTTTTCATGCTCAAACCTACTAAATCATTTGCAATGCTCATTTTATTCTGCGATTCAGTCAAGCGTGCGCTCACGATACAGGTTTTCCTTTGCGCTGCACTTTTCTGTGCGGTTCTCTTTATGGCACTGGTTTGACGTGGGGGTGGAGTCAAGAAACGGGGGCACGCCTCCGCGAAATGCATTGTAGGGGAACGTAATCGGTGATTCTTTGACATGGTTAAAAATAATGAATGGTTTGTTTTTGTTGGTTTGTTTAGCATATGTTGTCGCCGATTACGACCCCCTCCAATGCATTTCTTATAGTAATATGACCCGTTGCGTTCTGTCTCACTGCCTGTATGCATTTTTGTGTCCTTCAACATTAGTTTTTTGGGGTCGACAGCTTATAAAAACTTATTTCTGGGTTTTTTGCTTGTTAGCTGTACACCTGGTCACACAGCAGCTTTTAGGCATTGTTCTGTTTTTTGTAATGAGTCAGAAAAGACAAGAAGGCAGCCTGGAGAGGGTTGGATTGTTTTTCCCCCGGTGGGCGTGGTTTTCAGATTATAATAAATGCGCTCTGCTTCTATGCTTGATCTGTTCTGTTCCGATCTGCGTCTCCTGCCGATGACGTGTTTCGCGGGGGCGTGCTACCATGTCTTGACTCCACCCCCACGTCAAAACAGTGCCATAAAGAGAACCGCACAGAAAAGTGCAGCGCAAAGGAAAGCCGGTATCGTGAGCGCACGCTTGACTGAAACGCAGAATAAAATGAGCGTTGCAAATTATTTAGTATGGTTTGAGCATGAAAAATATGTGGCAAAGATAAAATAGGATTACAGCTGTCATTGATTTTTGTAATTAATTGTATCTTTATTTTATCTTGCAATTTATTATTTTTGTTTGCAATACTTATTTTTTTCTGCTCAATACTTTATTTTTCCTTTGCAATTCTTTATTTTTGTTTGCAAAACATTTTTTTATTGCTCAATTCTTTTTTTTGTTTTGCAAAACTTTATTTTTGTGCAAAACTTTAAGGCATTAATTTGACTCCATGCTTTACAAAGTTTTTGAAAGTTAAGCCTTTGAAATTTAGTTTTAGAAAGTTAACGATAGACAGATGGATAGATGGATGGATAGATAGATTAGATTATTGTCTCAGGACAATATTCAAAACTCTAAACTGACTACAGAGAAATGTTTTGTGGCTGCTCTGTATACGTTGGGTGTGCTGTAACTGTATAGTTTTTACATATTAATATTTACAGAGGATAGACAAGTTACACTGCAAACTAAATATCTGGGTTGAACTTCTTTATAAACTGCCTCTGTGGTTCATTAAAATGATGTATGTATTCTACAGTCAGCAGTAAATGATACAGGTCCTCACTGTAAATCTGACCCACGTTTGCAGATAAGTCCAAAAGAGCCACAGCGAGAATGGCGTCTCTGCACAATGTTTAAATGTAGAAATGCAGCATGTAAATGACTACTGAGAGTAAACACATTCCCTGTACGGCCCATTACAAAGGCTTCAGCCGGCCCCAACCCTCCGCCAGATAAACATCAAGGTGCAATGCACTAGAGCCAAGGAAATAGTGTCCATTTCCTGGGGCTTTCACTAGGCATCTTACATAGCGAGCGCTATCATCATTCTGTCCAAACTCCCCCTCCCCTCTTGAATCTTTAAATGGTAATCTGTGTGTAAATCAATTGATAAACGTTTGGCCTGAAACATGGCCAAGAACAAATTGTTTGGTTTATTTCAGAGGTAAGCTGATGTAAGTAGGGCTGAACTCCTTAACCTCCTTAATTCTGCTGCACCCCACGTTCCTGTACATTCAGACATTGCAGTTCCAGTACGCTGGAACTTTGGTACATAACACTGCAGGGCCTATTGCAACAATCTCCTTTAGTGATAGTTTACCTAAAAATATACAGGTTTGGAACACCATGAAGGACAGAAAATGGTGACAGAAATGTAATTTTTTCACCCAAAAATGAAAATTCTGTCATTAATTACTCACCCTCATGTCGTTCCAAACCACTAACACATTCGTTTATCTTCGGAACACCTTCTGTGTAGGCTGGTAATGGAGGGACAGAAAGCTCTCAGATTTCATTAAAAAGATCTTTATTTGTGTTCCAAAGATGAATGAATGTCTGACGGATTTGGAACGACATGAGGGTAAGTAATTAATGACAGACTTTTCATTTTTGTGTGAACTAACCCTTTAAGAAAACCACTATTAGTTACTATTACAGCAGAATATTATAATTATAAGAGAATTACAAGTATTTTCTCAAGTGAAGGGGTTTGTTGCAACAAGTTGCAGAACTTTAACCAGCATTTGTCACATACTGTATACCATTAAGTTTTGAAATAGTCATGCCAACTTTTTTATAGCAGTGACCTAAAAATGGGTTGTACGACTGTTCTGAATGCTAAATGCAAACATATGCTAAATGTGTAATCATCCATTTATGATAGGAAAATAAATAAGCTCAACAAATTTAAAAGGGAGAAGAAAAGGTTTGACAGCCCTAAATCCTACACATGTAATTTTATTATTTTAAATGGAATATAATGGTACAGCTAGACCCAAACAGATGGTTTAATGACTGAGGTGGTGTGCGCATTATCCACCATGCCTTTTAATTATGAATTTAAGTTATGCATTATTAAGCACAACAAAAGAAATGCACAAATGTTCTATGCAAAAAACAACGTACCGCCTGTTGCAAAAAGCAGTCTACATTTACAGTAGATTGAAAGTCATGACTCTTGAAGAGTCTTTCCAGCCATTAGAGTCTGGAGGAGTCAATGACTTTGACATGTGGTGAGTGCGAATGTGTGCTGCTGGTTTATGCTCAGCAAACTGTGATGTGGCAAATGACTGTAAGACCGACTCCTGCTCCATGCCCTCTGTGTGTTTGACTGGGAACTGGCACGTGCACAGGTGTGTGCATGTGTGTGCGTACGTGTGTGAGTAAGCGTTGTGTTCCCGGCCGTACAGTCTAAACGGGCCTTGGCCCACTCTCTGGCACTCAGCGAGCTCAGCGCTCCCACACAGATGTTCTATGTCCTCTGACCTCAAACTGAGGCCCAATGCTGCGTGTCACAGAGGAGCTGAGAGTGTGGGGGCTTCGACAGAGAATGTCTGTGTGTGTGTGTGAGAGAGAATGCAACTGTGCGAGAAAGGGCGCAGTCCCACACAGTGTGTGAATGCATAAAGTACTACTGTAAGATTGTGTGTGTGTGTGTGTGTGTGTGTGTGTGCCAAGTGAGTGGGGGGAAAGTATGGATTTCTATGTGTGTGAATCTACCAAGACTCTTCTGAAAAAGTTACACTAGTTTTTTCTTAAACTTTATTTTGTCTGTTTTCCAGTAAAAATATAAATTTTTTTATTCATCATCCATTTCTAATTTTTTAGAGAAGCAAAATTGCAAAAGATAATCAAACTGAGAATGTGTCTTAAATTTGTTTCTCTGATCAAAATTTAGTGAGGTTCATGCGTAAAGAACTATATGTCAAAGGTATAAGAAAAATAAGTCTTAATATCTGAAAAGAAGTCTTAATATCTTATGCATTTTTGCTTCTCAAGTTAATCTTGTTTTAAGGATATTAAGATATTTTTACTGGAAAAAAGACAAAAATAACTATAAAGAAGATTTTCTTCATTCAATAGTGTGGTTTGAAGAAGCCATCAGCCTGGCTTTATTAAAAATGATTGTCTTTTGCTGTATAGCAGGGAGGCTTTTATTAGTAGCACTTGCCTGGATAAGTCGAAATATCTCCGTTTCACTCTTGCTATATATGATTACACAGATTACAGTGGATCCTTACTAAAGAAAAACTATTTTTCTCCAGAAAATTCAAAATGTAGGGAATCATAAAATAACTAAAAGAAATGAAATAAAATAAAAATGAAATCTAAAAATAATGAACTATATATGAATTATAAAGGACTGACCCATGATGGGATGGAACGATATAAATTACTACATAATGTTTTGTTATGGCACTGCCTTCAGTGCCCTAGTTTAAGATACTATCAAACTCTCTGATGTCAAAGTTTACAGTGAATTCTGTTTCAGACCAAATAATTGTCAAGTATGAAAACAGTCTAACACTCATAACAATCCACATTATTACTTGCACTACCATTCAAAAGTTTTTAAAAGAACAGTTGTGAAATATTATTAGAATTTTTTTTTAATAGATTTTAAATATATATTAATATATTTGGTGCTCAAGAAACACTTCTTATGAATTATTATCAAAGCTAAAAACACATTCTTAATATTTTTGTGAAAACCATGATATATATTTTTTCAGGATTCTTTGATGAAAAGAAAGTTCAAAACAACAGCATTTATTTGTATCATTAAAAATGCCTGTCACTGCCTGCTGAATAAACGTAATTATATGGTCATTGGAAGATAAGTTTTTTAAAAGTGAAAAAAACAAACAAAACAAAAACATAAATGGAGATATAATTAATTTTGAAGTTTTATTAAGTGTTAACAATAAAATTATGTGATTTTTATAATCAATTAACACTACTAAGATTTCGGTTTTACCAAATGACACTTCTGGTTATACCGAATGACAATATTTTCAAACGATGCTAACAAGCTGATATCTAGCTAGCTAGACATGCATAGGAGCAAGTAAAAACATTATTTTTTCAAATTGTTAAAAGAGTTACTTTGCTTCACGACCATGTGGTCCTTTGCAGGTGTCTGAATAATGTCACATCGTGTCACATGATATTGACTGCATGACTTGATCCAAAACGGTCCCTTCATATTGGTTACTCTGAATGACATCAGTGCAATTCATTTCTCTGGACATTCTCTCTCATAACAAAGCAACAACTTCTACAAAAAAATTGTAATACCATTTTGCACTATGTTGATATATGATGTTATAAAATCATGCCAGAATAAAAAATAAATACACTGATTACATTTTAAGATATTTTAATCACGAATGAATGGTTGTACTGGCCTTTGGATGGTAAAACTGAATGACCTTTTGACACTTCAAAATCTTTAAAATACCTTTATATGTAGCAAAATATATTTAAAACCTTTTGGATTCACTAAAAGAGATCTAGTTGTACTACCTTACATACTTTGGATGTCATATATTTGTTTTTATTATTATTAAGGCTTTTGGACAAGTTTTCACACACAGACTAATGTCGTCTCACCTGTGAGTACCTCCACTTCTGACACTTGATGCTGTCTGATTCAGGAAGCTCTGGCATCAACTTTTTCAACTCTTCAAGGATGATGGGCTGTACCACATTGTTTTCCTCCTCTAGGTGCTGGATGCCAAAGGGCACACTGGTGTGGACCACCACAGAAGGTCCGCAGTTCTTCAATGCTGCCAATGATACACAGGTAATCAGGCTTACATGTGGCTGCTTATGAAGTCATGAAGTACCTAATTCACAGATCCTACATGTGCTACAGAGAGAGGAGGACTGAGAAAAGTTAAATAATGAATTTTTAAACAGGAAGAAATGATGGTGAGATAAACAAGAAAGACAGCAGAAGAAAAGCGACGATACAGGCTGAAAATGCCACAAATGAGGGAAAAAAAAAAATTTAAAATTCAAAACATATCAACTGGAATGTGTGTGATGCAAGTGATTTAAAGAGACAGTGCACCAAAAACAGAGCATTCAGTCACCCTAAAGTGTTAGTTCACACAAAAATAATAATTCTGTCATTAATTAATTAGTCACATGATTTCAGTAAATGTTATGCCATAAATGTTTTGAAATTTCAATGGTTCACGTGACTTTGGCAGTGTGATACACGCTCCGAACCAATGATTCAAAACAAAAGATTTGTAAAGCTTTGAAGCTTCATGAAGCAGTGTTTTGAAATCACCCATCACTAGATATTGTTGAATAAAGTAATTATTTTATTTTTTTGCCGCACAAAAAGTATTCTCGTCGCTTCATAACATTACGGTTGAACCACTGTAGTCACATGAACAATTTTAAATATGTCTTTAGTACCTTTCTGGGCATTTGAAAGTGTAAATGAACTTGCTGTCAATGGAGGCCTTCACTGAGCCATCAGATTTGATCAAAAATCTGTTCTGAAGATGAACGAAGGTCTTAAGGGTGTGGAACGACATGAGGATTAATAACATGAGGTTATTAATGACAGAATTTTCATTTTTGGGTGAACTAACCCTTTTAACTCACCCTCATGTCATTTCAATCATCTATGGCTTTCGTTCTTCTGCGTAAAACAAAAGAATGAAAGTCAGTGGGGAATAAACATCACTGGATGACATGAACAAGAAACACTGACACACTTTTCACTATATCTTTTTGTGTTCATACAGGTTTGGAGTAACATGAGGGTAGGTAAATGATGGCAAAAGTTTAATTTTTGGGTGAATTATCTCTTTAACAAGCCAAGCTAGCTGTTGCATATTCGCTGTGAATATAACATGACTAACTTTATTTGTCAGTCATAACAGGTTAGCGTGAGTAGTGTTAAGTAAGAGTATCCAGCCTTCTCTTTTCCAGATGATGGTTTCCCAGTGATATCATCTATGGGCACACCAAACCCCATGATCTAATGCTTTACAGGCCAAACTCATCGGCAGAGACGCGACCCATGACTGAGAACAGGCCTGATTTATCAGCCTTGCACATAGTGTAGTCATTTCTCTAATGACGCTGTTTTAAAACACATATTTAATATGATTGGAGGAAATCATGCTTTATTGGGCTCCATAAACATGGGGCTGTGTTTGAGCAGCTGGAGTGATTTGGCCCAATGATGGAGATGCTGAAAGCCACTGTTGATCAATGCTTGAGGAACGAGGGCTGGGTCTGAATAAGACCGCAGAGACTAGCTAAAGCTTAATATTAAAGCCTCTGGCAGATTCACACGGTAACAGATAGATTTTATGATCACCTGTGAGGAGGGGCTTTATACTTCAGTAAGATCTATTCTGTTCAGTGAAGTTTTATGGACCAGCAGAGAATGATGAGCCATTTAAATTATGACCATTGGCATAGTATGTTGGCATAAATGAGGACAAGGTCAAGCAAATCACATCCACATGCTATACCCATGCTCGATCCTTAAATAATATTGTGCTAATAAATAAATCAAGTATGCCTAAAAATATAGTTGTGGGTAAAATGCCTTGAGGAATAACAAATGATTAGTTTATGACTAATAGCATCCAAACAAAGTACAGGGCTTTTTACACTACACTTAAAGGGATAGTTCACCCAAAAATGAAAATTCTGTCATCATTTACTCGCCCTCAAGTTGTTCCAAACCTGTATGAATTTCTTTGTTCTGTTGAACACTGTTGAAGAATGCTTGTAACCAGGCTGCTTTGGGGCACCATTGACTTCCATAGTAGGGAAAATAAAAGACCCACATTCTTCAAAATAATCTTCCTTTGTTTTCAACAGAATTTTCTTTTTTGGGTGAAGTATCCCTTTAAGTGTAGTGTAAAAAGCCCTGTACTTTGTTTGGATGCTATTAGTCATAAACTAATCTTCATTTGTTATTCCTTATGATGCATCTTATGATGCATCTTACTCATGGTGATCACTT
This sequence comes from Chanodichthys erythropterus, assembly GCF_024489055.1. NCBI lineage: Eukaryota > Metazoa > Chordata > Actinopteri > Cypriniformes > Xenocyprididae > Chanodichthys > Chanodichthys erythropterus. The sequence goes on from NC_090239.1 coordinate 20,734,818, forward strand.
TTCATAATCAAGTATATTAATTTAAAACATAACATATGACTATTTAAACATAAATATGAAACTACATTTTCTTTAATGGTTACCAACACGTAGAGTACAGAGAAATTTCATGTTGTGAGGAAGAGCAGATCATGAGTCACGAGTCGGATCAAGAATAATTTATTCTTAGACTTATATTTAATATTGGGGGCATTCAAGTTATTTGACATATTTAAATGTTTTTTTAAAGTAACGCAATAGTTACTTTCCCTGGTAATTAGTTACTTTTATAATGATTTAACTCAGTTACTAACTCTGTTACTATTTGTGAGAAGTAACAAGTAACTATAACTAATTACTTTTTTAAAGTAACGTGCCCAACACTGGATCTTCGGGACCTTAGAAGGCACTGCATCACATACAGGAATGCTACTGTAATGGAAATCACAACATGGGCTCAGGAATACTTCCAGAAAACGGTGAACGGTGAACACAATCCACCGTGCCATTCGTCGTTGCCGGCTAAAACTCTATAGGTCAAAAAAGAAGCCATATCTAAACATGATCCAGAGGTGCAGGCGTTTTCTCTTGGCCAAGGCTCATTTAAAATGGACTCTGGCAAAGTGGAAAACTGTTCTGTGATCAGACGAATCAAAATTTGAAGTTCTTTTTGGAAAACTGGGACGCCATGTCATCCAGACTAAAGAGGACAAGGACAACCCAAGTTGTTATCAGTGCTCAGTTCAGAAGCCTGCATCTCTGATGGTATGGGGTTGCATGAGTGCATGTGGCATGGGCAGCTTACACATCTGGAAAGGCACCATCAATGCTGAAAGGTATATCCAAGGTCTAGAACAACATATGCTCCCATCCAGTCGTCTCCTCTTTCAGGGAAGACCTTGCATTTTCCAACATGACAATGCCAGACCACATACTGCATCAATTACAACATCATGGCTGCGTAGAAGAAGGATTCGGGTACTGAAATGGCCAGCCTGCAGTCCAGAAATTTCACCCATAGAAAACATTTGGCGCATCATAAAGAGGAAGATGCGACAAAGAAGACCTAAGACAGTTGAGCAACTAGAAGGCTGTATTAGACAAGAATGGGACAACATTCCTATTCCTAAACTTGAGCAACTTGTCTCCTCAGTCCCCAGACGTTTGCAGACTGCAATAAAAAGAAGAGGGGATGCCACACAGTGGTAAACATGGCCTTGTCCCAACTTTTTTGAGATGTGTTGATACCATGAAATTTAAAATCAACTTATTTTCTCTTAAAATGCTAAATTTTCTCAGTTTAAACATTTTATATGTCATCTATGTTGTATTCTGAATAAAATATTAAAATTCACATCATTGTATTCTGTTTTTATTCACAATTTGCACAGTGTCCCAACTTTTTTGGAATCGGGTTTGTACATTCTTGTCCAAAATTCCAAGTCATAAAATACCAGATTGTGCCCTTACTGTATATACCTGCATGTTTGCACTACCATTCAAAAATTCAGGCTCGGTAAAAAAAAATTCTCTGTTTTTGAAAAGTTTCTTATGCTCACAGAAGCTCCATTTACTTGATCAAAAATACAGTAAACATTGTGAATACTGACAGTAATATTGTGAAACATTATTATTACAATATAAAATAAATGTTTTCTATTTTAATAGATTTTAAAATTACATTTATTCCTGTGATGGTAAAGCAGAATTTTCAACCGCCTTTAGTCTTCAGTGTCACATGATCCTTTAGAAATCATTGATCAGCAAATCAGCATATTATAATGATTTCTGAAATATGCTGATTTGCTGATCAAGAAACATTTATTATTATTAATGTTGAAAGCAGTTGTGCTGCTTAATATTTTTGTGGAAACTGAAAAATATAAAGTTAAAAGAAACAGCTTTTATTTTAATAGAATTGTTTTGTTAACAATGTAGAAGTGTTTACTGTCACTTTTGATCAATTTAGTGCATTTTTCTCAGTAAGTTTTTTTTTGCAGAAAAAAAACCTTACAGACCTCAAATTTTTAAACAGTTTTACAGACTAATTATTTAAAATAAATTTAATTTAATTTATGCATTAAATTTTTATCATTTTATTACTGCTCAGCGTAAATGAGTAAACCCCCTTTGAAAAGTAACATTTTAAACAATATCTCAATGAACACAAAAACAATTTCCAAAATGTTGACAAGACTAAGTTTAATAACATGAAAGTAAGGTTAACAATATAACTTAGATTACACATTTTTCAGTCTTCCTCAAATTAGGGTGATGCAAAAATGAGTACATCCCACAACAAGAACGTCACGGTTATGTATATAACCTTAGTTCCCTGAATAAGGAACGAGATGCTGCGTAAATCGTTATGGGAATGACTCTGCGTGATGTCGTCGTGAAGCACGTATGCAATCTGTCCAATCAGGAGACGGAACGTCATAGGCGGGTGATGTCACTGACCAGGAACCATAAAGCCAGCCTGGACATGCTGTCATTCAGCTTCTCAAAGTCTGAAGCAAGTTGCTTTCGGGCATGCAGGGAGTATGGCAAGGATACGCAGCATCTTGTTCCCTATTCAGGGAACTAAGGTTATATACATAACCGAGACAATCCCTTTCAACGGAACTCGCGCTGCGTAAATCACTATGGGAACGCCATACCAACGCGTGTGAGGCCGAGGCACACAGTTCATAGTAGCACTTGAGCTCCTGGAGTGGAGCCGAGGTCTAGTTCATAGAACTTAACAAAAATGTGCAGTGAGGACCAGCCTACCGCATCACAAATGTCATTAAGGGAATCCCCTGAAATAAAAGCCTTGGAGGCAGCCATACTCCTAGTTGAGTGAGCCCGGACAGCCAATGGTGAAGGCTGTCCAACCGACTCATAAGCAAGTGAGATAGCCTCAACCACCCACTTGCTCATTCTCTGCTTAGATGCTGGTAGACCTTTCCTAGGTGCACCAAAGCATACAAATAGCTGTTCAGCTTTTCTCCACATGGCAGCTCTGTGGACATACGCATCCAATGCCCGTACTGGACATAGCAGATTAAGCTTTTCCTGGTCCGATGACGTAAATGGAGGAGGACAGAAGGCCTGCAGTACTATAGCTCTCGCAGTATTAGTGAGAACCTTAGGAACATATCCAGGCTTAGGATGTAAAAACGCCTTCACATTGCCCGGCGCAAATTCCAAGCACGATGGAGCAACCGACAGGGCTTGAATGTCCCCAATTCTTTTGAGAGACGAGATGATAAGGAGAAACACTGTCTTTAGTGTTAGAAATTTCTCTGCCACCTCTTCAATGGGCTCGAAGTGGGCCATAGATAGGCCCTGTAAAACAATGGCCAAATCCCATGTCGGAACTCTCGTGCGTACTGCAGGTCTAAGCCTCAAAGTGCCACAAAGGAAAAGTGTAATGAGCGGGTGTCTCCCCAAAGATACCCTACTTAAAGGAGCGTGGTAAGCAGCTAAGGCCGCCACGTACACCTTCAGCATGGAGGGGGATAACCCTGCAGAAAATCTATCCTGTAGGAACTCCAGCACCGCGCTAACCGGGCAGTTAACTGGATCCCACTGATGATTTTCACACCAAGAAGTGAATAATTTCCACTTCAGGGTGTAAAGTTTCCTCGTGGACGGAGCTCTGGACTGGAGTATGGTCTCAACAACCTCAGTTGAGAGACTGAAATCTATGAGACGTGCCCTATGAGAGGCCACGCCCACAGGTTCCATAACTCCAGGCGGGGATGCAGTATTAGACCGCCCGCCTGAGAGAGAAGGTCCTCCCTGATCGGAATCTCCATCGGAGACCCGTCGAGGAGAGAGACCAGGTCCGAGAACTATACTCGGCCGGCCAGTACGGGGCTACTAATAAGAGACGGGCCCCGTCCCGGCGAACTCTCTCCAGAACTCCTGGGAGAAGAGTGATCGGGGGAAATGCGTACAGCGGTAGCCTCGGCCACGGCTGTACCGTAGCATCCAGCCTAAGAGGTGCTGGGTTTGTCATTGAGAACCACAGTGAACAGTGAGTCGTCTCTCGAGACGCAAACAGATCCACTTGGGCTTCGCCGTAGTTCTCCCATAGGAGCTTCACCACATCCGGATGAAGTCTCCATTCCCCGGGCCTCGGCCCCTGCCTCGACAGGATGTCTGTTCCCACATTCAGGTACCCTGGGATATATACTGCTCTGAGGGACAGCAGTTTCCCTTGGGACCACAGGAGAATCTGATTCGCCAGCTTGTAGAGCGGGCGTGATCTCAGACCCCCCTGGTGATTTATATATGAGACTACCGATGTGTTGTCTGATCGAACTAACACATGAGATCTGGGAGGAATTATCTCAGTGCTAGAAATACCGCCATCATTTCTAGACAATTTATGTGCCATGCGAGATGATGGTCCTGCCACAGACCCCATGTTGAGCGACCACTCATGATCGCCCCCCAGCCCGTGAGGGATGCATCTGTCGTTAGCGTGACGCGATGACTGAGAGCCCCCAGCACAGGTCCCTGGGATAGAAACCAAGGTTGCTTCCATATGTTCAGAGCATGTAATCAGCGCTGTGTGACTTTGATCATACGAAATAAATTCCCCCTCTGTGAGAACCCCTTGGTTTTGAGCCACCACTGCAGTGGTCTCATGTTCAGCAGGCCAAAAGGTATCACGTTGGACGCTGCTGCCATCAGACCTAACAGTCTCTGAAACTGTTTCACAGTGAGTGACTGGCCTAGCTTTATGTCCGAGACGGTATTGAGGATTGATGTTATTCGAGCCGGAGATAAACGGGCTCTCATAATCACTGAGTCCCATACCACGCCTAGATAAGTGGTTCTCTGAGCTGGAGAAAGGACACTTTTCTTCGCGTTTAGTCTCAACCCCAACTTTCTCATGTGAGCGAGAACAACATCTCGATGTTGAACCGCCATCTGCTCTGATTGAGCGAGAATCAACCAATCGTCTATGTAGTTCAGAATGCGGATGCCCTGCATACGCAAAGGCGTCAGAGCCACGTCTACACATTTGGTGAAAGTGGGGGGTGACAGCGCTAGGCCAAAGGGGAGAACTCGATATTGGTATGCTTCGCCCCCGAAAGCAAACCTCAGGAATTCTCTGTGATGCGGGAGGATTGATACATGGAAGTATGCGTCCTTTAGATCTATCGTCACAAACCAGTCCTCGGATCTGATTTGTGACACAACATGCTTTATTTTAAGCATTTTGAACTTGAGCCTTGCTACAGTTCGATTTAATTGTCGCAGATCTAAAATTGGATGCAATCCCCCATCTTTCTTTGGCACAATGAAGTAACGGCTGTAATAGCCTGATTCCCTGCTGGGAGGAGGGACCCTTTCTATAGCCTCCTTTCGCAAGAGTATCTGCACTTCCTGTGCCAGCAGCAGAGCCTGCTCGGGGTTTACCACCGTGGTTAAAACCCCGTTGAATCGGGGTGGGCGTGTTCTGAACTGAATCGCATACCCCTCTTTTATAGTTTGCAGGACCCACTGAGATACTTTTGACAGATTTTTCCACTCCGACAAAAAATCTACTAAGGGAACCAGCCTCTCAAGGCTGGCCTCTGGTGGAACATGAGCAGCCAGCACAGTGCCCTGAAGCGGCGGACCGGCAGGGAACAACTGGCGTGGCTGCAGAGAGAGCGCGCCACCCTCGGGTGACATGCAGGGAACTACTGCGCCCCGGCATTGCGGCGGGGTTAGCAGAGTGTCCTCCTGAGGGCACCGAAGACACACAGGCACCGTATAATGAGGTGGACACTGTCTGCCTCCGGAGGGGATCGCCCTCAGAATCCTGACTGACCTGGCGTCAGGATTTCTTAGACGAAGCCCTCTTAGCAGTAATGACAGCCCTCAGATCCGTCTTACCCTTCGAGGACTTCGCCTGCGAGCGCTGTCCCTTCTCCCAGCTCCTCGGAGGGGGAGTACGGGTAGCAACACTCTGCTTCTGGTGTTGTCTGTGCTCCCTGAGGTCCGAAAACGCGCCGATGCGTTTTGCAGGATTTTTTTTCACATTGCAGCAAAACAGACTTAAAATACTCTGTCATTTCTTGTCATAGAGACATAAGTAACATATCAATTGAAACTATAGAACGTATTCTTTTATTTGTGTACACTCAGAGTAAAAACACAATGTTGTGCTTTTTGTAAAACAAAGAAAACTAACATGATGCGTGATCTCTCCTCTCCCTCTGAACGAAGTCCAATCTGATAGTTCTCAGAAAATGAACTGTAACTTATGAATACTAATGACAAAAAAAATGACACTTATGTCTAAAGAAACATTGAAATGTCAGGTTTTAAATCGTGCAAGTCAAATCGAAAACAAACATTCTGTGTTTATGTAATCTGTATGAAAAGAGAGCAATGTCAGAAGTCCGAGATTCAGCTTATTACCCGCTAATGCGGCCATGCCCATGGAGCCAGCGCTATTCAGAGGCAATACTTGTATGCATTGTCTCAATCATGTATTTATTGTCTTGAAAAGTGTTTATTTGGATGTTAAAGCCATGGTTAGCGATCTCTAGAAGACATGCTGTTAGTTCCTAGTTCCTTTTCTTCTTTATATGAATTTGTGGCCTAAAGGTGTACAGAGCACCCTCCGACTGCAAGTATGAATTGAAAACACAGTATCCAGCACTCATACTGATGACAATAAATATTACTTCTCAGTATAGAAAATTGACATATATACATATATACATATATATATATGAATCCATCAATATTTCTCCAAATGTGCATGCTTTTAAGCTAAAAGCCTATATGAAATGCCATAGAGGTAACATAATTGTTCAGACACTTTGCATCACAGAAATACATTATATTTTAAAGAATATAATAGAATACCATTATTTTAAATTGTAATAATATTTCACAGTATTGCTGTTTATGATGAGCTGAGACATTATTACAGAGGGTTGTTTTTTCACAGCCTACCTGACTGAAATGCCTCATTAATATGCAAGTCATTGCAGGTCATTATTATGTGATTCTTTTGTCTTCTCAGGTGTAAATGGCCCATTATTCATGATGATTCACGCCTCCACACATATGGTGTTTCTTGACAAAAAGTCTTACAAAAACTAAATCAATATATTGTTTTATATGAAGGAGTAGGCAGCATAATTTTTACATAACTCTGAAGCAAAAACTCTAGTCTACAACCTCCAATACCCAGAAGTCTTGTGAACACAGATTTAATATACTTTTTTTTTTGCCTTATTTCAGTGACTTAAGTTTTTTGTTTTTTTAATAACCACGCATAAACATTATTCCTTCAAAAATACAAACATGTACATACATGTTCCTCACATATTGTAGCCTAGTTTGTGCTGAATACAGTGTAATGACACTTTTGTCATTTATACGTTTATGAACAACTGAAAAAAGCACAAATGTCAGGGCATGTCAAAGCTTCTCTAAGCCCCAAATCAGCCTCAGACTCCAGAGGGTTAATCTCCGTGAGATTAAGCCATAAGTGCCGCTTCGTGGCCACAAGGGCTGCCATAGAACAGCCCACTGACTTGGCCGTCTCCTTAGTAGCACGGAGAGCGAGATCGGCAGTGAGACGCAACTCTTGGATGACATCCGCCCCCACTTCGTCACTTTCCCTCAAATCTTTCAGCAGGTCAGCTTGGTATGCTTGCATGATGGACATGGTGTGCAAGCATGCAGCATCCTGACTTGCTGCCGAGTACTCTTTGCCCACTAGTGCTGAAGTGGTCTTGAGTGGCTTAGTGGGCAATGTCGGGGCTTTAATGGACGATGCCCCCTGCGGAGAGAGATGGCTCGCAAGCGTCTCCTCCGCTCTAGGCAATGCACCATACCCATGTCTCCTCATCACTGCCACATGCTGTACACCGAGGTTTGAGGTGTGTAGACACGGGTAGATACCGTTCTCTTCTACGACCTCAAAACCTCAGTGTGGAGGTCGGGAAAAAACGGTAATGCCCGATGTGGAGGCTGAGCAGACCTGGATGGCAAGAAGCGTTCATCGAGCTTGCTTCTCACAGTCTGCTCTTGCTTTCCGGCTGGCCAATCGATGTTCAACTTGGCAACAGCACGAGAAAGCACCTCCATGAGCTCCTCGCTCGCGGAAGACTGAAGTGGCGAATCTTCAGATTCTCCCGTTGCCACACTAACAACATCTAGCTCCTCAGAACTAGACGCCATTAACATGACTGTATCCACCGGAGCGGAAGAAACCGCAATTCATGCTTCCTGCCTCCGAATGGATACACTACCGGACGCAGCAGGTGAGGGCAGAGATAAGGCATGGCCCATCTCTAACCCCTCTGCTACATCCATCTGCGAACCCCAGGACATAAGGCGGCGTCCTGCCTCAGCAGAAGCAGGACCCGAGCCCTGGGGAGCCCGAGCCCTCTCCTCGAAGAGAGGCCAGCGAGAGCGCAGCGTTCTCAGTGGTAGCTGCTCACAATGCACGCAGGCAGCCCCCTCGAGAGGTGCCTGGGCATGCTGCACTCCCATACAAACAACACACATTTCATGCGAGTCCCTGCGAACAAGGGTGCACACACTTCCTGAAATGTTGTTCGCTCGCCATAGTAACACAACTCGTGTAAGACAGACAACAGTAAATAGGACAGACAGATCACACGTAGCGCTTGCTGAAGACACAGAAGCTGAATGACAGCGTGTCGGGGCTGGCTTTATGGTTCCTGGTCAGTGACGTCACCCGCCTATGATGTTCCGTCTCCTGATTGGACAGATTGCATACGTGCTTCACGACGACATCACGCAGAGGCGTTTCCATAGCGATTTAAGCAGCGCGAGCTCCCTTGAAAAGGAACTACTACATCTTGTAATTGGTGCTGTCATTAAAAATCATTGAGGCCATACAAAGTCTTCTAGGCATGGAAAGTTGGCGACGTTTTGCAACATCTATCTTTTTCCATTCTTTAAGAATGACCTCTTTTAGAGACTGGATGCTGGATGGAGAGTGATGCTCAACTTTCCTTCTTCAGAATTTCCCATAGGTGTTCGACTGGGTTCAGATCAGGAGCCACTGAATCACTTTTACCCTGTTCTTCTTCAGAAATCCAAGAGTGGCCTTCGATGTGTGTTTAGGATCATTGTCATGTTGAAAAGTGCACGACGACCAAGGGCACGGAGTGATGGTAGCATCTTCTCTTTCAGTATAGAGCAGTACATCTGTGAATTCATGATGCCACCAATGAAATGCAGCTTTTTGTACCACTTTTGCTACAGTATTCTGACTGATAAGTAAAGCTTTGCTGATCTTCTTGTAGTCTTCAACTTTCTGGTGTAAAGAAATTATTTTCTTTCTCAGGTCTTGTGACATTTCTCTGCCATTGCTGACAGCATGAAATGGGAAGGGGTTTTAACACCCTTTTATAGTCAACTGTCTGCTGGAGACCTGTGTAATGAATAATTAGACTCACCTGTGGTTGAATTCTTGTTAAATTAGACATTTGTAGTCTAAAATTTAGATTTGCTCCAGAGATTTTCAGTGGGGTGTACTCATTTTTGCATCACCCTAATTTGAGTAAAACTGAAAATTATATTATATAATAGTTATATTATTAACCTTACTTTCATGTTATAAGTTAAACAAATGTTACATAAAACTTAGTCTTGTCAACATTTTGGAAACTGTTTTTGTGTTCATTGAGATATTGTTTATAATTGTTACTTTTCAAAGGGTGTGTACTCATTTATGCTGAGCACTGTATGTCAATACCAATTTATTCATAACTCATTTATTTTTGTTTGACTTACAGCATGTTTACTTAATTAGGCTTTTGATTGTGATTAAATGGCTAAATAGTTTAATTTTGTTAATTTATTTCTTAAACTATTTAAATACAAATATGAAAAAAGCAATAAATTAGAGAACAAAAAACCATGAGAAAAAGCTGTTTGAGGATGTAGGAAAAGGTTTCAGATATTAGCTGCAATGCTGGCATGGTTCAAGCAAGGGAAAGAGGAAGTCGTTTTTTTTAGTGGTATTCACTTGCTTATGTAAGAGTTTACAAGCATTTTAGCTAAACCTAAAAGAGATCACCACATAACTTTCTCGTTTCACTTCAAATCAGCCAAATTTATGGATGGAAGGATTAATTTCACAATTATGGAAAATTGTTTTTGTAAAAAGAACTTAGTATCTGAAGTGATAATAGCTGAAATTATTGTTCTAACCAGTCAAGGTTGACTTTGGCTGACCAGCATGAATATCAGAACAGGACTGAAACACAGAGACATGGTCATTTTCCGTTTGCAGAGCAGTCAGACTATATACGTGTTTGGCGCAGTGCCAGGCAGAGAGGAGGGGAAAAGGAGAAGCAGAGGGTAAGAGAGAGAGACCTTCCTTTACAAAAAATAGTTTGAGTGTTTATTTGTAAGTGTGCATGTGCCAGAATGTGACTGTGCACGAGAGAGAGAGGTCATGAAGCGTGGGTAGAGGGCTGGCATTGTGCCCGCTGGTTGAGTCACTTATTTCTTGGTGGGGGCAGAGCTTGTCACAAAGTTCACAGGGTGAATAGGAAACTAACTAGAGAAAATAACTTACATATGAATTACATGTACAGTAATTTTTTCCCCTCATAAAAAAAAAAAAAAAAAAAAAAAAATTATATATATATATTTCTACATACTTTTGATAAATACAGTATGTTTACAGTCCATGAGATGAACATTCCTCAGCCATTTCAGTAGACTAATTGTCACGATTCCTGTCACTTCCCGGACTTCAATTCCCATAATCCAGTCACATGCACACATTCCACACCAATTATCAATCGCCACATACAGCTGAAGCACATTATCTGGACTATTTAAGACTCACTCACACACACCACAAAGTCATGTTAACCTGTGTTGCAATTCTGAGCGTTACTATATTGTCTAAGGCTGGACGAATAATCGAAAAGTAACCGAAACCGAAATTCAGAACCTCTAACCGATGTAATTTTCCCATATCGGTTATTTCATTTTTTTAATCCTGTTAATACTTCCCTCTTAAAATCATACTACCAAAAAAAAAAAAAAAAAAAAACATTACCGCGTGTGTAGCCACATGACTCTGCCAGTCAGTGGCATAATAACACGGAGGTGAACGCGAGCAGTGAGCCTTGCGTCTTCACTAAACTTTGTCAGTTGTATTTGTTTTAAGGTTTGCCAGTTTGGAAATTCAAGCGATTTTAGACGATTGGATGTATATTATTACCGTGCTCGTGCAGCTGCATTGTGGCACAAACACTCATACAAACAGTGGCTGCGCAAAACGTGAAGATTGCACACACAGAGAGGAACACATAAACTAGTTGTCAGCGCTGTGCTGTGATTTATCACTAAAGTAGCTTAGATACTCAAATTATAGCAAATATTTTTCTACTTTTGAAAGTCACAATTAATAGACGGTATGACTAATTCACACACGTAATCGCTCGTACTGGTAAGTCACTGTGCTAATTTATCTGTATCTGATTTACAACGAGCAGAAACCTGTAAGAAATGTTACGAACCATTGATAAAATAACTGCTGATATATGATGTCAGATCGCTCTTTCAATAGTTAAAAATATCCCACCTTTAATAGTCAATCATATTTACAGTACAAACCTTGTCAGTGAACTATGAGGACAAAAAAACAAACAAAAAAACAACAACCCAGAAACAAGAACAAAATAATTGTTCATTAATCGTAATCGAGGTAAAATGTTCAATTAATCAAGGTTTTGATTTTAGGCCATAATCGTCCAGCCCTAATATTGTCTGCCTGTCTGCCTGTTACCGATCCTGTCTGTTTACCCATTTACGATTCTCTGCCACCTGCCTTTGGACTGTTTATTGTTACCTGGACCTGTGAATGATATCTGCCTGCCCTGATCTACTGCCTGTATACTGACCACGATTCTGCCTGTCCCTTGTTATACCTGTCTGCTCTTGTTTGACCCTGCCTGTACGACCACGCTCTTTTATGATAAAAGCTTGCAATTGGATCCCTGCCTGAGTCCCGCTTCGTTACACTAATAAAAGCATATTTTACACAGAGTGGGTCACCTCATGAGGGGGCGCCATGTTGAGAGCATCAGCTGAACACAACTAACTAATCTTGGTAAACCCTTCGCTTGTGGAATGAATGAATCATGTCTGACTGCGATTATTTCTACAATTACTGAAGTGTGTCATTTTTCATGATAAATATTTCCTGACACAACAACACTGGCTTAATTCACTAAGTAATTCAATCATCTTCATGGCATTCGTAACCTGTATGACATTTTTCTTATACTGAATGTTGTAGGATAAAAACTCTTTTCCCTCAGTATTATGGATTTGGGACTTTCATGCTTCAAAAAAGAACGGAAAAGAAATGTATCTTAAAAGTAGGTCATATGATTAGCCCTAGTTGTTCTTGAGAGTTCATGTGAAGTAGTGATATTTGATTCATGAACAAATCTGATGGGTCAAATCTTTTCAATGAATACAATTCACAAAACCAACAAATCTGACTGATCTGGTTCTCGAGTTCAACTCAATGACTTGCAGCAGCTCACTAGAAGTAAATATGCATTTGGACTGTTCTTCACAACACAATTTTGATTATTTGACTATTTGATTTCAAAAGACTCTGAATAGCATGTTGTATGGACCACATTTATGATACCTTTATGGTGCTTTAGCATCCTTTTCGAAGCTTGAAAGCCTCAGTTCCCATGGGTACTAAATCACAATGAAAAGAGAAACAGGCAAAATCCTCCTTTTGTCTGCCACAGATGAACATGAGGGTGAGTAAAAATAACACAATTTTCATTATTGATTGGACTATTCCTACAATTTCCTCCCTTAATTACATGCATAATGTTTTAATTAGATAATTAATCACATCCAAAGAGCATTAACGTCCATAATGCCCACATCCAGACACATTAGTATTAACTACAGTGATCCCAGTCCCATCTGAATCAGTACATGAAATGACAGACATCCCATAATTCTAACTTAAATGTCCTTTAGAAAATGAATCCTGTCTGAACAGTCCTTTTCCATTGGCATTCTGGTAGCAAGTTTCATACTTCATATGTAATCAAATTCATATCAATTATGAACCAGTTCTGTTTTTGGGAAACCATCATCCAGCCCTGATTTACCTCATTCCACATTTACTGAACGGCATAAATGGGTTTCTCGCCAGACGCTCAGGAACACAGTAATAGCTTATCATTAGCGGCCTGCCAAAAAGTTTTCAAAGAGAGCTTGGGGTGCTCTGTGAGATCAGACTCAGACCTACTTTACTGGAACTACAAGCAAAACACATTACAGAAATGAAAATGAAGATTAAAGCATGGCCGCGTGAAGGCTGAGGAGGCTGGAAGGAGTGCGCCGGCCTAAAAGAACAGCGCAGCAGAATGCAAAATTTAACAGCTCCCCTAATTATGATGTTGCCCTCGGAAACACTGGAGTGGATGAAAGGTGACAGGTGTAGAGGCTGTTTTCACAAGACTATTTCCACTGGGCTACTGCAGATACGCGGTCATGAACTTACAGGCTTTGTGAGGAAAAACTCACAAACACAATCACATGCAAATTCTTCATAAACAAAAGCTTTTTTAGTCATGCACACTCAAAAAACATATAGAAGACACACACACACAAGACATCTAAAATATGAGCTCTGTGCCAAAACCTAGTGAGATGCCTCGCTGTCTGTGGTCCACATAGACAAAACAAAAAACAAAACCAACTATTAAAATTCACTGCTCTAAAACAGTCTTACACAAATACACAGGCAGTGACAAAAATGAGTTTTTCATTCCATTTCGCCTCGGGCTTATCATCTGTTGACTTTTTCAGCAGCTCCATGTTTTAATTACTTAAAGGGTTAGCTCACCAAAAAATTAAAATTACGTCATTAATTACACACCCTCATGTCGTTCCACACCCGCAAGACCTTCATTCATCTTCGGAACACAAATTAAGATATTTTTGGTAAAATCCGATGGCTCAGTGAGGCCTGCATTGACAGCAAAATAATTAACACTTTGAAGTGCCCAGAAAGCTACTAAAGACATATTTAAAACAGTTCATGTGACTTCAGTGGTTCAACCTTAATGTTACGAAGCAATGAGAATACTTTTTGTGCGTCAAAACAACAAAATAACGACTTTATTCAACAATAACAATAACAATATCTGATGGGCGATTTCAAAACACTGCTTCATGAAGCTTCGAAGCTTTACGTATTTTTTGTTTTGAATCAGTCACGTGAGTCACGTGAACCACTGAAATTTTGAAACGTTTTGAATCACTTCGAAGCCTCGTTTACTGAAATCACATGACTTTGGCAGTTATTTTGGTTTTTATTTGGCGCACAAAAAGTATTTTCGGCACTTCATAACATTAAGGTTGAACCAATGTAGTCACATGAACTGTTTAAAATTCTGGGCATTTGATTGTGTTAATTATCTTGCTGTCAATGGAGGATGCACTGAGCAATTGGATTTTATCAAAAATATCTTAATTTGTGTTCAGAAGATGAATGAAGATCTTACGGGTGTGGAACAACATGAGGGTGAGTAATAAATGACAGAATTTTCATTTTTGGGTGAACTAACCCTTTAAAACAGTGGTCTCAAACTCAATTACTGGAGGGCCACAGCTCTGCACAGTTTTGCTCCAACCCTAATCAAACACACCTGATCCAGCTAATCAAGGTCTTCAGGATTACTAGAAACTTCCAAGCAGGTGTGAACTGGAGCTTGTTGGAACTAAACTGTGCAGAGCTGTGGCCCTCCAGGAATTGAGTTTGAGACAACTGCTTTAAAAGGTGTGATATGACCAAATCCTTAACATGACAATTTTCAATTTTAACCAAAAACCACGATATAAGTAATTTTCAGTAATTTAAAGTTTTTTTTCAATCCAAGGATCAACATTCTTTGACATCCGGCTATCATTTAAAGGGATAGTTCATGCAAAAATGAAAATTTTGTCATCACTTACTCACCCTAAAGTTATTCCAAAACTGTATGAGTTTTTTTTTTCTTCTGCTGAACACAAAAGAAGATTTTTTAAAGAATGTTGATAATCAAACAGTTGACTGTAGCCATCGACTTCTATAGGAGAATAAAATACTATGGAAGTCAATGGCTACCGTCAACTGTCTAGTTACCAACATTCTTCAAAATATCTTCTTTTGTGTTCAGCAGAAGAAAGAAACTCATACAGGTTTAGAACAACATGAGGGTGAGTAAATAATGACAAAATTTTCATTTTTGGGCAAACTATGCCTTTAAGACAACCGAATTGCATTTTCATTGATGCTTTCTGATAACTCTTACTTACAACAAAACCAACCATTGTGTAAATCCCCTAATTACTTTATCCTGACGAATGCCAGATAATCAGACCTTACAGACTTTATCAGACATTTCACCTGTGACATCAAATCATATTTTCATCAACACTTTTTGACAATCGCTTACTCTTGCTTTGAACAAAACCAACCAACCGACCATTTAAATATCTTAATAGAACAATATCAACCAAAATTTGCCTTTGAACATGTGCCCAAGTCATAACATTACAAATACAATATAGCTAGATCTAAAAAATGTATCATCATTTTATATTGTAATATATAGTAAAGCACTAAGGCCTAATAGACATAACAGTAGATTCAGTAAAGCTGCTTTGAAACAATGTCTATGGTGAAAAGTGCTATTAAATTTGACTTGCTAATAAATTTGAAAAGTTGTCAAGGCAGACAAACTCAGTGATGTAATTTGAAGAAAACAGAAAAGGATTTGAAGAAAACACAGAAAAGGACAGACACTG
This sequence comes from Chanodichthys erythropterus, assembly GCF_024489055.1. Classification (NCBI taxonomy): domain Eukaryota; kingdom Metazoa; phylum Chordata; class Actinopteri; order Cypriniformes; family Xenocyprididae; genus Chanodichthys; species Chanodichthys erythropterus. The sequence goes on from NC_090239.1 coordinate 20,750,631, forward strand.
ACAGGAACAGGGTGGAAAGGAAGGGAAGGGTATTAGAAATATCTTTAGGGCTGTCAACCAAAATATGAAAATAAAAAACAAAAATGTGTCACCATCGAAACAGTGTTGTTTTTGTTACTGTCTGAAACTGATTATGACCATGACCATGTGTGAAAGTCAATGGGCATCAGTTTGGATTTCGAAAAATAAATCGCATTTAAAAACCAAATCAGATTTGTGTGCAGTGTGAACAAAGATTTTGTGTGAAACACAGTGAGAGAAAGAAACAGAAAATGCAGAGAAACAGAACGAAACGTCAGAGCGGGAGTTTGAGATGAGAGGAGGAAAATATGAAGGCACTGACCTAAATTGCGCTTTTTATCATCTATGGCGATGAAGCGAATGCAGGGATTATTGGAGACGTACTTGGCCGCCCAAGGGACGTCGATTCGTGCGTCGGCTTTGTAGAAGAGTCCAAGTGCGTAGCGGGAAGAGTAGCTGACAGCCTCCAGCTTCTTCCTCTGATTCTCCCCCATCACTGCACAGACACACACAAACACAACAGCACAGGATGAAGCCTCTGGGCTAAGTTATTTTGTTCACTTCAGACAGACGCCAGAGTTGGTGCCTGTGAAGAACGGGCCTGTAGCATTCATAAAGTACAGATCAAATGGGAGAAACACTGTGCCGTCAACTCACAGAGCTTCTATAGCACCAAGTCTGATAACACACCTGGGTTAGTGTGACAAGAGCTTGGAGATAGATGTGTGGTTGATGCATAGGGCCTATAAAACACAACCAACAAACCCCTTTTTGCAGATGAGATGAGCCGTGTGGAGGTTGAAATGGACGGTGAGTGACACTTTAATGAGAATGCGGTGCATGGACTGATTCGCTTGTGCATGTGGGGCTCTTTTTTAGAAAAATGCTGTACTTGTTTCCTGTCTGGAACATCTGTTATTTATTGGAAACAAGCAGTCACACTAAGGCCTGCTTTAGTTATTTAGGGCCCACAGGTACTGAGTGTAGTGGAGGTCAAAGGTTAGCCCTTGTGGAATCAAATGCATATTTCTACTCAAAGACACCCCTGTTTCCAGTAAGGAAGAAAGCATTTCACGGATATCCGACATAAAGACCTGATCAACATTAGTCTATCTGAGCAGTATCTTTCCCTCCTGAAGCAACAAACAGATGTTTAGTGAAAAGTGATGAACAGAATGCTAACACATCATTTTCACTTTACAAATGTGTGATTCAATTCCAAAGGGCAGTGTCAGTGTCAACAAGCTCGGACACCCCTCAGTGGCCCTAGTAAATCCGTATGCTGTTTAAAGACCTCATGAAATCAGTTTCCTTTCCTGTGTTGATGTAATTCCTATTGAAACAGGAAGTTTAGGTGGGTCATATCAAGTGGGCTGGCCTTTTTTTTAAAAAAAGAAAAGAAAAAAGACATAAGTCAGATGTTTTGATTTTTCTTTTAAATGATTCCAGTTCCCTAACGGTTCAATTAACAAATTTATATTCATTAAAAAGCATATTATTTGACATATATTTAATCATGAAATATATTTAATTAATGTTACATCAAGATTAATTAATTGATTAGTTATTTTATTGCACAGCTGTAAGCTGTATGTTTTTGATTGTGTCTGTATCACTGAAAGAATACAGATGCGAGAACCGATTTGAACGTCGCTTGATTCCAGTATTTTTTCCACTATTTAAATGGTTCTTAATTCAGACAAAAATCTGTGCACAACAGGATGAGTCAGCAATTTTTTGCGCTCTGTTTTCCAAGAAGAGAAAGGAAATATAGCAGACCTCAAAATTTTTAAAGTTGACCAATTATACCCAATATCAAAGTCTTGATTTTGTTTTTGGGGTCTACTAGAATAGGTTTTCATGCTTGATTTTTCAAAGAAAAAAAACAAACATTACTTTTCACATATTTTACATTGTTGCAGCACCTCTCTTCCCAGTCTGCTAGTAACGCTCTGTTTACCCTCACGAAAAACTAGTATACTTCAAGTTCATTTGATCAAGTATACTAAGGTAATGTTCAAGTAAATGTTTTAAGTATACTTTATGTAGTAAGTATACTAGTATCAATGTACTAGGAGTAAACTTGTAAGCGTACTATTTTAATACCGCTTGGGACTAAATTGGCCCAAATGAAGTATACGTTTAAGTGTACAGTAGTAAACTAAGTACACAACTAGTTCACAGCTACGTTTCTCATTTGTACTGCATCTGTACTACAAGTGAACTTATAAGTACACTAGTAGTTTACTATTTTGATACTAGTAGTACCTACATTTTTAGTATATGAAAGTACACTTCGAAATATACTCTCAGTAAACTACTAGTTTAATAAGTATACTTGTAAGTTTTGTTTAAGTGAACATGACATCACACTTATAGTTTACATTTTTTTTTTTCATTTTAATTATAGTTCTATATTCCTATTTAGGTATTTTAACTCTTTTCTTTTTAACTCTTTCCATTTTAAAAATATTTTATTCTAGCTTCATAAATCCTTTTTATCAACACTTAAAAGTGGGTAGGTTTCATTTCTTTAAAAAAGGAAACATTTTAAACAAAAATCTGAGAAAGTTGCATTTTTGTCAAAGACTATGTCTGGATGGGATTCAGAATGATGATCAAAAACAGGTGGAGTAGATCCATAAACAACCCCCAAAGCTTCATAGTCCTCATTCATGGTGGGCAGTTTTGATTTATATGCTGTTTGATGATTTATTTTACATTTGCGTGAGTAATGTTCTATCACTTGTTTCAGCTTCTTCTTCCCCTGCATTTTGATCTGAAGATTCTGTACTCTTTCAGAAGATGCGTAACAGCGCCCCCTATCGTATATTCAGATACTCAGAATTAGGAATATATCTGTTTTCTTCATAAATCAATATTTTCAAACAATGTACTTTTATACTATACTTTTATAAATATACTTTCAAATATATAGGCCAAATATACTTAGAATTTTCTGTCAGTATAAGCCAACTATTTCTTATGGATTAGTTCACTTTCAAAAAAAAAATTACTGATAATTTACTCACCTCCATGTCATCCAAGATGTCCATGTCCTTCTTTCTTCAGTCGAAAAGAAATTAAGATTTTTGATGAAAACATTCCACACAGTAAAAAATAAAAAGTTGAGAAAACTTAAAAGTTTAAGTCAACAAACTTCAGCAGATTTTTGTTTTCTCAACTTGTTTTTGTAGGAGATTTTTGAGTTCTCAACTTTTTGTTGTATAAACTGAATAAAACTAGTTGAGAAAACACAAAAACCTGCAGAATTTTGTTGCCCTAAACTTTTAAGTTTTCTCAACTTTTTATTTTTTACAGTGAGATTATTCTCCTTATAGTGGACTTCAACTGACCAGACCGCCTTCTGTATTCTTCAAAAAGCTTACGCTGTATGTCCTACACATTCCCTATTCAACTTATGGAACAAACACAGTTCCGAACGCAGTTTCTCAACCAGTTCCGTTTTTATAGGGAATAGGGAAGGTGTAGGATGGAAGTCGGTCTGGCGGAAGCCCTTGCGAGGCAATGATTGCTTGTTTATAAAGCATATACATTTAATTTTGTTTTTTTTTAGAAAATGACCGATCATGTCGCTAGATAAGACCCTTATTCCTCGTCTTGTATCGTTTAAAACCCTTTGAAGCTGCACTGAAACTGTAATTTTGACCTTCAACCGATTGAGGCCAATTGAAGTCCACTATAAGGAGAATAATCCTGGAATGTTTTCATGAAAACACTTAATTTCTTTTTGACTAAAGAAAGAAGGACATGGACATGGATGACATGGGGGTGAGTAAATTATCAGGAAATTTTTATATGAAAGTGAACTAATCCTTTTTAAGTGCAATTTTAAGTATATTTCTCAGAAGTACATAAAGTATATTTCTGAGAAGTCTATAAAAAGTAGACTGAAAGTATACTTATTTTTAGTTAAAAAGAAGTATACTAATAGCACACCTGAATAAACTTCTTTTTCGTAAAGGTACTTCTGGTCTCTATGAAGCACCTCCTTTTACAAAAAAGTACAATGTGCTCTGATTGGTCACCTGGAACAGTATCGTGATTAATCAACCACTGCGAGCTTGCTTGGGAAATGTCAAACCCCTTACCACAACCACGATTTTCTGCACACTACAACCGCAATTCAACCAGGCCTCACCCCCTTTTTTTCCGTATACTTTGGGTGGGAATTTTTTAAATAAGGAATATTGTGACATGTACATTCCTGGAAGAAAACACAAGGCTACAATTGAGGTGATTCAATTGCCTTTGAAATGGCCTTTTTCAAGCTCAAACAGCAACATTGCACTCAAGAAAGATAAAAATGTAAAAAAGCATAATAGGACCCCTTTAAAAGATTTAAAAGAACATTCATTCCAAAAGTTAAAATGGAACTGGCACTGGTGTCATCCCAAAATTCAAGCTGCTCTTGTTTTCGCGATGGGGTCAACAGATGAAAATTGCTTTCTTTCTGGTTTCACGTCTCGCCGAAAGACAGTGATGCCAAACAAACCCCTCCAAACACCGTTAACCACTGTTGTAATTTTGTTGTCACAAGAAACGCTTCACCAACTGTTAGTTTTATTAGGAAGCAACCAACTGACGATGATGGAATATGACAATAGAGGTGAAGCAGTCACATGACTGTCCCCGGACATGTCCCTTTTATCATTGTCTATGTCATTGCGGAACATCTGGGTAAGATTAGGAGCATGTAAATGTGCCCCTTGGTACAGAGACAATCTTCTGCAGCATCTGAGCGTGTAAAGCACAGGGATAATGCAAACCTTGTCAGCTGAATCCATAAAGAGGCTTTCTTTTTCTCATGGTAATGGAATCTGGTTACAGAACACACCATTGTTAATCGGCATAAAAGATCTCGACGCGGGGTTATCTAATACAGATATGAGAACGCTTTTTACCGCATTAACCCATTTAAGTTGTCAGAAAACACTTTCCCTAGAGCTGGACAATGAGTGCAGATGCACATTAATGAATCATCTCCTTTCAAAAGGCTATGACTTCCATTTCAAGTAAAACGAGACCACCTATTTGGTGGTCTGAATGACTTCAGCTTAGCCACAACTATAGAGATGTTTTTAGAGCTGGGCATTGAAAAAAGAAAAGCACAGGCTAAGTTTTTTCTGGCTGCTATGCTAAGTAAAGCTCTGAGTCATGGTGTAAAGTGTATACTGCCCTACATTACCCCCAATCCCTTCCTGCCCGCTCAGGTTGGCAGCGCAATTACCTCTGACAGGTTTGGACTGTGACTTCTAGATTTCAGCTTAATCACTTGCACAAAGTTCATAAACCAGCTGAACTAAGAAAAAGATCAAAGCAAAGAATCTACATACTGCTTTCTACTTAGGTTAAACTGATGATATTTAATAGACATAGTATTTATTTTTATATAATTATTTTTTCAAATGATATTATCAACATAACAATAACAATAAAAAGATCGGGCAACCAGGGTGTGACTGAGAGCCATGGGAACGGAGCGAGGCCGGTGGCGTGGGTGTTAATGAGAGTCACCTGCACGCCACACTGGTCTCGAGTCCCACAGAGGAGCTCCCGAAGGATAAAAGGAGTGACGACAGTGAAGGATAAGACAGGACCAGGCCTGGGCTTTATGTTGCTGTTTTATTACGTTTATATAAGGCAGTCGTCCATGAGGGCCTGCCGGTTTACTTTTGTTTTGTATTGTTTGATTATTTTGTGATTAAAGATACATTCTAATGTTTGCCAGTTCTTGCCTTCTTCTTCCCATATCTTCGAACCTTGTTACAAAAGATAAATTGAAAAATTTGACCCCCCATTGCTTTAATGACTGACATTCAATGGAAGCAAGAAAATATGGCCTTTATTCACAAGATCTATGTCAAAAATTGCTTAAATTTGATTAATGACCAAAAATAGCTTCTTTTTTTTTAATACAGGCGCATGCCTATTTCCTCTCTAGCTAAAGTCTAGCTTTAGCTAGACTTAAGATTAATTATATATCCACCTGCACAAATGTTCACCTGCTGGAATATTCTCTCTTTTTCCTCTCCCAGTTGTCCTCAACCTATTGAGAGACAATGTATGCTTTTTTTTACTTAAGTAATAAATTATTCACTAAAATGTGCAGTTTTAGGGTTTCCACTTCTTTATTAAAGATGAATATCCTTTGTCCGCTCACTCTGATGGTTTGCTTTCTTAATGATAAATAATGGCACTAATGTGCAACGAGAGTACTAGTGAGCAGTTCAGTAAAAATTTCCTCTTAGTTTAGACCAGAGGGATTTGATTTCATTACACACATCTGTGATCTTTAGCCTCCTTCCCTGACACATCCTCCGGTCGAAAGACTAACAAATCCACATGAGCACAAATCTACGCGAACAGTCAAGCTCTTTCAATATCCTGAAGGAAAAAAAACAGTTGCTCTGTAAGTGAGCCCTGCATAGCCTCAATGTGAGACATACCTTACACGAAACCACACTCACTTACTGGGCCAAATAAACACACGCACCTGATGTCCTCTTCCTCTTCAGACACTTGTCACCACTTTAGAGTCTGCTTTACGTCTGTCTGGACCTTATAAATCTCCAATCTGTGTGAGTAGGGCAGAGCGGAGGGGCTTCTGACAGCTGTGCTGTATGTGCAGGACCAGCCTCACACAGGCTACATTCACAAAGTCAGTGTTTGGCAACTGTATTTACAGAAACTGAATCTGAAACTGTCCTGTTCATACAACAGCTTACAGGAGCAGCTCAAATACTGTCTAAATGGATGAATAACCAAGTCAAGCTGCATTTATACTCCTGTGCAACTTTACTGACATATGAAGAGATGTACTTACATTAAAATTCTTGTTGATACAATAATTTTTTTCATGCTATGAGCTGATAAATGGTTGATTATTTTAAAGGTGTCGTGGAATGTCTTTTTAAAAGATGTAATATAAGTCTAAGGTGTCCCCTAAATGTGTCTGTGAAGTTTCAGCTCAAAATACCCCATAGATTTTTTTTATTAATTTTTATAACTGCCTATTTTGGGGCATCATTAAATATGAGCTGATTTAGGCTGCGGCCCCTTTAAATGCTCACGCTCCCCGCCCACAGAGCTCGCACTTGCCTTAAACAGTGCATAAACAAAGTCCACACAGCTAATATAACCCTCAAAATGGATCTTTACAAAGTGTTCGTCATGCAACATGTCTAATCGTGCAAGTATGGTATTTATTTGGATGTTTACATTTGATTCTGAATGAGTTTGATGGTGCTCCGCGGCTAAAGCTAACATTATTGGAGAGATTTATAAAGAATGAAGTTGTGTTTATGAATTATACAGACTGCAAGTGTTTAAAAAATTAAAATAACGACAGTCTTGTCTCCGTGAATACAGTAAGAAACGATGGTAACTTTAACCACATTTGACAGTACATTAGCAACATGCTAACGAAACATTTAGAAAGACAATTTACAAATATCATAAAAATATCATGATATCATGGATCATGTCAGTTATTATTGCTCCATCTGCCATTTTTTGCTGTTGTCCTTGCTTGCTTACCTAATCTGATGATTCAGCTGTGCACATCCAGACATCCTGCCCTTGTCTAATGCTTGAACATGAGCTGGCATATGCAAATATTGGTGGCGTACATATTAATGATCCGGACTGTTATGTAACAGTTGGTGTTATGTTGAGATTCGTCTGTTTGTCGAAGGTCTTTTAAACAAATGAGATTTATATAAGAAGGAGGAAACAATGGAGTTTGAGACTCACTGTATGTCACTCTTGTTATTTAAGTATGCCAAGATAAATTCAATTTTTAATTCTAGGGCACCTTTAATAAAAATGGATGAAAAACCATATTTATATGTCACTTTAGCTATAGAAAATAGAAAATGGTTGTCATGTTCATTAACCAAATTTGTGTACGAACAAATACATTTGGCACTCCAAATGCCGAAGTGACGAATTCTGAAACTAGACTTTGGGGTGGTAAGATTCCTTTTAATGTTTTTGAAAGACCAGCAAGGCTGCATGTATTCGATCATATACAAAATTAATCATATATATTGAAATATATTACAAATTAAAATAATGACTTTGAATTTTAATATATTATAAAATGTAATTTATTTCTGTAATGACTAAGCTGAATTTTCAGCAGCCAGTCTTCAGGGTCACATGATCCTTCAGAATCTTTCTAATATGCTGATTTATTGCTCAAGAAAACATCTGAAAACAGTTGTGCTTTTTTCAAGATTCTTTGTTGAACAGTAAGTTCAAAAGAACAGCATTTTTTGAATTATATCAATTTAATGCATCCTTGCAGAATGAAAATAGCATTTTTTAAAGAAAGTCCAAATGACCCCAAAATTTTTAAAAGTATTGTATACAAAATTAAGAAAGAAAAATAGGTCATTGCTAACCGCCACCTTTCCGTCACACATATGCAGCACTTTTGACTGCACACTTAAGAGACAAAAGCCTGGATTTCAAGCTACTACCAGCACATACCAAAGCATCATAAGCTGACTGCAAATTAGCAGTCACCTGATTGTGAGCGTTTCCCTCCTCTAACCTGAAAAAGCAAACTGTATGCAGCTCTATGGCAGGAACCCGAGGCTAGTCATTGACACGTGTTTGGCTGTGAGAGTGACTACATTAGTATCTGTGAGCGTGTGTGCATGCAGCTCTGGGACGAGAAGGTTAACATTTTCCAGTTGGCCGCTTGGAGGCATGTGTTGAACCCTGCACTTGTGGCCCCTGGATCTTTGATGTGGGAGTGGGTGAAACGTTCATGAAACACAGCATGTTGACAGAGCGATCCTTAATCAATACAGTGAGTCCTACTATATGTGTCTGCAAAGTGACTGCACTTACATATAGTCACTAACAAACTTTTAACTAAAAAATGACAACATATCATGTCAGGAGCAGGTTAAGACATCTAACATTTCCTTTAATCTAGAACTTAAATGCAGAAGTTGTGTAGTACCAAAGATCTGGTGGTCTCATGCTAAAGCATGAGATATGAGGCTTCCTTCTAAAGCTTCCTCTCATAAGCACGTGAATGTGTGTGTGTGTAACTGTGTGTTCGGATAAGGGGGTGGAGAATTACTGAGCTACGGGGTGATTAGAAAAGTAAGGACCCAAGGGAACCTGTAGGAGTGAATCTGGCTCAAGCCCAGGTAGTTATTCACATCTGCATTACATCTATACACACACACACACACACACACACACACACACACACACACACACACACACACACACACACACACACACACACACACACACACACACACACACACACACACACACACACACACACACACACACACACACACACACACACACACACACACACACACACACACACACACACACATATCCAGAGAGGAAGATCTCAACTTGAATAGGTGTTTAGCCTTATCATTTAGCCTTAAATACAGAATGTTTACAGTTATGAGAATATTCAGAAACATATTTTAAATAAATACATGAATTCATTCCTACTGACACACAAACAGGCTATGACTTAAAACCTAGTGTGCTTTCCAAAGATGCAGTATTTTATAGTGTTTACGGTGCACTACCAATTCGTGGACTGTTCCAAAAGCTAGGCAGCATGACAATACGACCTTCTAAGATACCTTATTTTTGCCAAATCCTAAAGCAGCGCTAAATGTATTTTACATAGAGAAGACAATCCAAAAATTCTCAGTAAAAAAGCAATCCAAGATGGTGGACAATGCAAGACAAATATAATTACAAAATATAAATTAAATATACATTTTCATCATTAATATTCAGTTAGCAATGATTAATAAATTCTTTAGAATTATTCAATCATAGTTAATGTTAATTTCAACATGTACTAATACATTATTAAAATCTAAAATTCTGTTAGTATTATTTAATAGATCTGAGCTAACACAAACTAACAATAAACATAACAATAAATATATTTTTATTAAATCCGTACCTCACTGCTGGAAAAATTGGCTTTCAATAAAACTTGTCTGCATATACAGTAGAAAGGGAATAAATAAATAAATAATTCAGTGCTACCTGACTAGTGAAAACTTCATCTTCCCTTTTGCCAAATACCACCTTGCTTTGGTAGGAAATACTTCTTAGCAAACTTTTAGTCATAATGGTGTCGAATTGTATTGTTCCCAGGTGCAAGAATTCAAAGATTAAATATTTAGAGGGAGTGAGTTGCTTTTGGTTTACAGTGAAGGATCCAGAGGTTGTAGACAGTAGCTAGACAGGCTGCAATAAATTGTAAATAAGGAGAGAATGCGCAAACGAAAATCTGAAAAAACTCCATGTTTGTAGTTAACATTTCAAAGTGGATGACCATGAACATCGTGTTTTAGGCCAAACAGAGGGGAAAAATTTAAAGGATTGGCCGTTCTGTCAGTTCCACCCAACCCCCCGAAGCAGAACGCTGTTGTGTACTGGTAAGAAAGCTGTTGCCATTGTGTTCCATTTTTACCATAATGCTGTTTGAGAAGACATATACAATATACAAGACATATACATATACAATACAATTTTCAGTGATAAACCTACCCTTAAACTGTTCTGTTAAAGGATTAGTTCACCCCAAAAAAAATTGAAATAAAATTATGTCATTAATGTCTCACCCTCATGTCGTTCCAAACCCGTAAGACCTCCGTTCATCTTCGGAACACAGTTTAAGATATTTTAGATTTAGTCCGAGAGCTTTCTGTCCCTCCATTGAAAATGTATGTACGGTAGACTGTCCATGTCCAGAAAGGTAATAAAAACATCATCAAAGTAGTCCATGTGACATCAGTGGGTTAGTTAGAAGTTTTTGAAGCATCGAAAATATATTTTGGTCCAAAAATAACAAAAACTACGACTTTATTCAGCTTTGTATTCTCTTCCGGGTCTGTTGTCAATCCGGGTTCACGACTCCGCAGTGACGCTGCTGACGTAAGACGCTGCTGACGTGTTATCTGGTGCGCCCGAGCTTCGTCTACAGTCTGAGGGAGATGCATGCTGTATTTAAGCTATTCTACATTGTTTGTATTTTGGTATTGCTATATTTTTTAAAATGGTGCGTAAGTGTGCAAGTGTGCGGATGTCCTAATCGCCAAAAACAACGACGTAAAAGTGCATTACCAACGCCAACAGATGAAAGGATTCAATGGAATCAATTCAATGGAAAGGATTCCGGAAGAGAATACAATGCTGAATAAAGCCGTAGTTTTTGTTATTTTTGGACCAAAATGTATTTTTGATGCTTCAAAAACTTCTAACTAACCCACTGATGTCACATGGACTACTTTGATGATGTTTTTATTACCTTTCTGGACATGGACAGTCTACCGTACATACATTTTCAATGGAGGAACAGAAAGCTCTCGGACTAAATCTAAAATATCTTAAACTTTGTCCCGAAGATGAACGGAGGTCTTACGGGTTTGGAACGACATTAGGGTGAGTCATTAATGACATAATTTTCATTTTTGGGTGAACTAACCCTTTAATAACCCTCTGTCGATCTGATTGTGTGTGGGCGGGGATACAAAAATGCAAAAGCACATGAAAGCCCTGGAGCTGTCATAAATCTTTTGCTGACAAATAAATATGAATTTCTCAGTCCAGGTAACACGGAGAATGAATAAACTTTGTGCATTTACATATACTACTGACACTGTAACAACACAAATAAACAATAATGTTACAATTTAACTAAAAAGAAAGATTAATACATATTGTAACACATTCATTGCAGATGAGAATGACAGATTTTTTATGACACAAAGTTGCTACCTATGTAGAAAGTTTCAAATCAGTCACTCATGAGATTCCATTTCACAATGCTCTCTTAGATGGCTGCCTCTGTAGGCTGTAGACAGCAAGACCGCTCACTGAGTTCTGAGCAATTCTTTTTTTTTAATCCTTCTTATATCAAGAAGCTTCTATTTTAGAACAAGGAAATGTGCCATTTTCAAATCAGTTTGTGTTGATATAATTAGCAATAGTTAACATAACAATGAGGCTCATGAAAAGTGCTATTTGCATGTAAGCATTTGGGATGTGATTTCATGCGGCGCTGTGTGTCATTTGCTGGGCTGGTTACACATCATAAATGCTGCTTAACTTGAAAATATAAATCCAGTGTTATTTTGCGACAAGCTCTCTGGTTCACAGGCAATCAATGAGGGGTAAAAGGCAGAAGGTGATGAATTATTATACAAGGGCATTTTCTAACAAAACAAAGTGCATATTTTGGCTACTAATGTGTCATTTCCAAGCACACAAAGTCAGCTGGGACAGTTCCAGCAGTGGTCATGAAATACGTGTGAATATTCCCTAAAGGAATGGGTCTTGGGGATCAAGTTTTTCTTCTCAATGATTGACCTAATTGGAGACATCAGTGCAGGGTGTCAGGGGATGTGATATAAACCTCTTTTAGGAGGTGTGACTGTCCCATGGTCAAGTAGACTTATAAGGACATGGCATTCAGTGCAGGGGAAGTGTTTCCAAAAGGGACCTTTGTGAAAAATAAGGGGTCTACTCTGCAACGGTTTTAAAGGTGCAGTTCGCACCAAAATTCATACTGTGCATGGGACCTTCAAAGTTAACGCTTCAAAAACCACACAAAGAGAGCATGATGGTAAGCCATACAAACACAGTTGTTTAACATTACCGTTGTGTACGCTTTGTGTGGTTTCTGAAGCATCGACTTTGGAGGTCCTTTACACTTGCATTATATGGACTCACACAAATTGATTATTTTTCTAAAAAATCTTTTGTTTGTGTTTGTATGAAGAAAGAAAGTCATATGCATCTGGAACGGCATGAGGGTGAGTAAATGATGAGAGAATTTCCATTTTGGGGAGGAGTATACCTTTAATTCACCCTCAGGTTGTTCCAAACCTGTATGTCTTTTTTTCCTATGTAGAGCAGTAAAAGAGAAAAATTTGGAAGAATTAAATATCTCATGCACATAATAATAATAATGATAATAATAAAAAAACAGTATACAGGTAAGTAAACCATGAAAAATGTTGCATTATTGTGTGAACTGTTGTTTTTTTAGCAGAATAAAACAAAAAGCCCAAAATAAAAAAACAAACATTAAACTTAAATTCTTTATTTAGTATCAAAATAGCCATCTTCGACAACGCAACAATGTGGACTGTGTACAGATTTGGCCAAATGACATACTGGATTTATTCAAACTTAAATACTGAATGAAATAAAACGCCACATTCAGCATACAAAGAAATTCAAAACAAGTTTATTTTTGAATTTGGGTGGTCATTTTTTCACGTTGGCATTGTTTGATTGTTTGAGGCAACATTGTTGCAAGCGCACCAACTCCCAAGCATTCATCATTGTTCCCTAGAAGGGCTGGCCTTTGCTGCTTCCCTCTGGGACGCCACACAGCAGCACAGCATACTGGAAGGCTACACAACGTGCACAAGAGACCTGAACCATTTCCCAATTTATGATCTCTCAGCCTTTTAAAGGTTGATTTAATATTTGCCTGAGAGGTTCTGGAAAGCTTCCCAAAAATAAAAAGGACGAGAGAGAAAAAAAACAAAACAAAGCAAAACAAAAAAGGGAGTCGAGTGTTGTTTATCTAACATTTAATGCACTTGTTGGTGAACTGTGTCCAAAAATAAGAAGTATTTATTAGTCTGGATGAAGCAGAGGGGGCCTGACACTGTTCAGCTTTAAAGGGGTTTTGAACAGGAGCAAGAGGTCCATCATTAGCCGTAGCGCCTAATGGACCACGTTTCAACATGCATTTGCTCAAATGTCATGTGATTGGGATGATGTACAGCACGTTGGGAGGGAAGAGACCCGAATTGCTTTTCCAATTGCTCACCGAGAGCCAGGTTACATAGCCAGGTTATATTTGAGTCACTTGAAAAAACAAGGCCAATGAGATGTGCGCCTTGTGCCAAGGCAGGCTGAAGCTAGCGCTGCCAAACCACCTGAATGTGAAAGCACTTTATCTCATGTACGCAATTAAAGCAGTGAAGGCCAGCGGCATTATAGATGCCTCCAAGTTGTCTGAAAACATTTAGTATCCAAACACTGATAAATCACCACTCTTATTTGCCATGTGATTTCATTAAAGGTGACTCATAAATAGGCCTCCATGTAGGCTGGATTCACTTAAATGCTGATTCTATGAATGCCCTTCAAGTCTTAGCCTGAAAAGAACTTCAAATGATGGCATTTTTGGTTTTGAATGCGGCAAAGTCTTTAACACATGCTCAATCTTTTCATATGTCTGCCAAATGTGATTAAATGTGCAAAGAACTGTAGTGTGCGCTGTAATTCATCCACAACAAGATGTTCTTGAGAATGTTCTCCATGTATTAAAGAAGCTTAGATACACATTAGAGATAATGGCCCTCACTATAAAACATATCCAGGTTTTCTTCTACAGCACTGGCCCAGAACTCTGAGGAATCTGTGGGCCAACTACAGATCATCCATAAACCGCAGGCTTTGGCCGATGCTATAAATGAAAACTTCTCAGCTCTTTATATCCGGAGTTTGAGCCCTGGCCGCAAGAGAGACGGATGTGCCTCCACAGCTGCAGGCCACTTTAAAGCGGCACAGGTTTTCAGGGATGTTTATTAATGTTTTTTGCTGGAGGGACTGGAGGGAATAATGGACACTTTTGTGTAGCCAGGTAAATGAAGACGAAACCTCTCTGATGTCAGCTGAAATATCTGCTAGATAAACAAGGCGACTGCCAACACGACTGAGCGGTTTGTTTCATAGATAGCTCGAGTGTAATTTGGGACCAAACAGAGACATTTAGGGCAGCTACCTGAGGGCTTCGGCACTGACGTCAAGCCACATGTTATTTTAAGCAGTGGGTCAAAGGTGAACCATTTCTTTTTACAGAATATTTTGCCCCAACATGGCGAGCCGAAATCCATGTTATAGCGTAAAAGTCTGTTTTTAACTAATGGACAATGCTAAAAGCCTTCATCATAAATGTGTATAGAGTGTCTGGCGCTGCAGTGGACTTTCAGTGATGTGGTATAGGAAATCAATATGTCCCATTTCTAACTCCAGACTCATTCAGGGAGCAAATAAAAGCTGCTTTAGTGTGGCAACGCAATCAATTTGGTTATCTAAATTATAGTAAATTACTTCAAGAGTGCTACAACGCTTTACGGATGTCTAAAATCTAAAATCCATCCAGGCTCATTGGAAAAACATGCCTGTGGCGACCTGTCGGCAAAATTATATTACGTTGCTTCTTGCATGTTTTGCAAGACTTTCAATGTGAAATGTAAAGTGAGTGGATCTGCAACATTTTATTAAAGGGTTAGTTCACCCAAAAATGAAATTTCTGCCATTAAGTACTCATGCTCATGTCGTTCCAAACCTGTAAGACCTTCGTTCATCTTCAGAACACAAATTAAGATATTTTTGATTGAATACAAGATTTTTTTTTAATCTCCCATAGAAAGCAACGAAATTACCACATTCAAGGTTCAGAAAAGTAGTAAAGACATAGTTAAAATAGTCATCATGACTACAGTGGTTTAACCTTAATGTTATGAAGCAACAAGTATACATTTTGTGCGCAAAAAAACAAAAATAATGACTTTATTCAACAATTTCTTCTCTACCCTGTCATTCTCCAATGCAGTTTACGTTGAAGACACAATGTAGAGCTTCTGTGTTCCATGTCAGAACTCAGTATTAGCCAGCTCCTGGGTCAGTATCACATGCATACATCGTGGTGCTCACGTAAACAGCGTAGGCCAATAATGAGCCGGCGTTCTGATGTAGAACATGGAAGCTCAGCAAATTTTGTCGCTTTATAACATCAAGGTTGTAGTCATGTTTACTATTTTAACAATGTCTTTACTACTTTTCTGGATCGTGAATGTGGTAATTTCATTGCTTTCTATGGGAGATAAAAAAACACTCGGATTCCATCAAAAATATCTTAATTTGTTTTCCGAAGATGAACAAAGGTCTTGCAGGTTTGGGATGACATGAGGGTGAGTAATTAATTACAGAAATTTCATAAAGTCCTTCTGAAACGAAGCAATGTGTTTGTGTAAAAAAAATATCCATATTTAACAAGTTATGAAGTAAAGTATCTAGCTTCCGCCAGACCGCTTTCCGTATTCAACTTACGAAGAAAGTGTTAACTGGCTTCGCATCAGTTAAGATTATTGGGAAGGTGTAGGGTGTAGCATAAGCTTTTTGAACTGCAAGAGTTTTACACTTTCTTCTTACTTTTCTTCTAGATATTTTACTTCTTTACTTGTTAAATATGGATTTATTTATTTTTTACACAAACGCCCATCAGGGTGGATGGATGTGGATGGAAGCACTTTCTTCAGCTCATACTCGTGACCCCTGTTCACTGTCATTACAAAGCTTGGATGCAAGTTTTGAAGAAATGACCCTCCCCCTTTTCATAGAATGAAAAGAAACAAAAAAGTAACACTTGCATAAGTGTCCTTGCAACACCATATTTTTGGTTAATTTATGTAAAATAGTGTTAAACTATCCAAACACATAGATCCAACATAGACTTACATTACAACAGAACAAAAGCTGACAAACAAAAGTTGGTCAGCAAGTAACCTTTTAAGGTGGGTCTTGGAGAAGGGTGTACAAAGAGCTTTACAAAAACATCATAACAATGTGGTACTATGAGCTTCCTCAAATGTATGACTAACCAGTGTAAAACACACATTCTTCCTGTATTTAAAAAAACCAAAAAAAAAAAACATTTCGTATCGCACAGAACAAGCTCTATTTTAAAAGGGCAGACAGTTCTTTTTTTGTGCAGTATAGCTGAAGTTAAATTGGGAGCGCATGATGAAACAGACGAAGCAGAGAACTGACATGCAAATGTGCAAGAGCCGCCATTACTCATAAAAGATCATTTCAGTTTTAAGATGGCTTGGCAAGAGAACTGCTATTAGAAGCACGACTTAGCCAGAGCTGTTCCCGGCCTTGTCAAAAGAAGCTCTTTCTCTGCATCACAAATTCCTCTTAATTTAGAGGGCAATTCACTGCTCATTCATCTTCTGTTCTAATCCAAATACAGATCATGGCACTACCCAAAAATGGCATTTGCTCTTGGCACACCAGGGGTGAGATTATCTCAAGCCTCTGAAGTCACAATGAGGCTCTTCAGGCAGCAGAGGATTTTACACTCACAACTCTGAGGTTTGGCCTCAATTTCTCACATGCTTGACTATGGTATCTTCTTTTCTGGGTGTGCCTCTAATTTTAGTTTTGTGCACCTTACATCTTCCTCTTTTTATGCACAGTTTCCTGAATGAGGTTATGAAGAGACGTTGAAATGTATGCAAAGAATGTGTTTCTGCAACAAACAAGTATGAGGCATGTTATGGTTGATATCCTTAAACAAGACCCGTTCTCTGTTGGATATTCACTTAAAAAAGAAATATCAGTGTATTAATTAAAAAGGTATTTAAATATAACAAATAGCAGTAAATTATAATACAATTAATAACTCATTCTTTAAATTGTTGCATTGGCCTGTTGTTTTTCTTAATTTATTAGCTTTTTTTTTAATCTCTCTTTTTTAAAATCAATTTTTAAACAATGAAGACATGTCCCTTTGATGCATGATGACCCACAACATTAGCATAAATGTAAATGGATGAACAAATTCAATTTGTAAATACTTTATAAAAATGCAATTAATTTTTTTAAATGCAAATTTATAGATACATTATTTATCATCACAATTAATAATTTAACAAATACTTTTAAATATGAATTAAACAAGCTGTTTTAAATGTCAATTTATGACATTTATTTCTTTTGTCGATTTCTATTTCTTTTTAATACAATGATTTCTTCATTTTATTTTGAAGTGGCACTCCTATTCTGAATTTTGAATAAAAGACATATTCATCTAAATTAACTACAAAGGTGAATACTTTAATACAGCACTTGAATTTATTCAAAATTGACATGATCTGTCAAATCAATTTAATTTCAATGTCAAAAGGTGACTCACAGAACAGAGGTACCACACCAAGTGTCAACAACAAACCGCAAGATCCTTTGACAGGGTTAAGCGACCCAATTATAAAGAGAGAGAGTGATGAGAAAAAAAAAACCCTATGCCTCCATTGTTTGGTCTCCTGAGTGCCTTTGAGAGAACTGTGGAGAGAGGAGGACTAAGTATCCATTTAGCGCACAACACCCAGACAGTGCAGGGGAAATAAGCATGCCTTTCTGTCAGGAGTCAGAACAAGAGATTACATCATACCAGACTTGAAAGCAGCAGACCCAGACAGCCACTCGATGAGAGACAAAAAGAGAATCTCTAACCAAGAGGAGGATGATGTAACTTGACACATTTATTGTATTCCGAGCACGGGACGGAGCTCGAGGTAATTGCTAGCCAAACAAAAAAGCTCAGATATTTATGTTTGGTGGAGGGGAACAAAAGAAGCACCGTTTTAAGTTTAATGATGCATCCTGTCATGCCTTTTATCATATCTGCTGATTAACAACCGCCCTTTAAATTCAGCTCTAAAACAAGGAAATAATCAGCATGCTACCTATCTCGCACAGCCAGGCCCCAAATCAAATAATGCAGCCAGGAAGACTGATTACCACATGAGAGAGCGAGCCTGCCAAAAATAGAGCTTTAATTTCATTAGAAATGAAGAATCATGTTTCTCAACATCAGCAGAGTTTCAAGGCCGTCAGGGGATCCAGGCCGTGTGTTACTGCCGGCCACATAGAGGTTAGCTGCAAAAATGCCCTATTTCAGCACAATGACGTAATCACTTATAGCACAAAGGCTTGCTAAGTTTGGGGCACCCTGACAGACCTGTACGCGGGCCGGACAGGAAGTAAAAGCACATAATAGGAAAGGGTGTGGGCACGCCATCACTCATTGAGAGTAATGGAACGAGCAATTGAGTCAATGGCTTCTATATGCAGACATCAATATTGCTTTTGTCATCCTTAAATATCAAGCCGCAGTTTGCATAAATGCATCTGTAAGTGGTCCATAAACTGCCATTGAGTGAATCAGGAGTTATGATTCACAGCTTTAGTCTAATATAAAGAGGTTAGAAGTGGTCATTCAGCACTTGGAAGGGGGATGTAAATTTAGCACTTCCTAGATTAGAGGAAGTGTGACTTTAAAATTAAACTGCTGCTTGGAATCACAAAGAAAATCCTGAAGTTTGTGCATATGGCGTAAAAAATAAATAAAAATAAAATAATATTTAAAACAAATACTTTCACAGAAATGTGCACAGGGAATACATCACCGTTCAAAAGTTTTCAGCATGTGAGATTTGTTTTTGAAAGAAACAATGTGTTCAATGTGTTGACGTAATTTCCGCTGAAACAGGAAACAGGGTGGGAAATATTGAACAGCTCCTCCCCTTTTTTAAAATAGCCAATAGCCAATTGAGCTCAGTAAAACCGCAGTTTCCTCCTAATCTCTAACCATTTCTCCTCCTATCCTCCTTCATATCGCTTTAAAATATAGCATTCAAAAATAGTACTCATTTGACCCCTAAAGCCCGGTTCGTTTGACTAGTGTGTGATCGCTCTGTACTAGTGGTTCAACGGATCACAAAACTCACGGTTCGGATCATATCACGGTTATTAAGTCACGGATCGGATCGTTTTTCGGATCAGCACAAAAAAAGAAAAACTGGAGGATGGGGTGTAACTTTGCATTTATTACTTAGCCCACTTTAACTACACTGATACCACAGCAGAAACTACTAGCCTAACTAATACATTATTAAAGGCAAGTGAACAGACTGTAAAACGAACAAATACTGTACACCAATTACAAACATAAATAAATACAACATAAAGTTACAAATAAGTATAAGGTCTAACTGTAGTATTAATTTTCGTGTACAGAAATGTAATAACTAAATGTAAAATGACACTGTTCACTGTATAAATTTAATATGGATTAATCTTTGTTAAAGCTGTGTTTTGTTGTTTGATTTGTATGACAGACAACAGCAGGTATTATATTATATTTAAAGGTTGCTGTCACTTTAAGAGTAAGACCCCATACATGTACACATCCGATAGATAAACATCCAAATTCTCACCTCATTCACTTAAGACATAACTGAATGTGTTTACGACAATACTTGCCGAGAGGGGTATTTTGACTGACATAATGCGTGTATGTGTCCATCCAAGTGCATTGAGGACGCGAAAGAGAAATCAATTTGGAATTCACAAGCTATCTGAAACACACTTCTCTCTCTCTCTCTCCCTGTGTGTGTGTGTGCACAAGCCTTGTATGTATGTGCATCTGGGTGTGCGATACCGAATTAAATCCTCTTTTGCCTCTTCTAGCGCTGGAATGGTTTTATATCTATTTAATGTGTGAACTAGCAAGACTAAACACGTGCAAATAATAACCTTTCACTCTATTGTGGTTAAACTTGCAATTGATCCGCGAATCGCATGCGTTCCGAACCATGGGCCTTGGTCTGTACGGATCACGGATCAACAACGATCCGTTTACAGTGGCAAGAACAAGTATGTGAACCCCTTGCAGAATCTGTGAAAATGAGAATTATTTTAATAAAATAAGAGGGATAATACAAAATGCATGTTATTTTTTATTTAGTACTGTCCTGAATAAGATATTTTACATAAAAGATGTTTGCATTTAGTTCACAAGACAAAACAAATAGCTGAATTTATTAAAATAACGCCATTCATAAGTATGTGAACCATTGATTCTTAATACTGTGTGGTTACCTGGATGATCCACGACTGTTTTTTTGTTTTGTGATGGTTGTTCATGAGTTTCTTGTTTGTTCTGAGCAGTAAAACTGAGCTCTGTTCTTCAGAAAATCCTCCAGGTCCTGCAGATTCATCAGTTTTAAAGCAGTTTTGCATATTTGAACCCTTTCCAGCAGTGGCTGTATGATTTTGAGATCTTTTCACACTGAGGACAATTGAGGGACTCAAACACAACCATTAAAAAAGGTTCAAACATTCACTGATGCTCCAGAAGGAAACACGATGCATTAAGAGCTGGGGGGTGAAAACATTTGAATTCAAAAATCAAGGTAAATTGTACTTAATTTTTCTGCCGGGAAACATGCAAGTATCTTCTGTTGCTTCCAAAGGGCAGTACTAAATGGAAAAACAATGATATTTAAACAAAATAAGAAAAATTGTGACATCCTCATCCTGTTCAAAAGTTTTCACACCCCGACTCTTAATGCATTGTGTTTCGTTTTGGAGCATCAGTGAATGTTTGAACCTTTTTTAATACTTGAGTTTGAGTCCCTCCGTTGTCCTCAGTATGAAAAGATGGATCTCAAAATCACACAGTCGCTGCTGTAAAGGGTTCAAATATGCAAAAATGCTTGAAAACTGATGAATCTGCAGGACCAGGAGGATTTTCTGAAGAACAGAGCTCAGTTTAACTGCTCAGGACAAACAAGAGACTCATGAACAACCATCACAAAACAAAAAACAGTCATAGATCATCCAGGTAACCACACAGTATTGAGAATCAATGGTTCACATACTTATGAATGGGGTTATTTTAATAAATTCAGCTATTGAATTGTTTTGTGAACTAAATTTAAAAATCTTTTACGTAAAATGTCTTACTCAGGACAGTACTAAACAAAAAATAACATGCATTTTGTATTATCTCTCTTATTTCATTAAAATTATTCACATTTTCACAGATTCTGAAAATGGTTCACATACTTTTTTTGCCACTGTAACCACTACTCTGTACCGTGCCCAGGTGCAGTTTGCTTAACCGCCCCTGGCCCGCTTGGAAGAGGTAGGCCAGAGCAAAAATATGTATCAATGAAGTATGTACTTTCATGAAGTAAACTTTCATTAAAAGCCTTCCTTCTACCGGAAAAAATAGTCCCTGACCGTGAACAGCAACAGAAGTTACATTATTACGGCATTAGATGGCGGCAAAGACTGTTTTATGAGTGTGTCAGTCAGTAGCGAAGACTTTTACATTGAAAATACTGAATTGTTGTGAACACGGAACAAGACGCAACCGACAAATGCTTTGACTAGCGCTGTTAGTCATGGGAAAACCTCTTAACTGTTAAAAGGACAAGTTAAATACATCAGACATTTAAACTGAATGCAGGTAATAAACTCGCTCAACTGATCTCACAATACTCTTCTGGTTTTACATAATACAGTAAGCTTCGATGAACAACATCAACTGAGAACAAACAGTTTACTTTGCTAAGAGTGGTTGCTAAGGGTGTTGTGTAGTGATACACAGAACCGTTGATTGAAGCGGTCATAGCAGTGTTTTATCGTGACTAAAACAGCTATTGACCAATCAGAATCAAGGACAGGAACTAACCATTTTAAAATAAAATATATCTCATATTCAAACTAAAGGCCAAAAAACTTTTGATTTCATGGCGACATTAAGGCTGCATTTATTTGATCAAAAATACAGTAAAATCATAAATATTGTCAAATATAATTTAAATTTAAAGTTATTCCTGTGAATAAAGAAAAGTTGAATTTTCAGCAGCCATTTCTCCAGTCTTCAGTGTCACATTACAGAAATCATTCTAATATGCTGATTTATTGTCAATGTTGAAAACAGTTGTGCTGCTAGTAAAACATTTTTTCAGGATTTTTGATGAATAGAAAGAACAGCATTAACTTGAAATAGAAATCTTTTATAACATTATAAATGTCTTTATTGTCAATTTCGATCAATTTAATGCATCCTTGATGAATAGAAGTATTAATTTCTTTCAAAAAAAAAAAAAAAAAAAAAAAATCTTACTGACGTCAGACTTTTGAACAGTAGTGTATATAATAAAAAAAAAAAAACAATACGGTTCGGGAAGCATTTACTTGATGTTTTAGACCGGTAAAAGAGCAGAACATCTCAACCGTTTTTGTATGGCACTGGGTCAACTTCCTCTTTAGGGTCTTCTCTGTCTTTAACCACAAAAGCAGAAATGGTTCTGCATAGGCTTAAGCAAGCTTGCCAAAGTGGAAGTGATTTCTGATTCTAATTTTGAAATGTACTTATTCAGCCTCTTACTGTGTCGCTGTAGAACAGGCCCAACCACCTGTTATAGATTACATCCTCTGATGCACAGGAAGAGCCAGACCCAGTGTTTTATGTTCAAAAATGCACTCTCCACAGTTTGCGTCAGGGTGTGTGTATGTGTGTGGCATGTGTCCTAGGCTAAAAAACTTCCCTGAAGTGACTGTGGTGTTACTATTGAGGAAATCAGAAGTCTGAGAGCACTCAAACATGTTATGTCACTCTAATTCAGCGCTTGCAAAAGCTGCATTCCACTCTCTCATGTTAATTTCTGACAGCTGGTGGAGCATGTCAGTGACAGCGGAATGCTAGAATGAAAGAATTAAGGAAGAAAGTGTTGCAGAACACAATGAAAAACATCCAAAATTTAAGGAGGGGAATTTCTGGCCAAGAAGCAAGCAGAAACTGTAAGGAAGTCGGGTGCAACGGAACGCACTAGAGTTGGCAAAGCACCTCTGGCCCAAACGTATGTTCCATAACCCCAGTCAAACCACTAACCCGAAATCTTCAGTAATATATTAGAGGAAACAAATCAGAGTCAAGTCCAGAGAGGGCTCTGATCCACATCAGGCACGCCACAGACCAGCAGCACGCATAGGGTTCATTCATCTTTTGCAAATGATACACGCTTATATTTCCTCCTCATTTCCCCAGCACATGGAAAGCCACTGGGAAAGCTAAAGTCCACTGAATGGAAGGGCAGGGCTGTAAGGACGTGACTGTCACTGCATTCAGGTTAAAAGAAATATGGCTGCTCTGGATTTCATTGGTTTCTATGGCTATTCTGTTTTAATATAACCGCACACAAACTACAAGCGGATGTGATGAACTTCAAGATGTAGGTCATCTTAAATTGTGCTCATTTTGCACTTTACAAACATGAAAGAATCAACTTCTGCAAATCCTATATGTAAAAAATGATTTGGGTCTGCATTATACCGCAAAACATATAAAAACCTTGCTGAAACCCGAGAGTACACAACATTAATGTGGAATATGAACCATGTGAATCATTATACATGTTGCAAATTTAATTTTTACTTTATAATCAGACCTTGATATAAAACAAAATGAAACTTACAATGATAACTTGCAATAAATATCAGTAAGTCAATGATAAAAAAAAAAAAAAAAAACAGTATGTCTAAAAGTAAAGCCTATTTTTTTTTTTCTGAATGTCAGTTTATTTTATCAACTGCAGATCCTTTTTTAGGCATTTTGGCTTTTCTTTTTGGATTTTTTTTTATTTTTTTATGAGATTTGTGATACATATAATCTGACAAAGTAGGGTAGAAATTTACAAATTTTGGAGTAATGAAAGTATGAAAGTAAAATAAAAAACATATTCTTAGAGTTATGGTTGCTTACAACAACCTTTAAGCGTCAAAAAAAAAAAAAAAAGGCATTAAAACAATTCCAATCATTTTGCTTTTGCATTGATAATTATTTTCACACAAATTAGACCTAAAAAATTGAGGTCAGACACTTCTGTGGAATCATGCTGTGATAAAGCAGGAAGTGCGAGGCATTCATTTTTTTTTCTTTTTTTCAGCATGCAGCTCAAATCTGTGAAAATTATTTCCAGACTGCATCTCTGCAAGTGCCAGTGGCTCATACCTGCCTGCTGCCCCCAACTGTCCAGCAGACGCCACTACAAATAGAACCACTAACACGGTGACATCATGGCACAGGACAATGAAGACAAAAAACATATTTTATCTGTGTTAGTACCATCATTTTTGAGCATATCGAGACTTGTCCCAAACCATTCTAGTTGTACATACACTACCGTTTAAAAGTTTGGGGTTGGTACGATTTATTTTTTATGTTTTTAAAAGTCTTTTATGCTCAGCAAGGCTCAAAGGATTAAGAATACAGTAAAATAATAATATTACAATATTATTACATTTTTTCTGGTTTAACATATTTAAAATGTACTTTATTCCAGTGATGGCAAAGCTGAATTTTCAGCAGCAATTACTCTTCACACAAACCTTCAGAAATCATTCTTATATGTTGATTTGGTGCACAAGAAACATTTCTTATTATCAAAATCGTTGAAAACCGTTGTGCTACTTAATATTTTCATGGAAACTGTGATACATTTTTCAGGATTATTTGATGAATAGAAAGTTAAATAGAAGTAGAACAGCATCTATTTGAAACAGAATTATTTTGTAACATTATAAATGTCTTTATTGTCAGTTTAAATCAATTTAAAATGATAGTTCACCCAAAAATGAAAATTCTGTAATTATTTACACACCCTCAAGTTGTTCCAAACAGTATCAATTTCTTTCTTCTGCTGAACACAAAAGAAGATATTGTGAAATACACTTGAAATGGAATGACTTGAGGTCAAGTAAGTGATAACTGACTTTTCATTTTTGGGTCAACTATCCCTTTAACATTCCTTGCTGAATAAAAGGATTAATTTCTTTCAAAAAAAAAAAAAAAAAAAAAAGATTTTAATGATAGCGTAGGCCTATATGATGTGGCATATGTTTAAACATAAGCACCACAATTATGTGGACAATTTAAACAAATTGCCCTGGACAATCAGCTCAGTCATAATTCAGTCCCAAAGGCACCATAACTACATCTAAAATTATGAAGAAACCAAATATAAGAACTGCACCTATGCTAGATGATTCATTTACTTTAAAATTATGAATACAAACCAAAGAATACAGATTCAGCTGGGTCACAAAACGTTACAAAATCTCCAACTGAATATGATAATATGTTCTAGGAAAACAAAGATATATGCAGAAGAGGAAAAAAAAATTACAAATGAAAAACATAGCCTACTAAAAATGAAAGATCAGAAGGGTTTCAGGAATTTCAAGAAATGGCAGTAATGTGTCTCCCAGGAGCAGTGTTTTTCTGAACACATGGGTTTTCTCACAGTAAAACCAGTCCTGACACAAAACAGAATAACACTTAAAAGAGCACAAAAAGCCATGTCTTGTTGAAGTGGCTTTAAAATAACTATGATTTGACAGAGAAGCAGTTAAATGAGAGCCTACATTGACTGGAGCCTGCCAGAGAATAAATCAACTCAATCTCTGTGGAAAAAAATCTCACCTCCAAATCTAAATGGGTATTTAAGAAAAAAACTGGCCAATTATTTGTGCATGATTTTTTTTGCTTTTTGCACGATCTTAATGGCCTCTTACAGTTTCAACCCTCTTCTAAATTGCATTCGGTTATGGAGTCCTGCGCAACTGCACTGTGACATTGATCACATGGCCTCCATCTCCATCCAGACCACTTCAGATTAATTTTTTCAGCTGCTCCAGTGCAGCCGTTTCATAGCGTATCAACAGCGTAGAGACCCATCCGCCTCTGCCCTACTTCTGCCGCTCAGTGCGTGACACCCCAACCATTTAAAGCGCTGTTTTTCGCTAGCGACTCCTCCACCATTTTCAGCTGTCTCATTCCATTTTTCATTCATCCCTTAATTTGCGATGCAGCTCTTTTTCTGAGCCTGTGACTTTCTCCTCGCACTCTGCATTATTCACAGTTTCTCAGAAGCTCCAACACCCAGAAGACCTAGACCTGACTCTTCCATTTCCATATTTTTACTTAAGGACTTATGTTTTACCATTTCAAACACGTCATACTGAGAATACCAATTTGGACATTGATGCAAGACCTGCAGTCATGAGGCAGCTGGAAAACAGTTTAAGATGGAGATATGGGGTCTCTGAAGCCCACCAGCCCAGGGCAAGACTGAATGGATGTAACGGAGAGGTGGACCTGTGACTTTGAAAGCAGATCTGAGAATACTGAACATACAATCTGGCTATTGTTTATTTAAACCCTCTGACTACAGTGGAAAGATGTTTAAAGTGCTCCTATTATGCTATTTTAAAGGTTCCTAATTTTGTTTTAGCGGTCTCCTACAATAGGTTTACATGCATCCAAGGTAAAAAAAAATACAAATAAATAAATAAAAAAACTCATAATATAAAATTTTCTCATAATATACATTGCACATCATCTCATTTCTCAAAGAGTCTGAAAACGGTTTGTTCTAAGATTCAGTCTCTCTAAACCCCTCCTTTCTGAGAGCCTGCTCTGCTCTGATTGGTCAGATGGCCCAGTCTGTTGTGATTGGTATACTGTTTACAGCGCATGTCGGAAATGAAACTTCTATTACCATGTCCGAATTTCAGCTCCAGAGGATTCCTCAGCACTTGAGGCACAGTTATACGAAACGATATGTAACAGAAAGTAACAGAAATTGCTGACGACTCATTTCGGCAGTTCAGAATCGATTCTTTCTTTTAGGAGACAATAACTTTATTTCTTGTGCACTTTGATCTCTAAAACTTTGCATACATTTCACAAACAGCTATATTATACACTGCATAAAAAGTTAACATTAAGAAAAAGCAAAATAGGGGCACTTTTTAAAAAACATTTTTGATGGGACAGTCTACCAAAAATTAAAATTCATTTACATTTAAAATTCTGTCATTTACTCACCATCATGTCATTCCAAACCTGTGACATACTTTTTTTCTGCAAAACACAGAGATACACAGAAATATTTTGAAGAATCAATTTGAATCACAACTGTTTGGTCACCAACATTCTTCAAAATATCTTCTTCCACAGAAGAAATAAAAGTCATACAGGTTTGGAACAACATGAGGGCGCAATATTGCGGAATAAGTCCCGCCTTCTAAATAAGAGCCAGTCACCGATTGGAAAGTCATCGCGTCACTGCAGCTGCTGTTAAAAGCTTTGGTTCCTATAGAAACAGTCAGACGTGCACTTCCTATAGAAACGCGTGCTTAGGACTGCGCATGCTCATTAGCTTGATCCAGCCTGAAAAATGCTGTTCTTTGTCATGATTCGAAAATTTAGAAACAAAATTTATGAGACAATTATTGTCAGATTTCACTAGTGATTTCAAATATGAAATTTAATCGAAAGCTTGGTGAACAGCTTCGGAGAATTTGATGTTTCCCCATTCTGAGATATAGGACCTAAACTTGCATGCCCGAGAAGTGTTTCAAAGATGGCTGCCGAGTGAAATGACTTGTCTTAAAGGGACTTTGATGTAAACCACCATATGAGATAACCTTTGACCCTAACATAGTTGTTTGTTTGTGTGTGTATGTGTTTTTTATTATTATCATAATTTGTGACAAGACATGAAAAAATGTCAAGTCTTTTGGGGTACCTCTACCTTTATATTTTATTCCAGATTTATGCAATAAAACAAAACAAAACAAAACAAATTCCTTAGAATACAATATGAGAAATAGTTTTATTATTATTGCTTTTTTTTGTGGTAATTTAGTTTCTATAACTAAAAATACATCTGTCCACTGCAGTTCACAGCATGCATTAAAGGGAATATTTGTTTATTAGGAATTTCCATTCAGCTCTACTGTCACTATTTCTAAAATGAAATAAAATAATAAAATGATGCAACTTCACTGGGATAATTTTGAACAAAAAAGATGGCAGACAGCAAAACCAAAAGTCATATTTCAATTTTAAGGCCAAAGTGTGTCTGTGTTTGCGGTGGTGTTGTAATGTACTCACAAGATCCCACGTCTCCTTGAAGCTGAAGTATTTGAGGTACTGGCATGGTTAAAACCACAACGTCAAACTGCTGTGATGCTCCCCCTTTGCGACACACTTCCCAGCCAGCGTCCTTCCGGTGAATGTGAGTGACGTGTCGGTCATAGAGCACCTCTGCTCCTGCTTGAGTGCAGAGGGGCACAGTTGGCAATGTTGCACATAGCAAAAGAAGAAAAAAGGAGAGAGAAACATGGAAATAAAGAATTCCAAAGAAAGTCAAGCAGAAGATTATGTATCATAGAGTGGTCAAGATTTGGTTTATAGCACATGCAAATAGTTCTAGAAACAAGAGCAATGGTGGAAAGAAACTGGGGTGTAATGATATACAATGTCACAATTTGATACAATTCACGATACTGAACTCACAATACAATATTATTGCAATACTGTAAGCCAAAAGAAAGATTTTTTATTGTTCCTTCTAAGACATATGGTAAAAATGTACTGTTGATTAAAATGCTACATTTGGCATTACATCAGGGGTGGACTTGGTCCTGGTCCCGAATGCACAGGGCAATGGTGACACCAGAATAAAATAATTACTGATTCTGAAGCTTAAAATACAGAATTATGGTAGACACATATGCATGCACTCTGTAACTGACTACAAATAATTAAAATAATGTAGGCCCCTTTTTACTGGTAAAAGCAGACATTTGGCATTATCAGGACCCACAAATAGTCCCCCATTGCATTATTATATTATTACTGTCACTGAAACTCTGTACACTATAATTTTTTGTCATGCAGTACACGCATGCTTTGATTGCATGCAGCCATTTGATCAATAAGGATATACTGTTATACCCCTAAAAGAAACCCAACTCCAGCATGGAAAATACATCTTATGTGAATTAGCACACCATTTTCCCCAAAGGGCTTAAGGTCACAGAAAAAGTGGACAACAGTATATAAAATCAACATCAGGAAAATGTTGATAAATAGTGTGCACATACGCACAATTCACTTTTGATGTAAATCCCTTACTGTTTTGCTGATCTTTGAATAACTGTGTTGTTTCTCAGTGTTGCTACACAAAAGCAGTTCCATCTGACTGCTGCTTTTTGTTCACATGCAAAATAACAAAACATCCTGAACTGTTTCTAAAGACTCAGTCATATTATTGACTAAGAGCCGTGATCTTTGAGTTCATAAATCAGCTTTCATGGTCTGGCCAAATTCTTCGGCGCTCTCTCTCTAGGAAATCAGACATTTTCTCTAGAAAGGTAACGTTTAGATGGAACAACAGCTGGATGACTCGGGTCTTGCTGACCCAAAAATAAATTTCTGGCAGCACATTTCTGTCATTAAACAGCTGATGAAAAACAGCTGCTTTATGAACAGCGATAAAATCGGTTAT
This sequence comes from Chanodichthys erythropterus, assembly GCF_024489055.1. Taxonomy (NCBI): domain Eukaryota; kingdom Metazoa; phylum Chordata; class Actinopteri; order Cypriniformes; family Xenocyprididae; genus Chanodichthys; species Chanodichthys erythropterus. Next base: position 20,780,711 of record NC_090239.1, read on the forward strand.
TAAATCTGTCTTGCTTCTCTGACTGTGTAAATACATAAAAAGCATTTCTGTGTGAAATTGCCCTGATGGAAAAAAACTTTTACGCTACAGCGAATGTTGTTTTTTGCTATTTTAATACATGTTTTAAATGAAATGTAGATATTTACATTATAATCACTCAAACATTTTTGACGAAAAAAAGTTTGCAGGCTTAGTTTGCAAAAGTCTCTTATGCTTGCCATGGCTGCATTAATTTTATTAAAAGCAGAGTAAAAACAGTAATACTGTGACTTATTGTTTCAATTTAAAATAATTGTTTTCTATTTTAATATATTTTAAAATCTTGAATAAAAAAGCTGAATTTTCAGCAGCCATTACTTCAGTCTTCAGTGTCACATGGTCCTTCAGAAATCATTCTGACATGCTGATTTACTTCTTAAGAAACATTTCTTATTATTATTAGTGTTGAAAACAGTTGTGATGCTTAATATCTTTGTGGAAACTGATATATTTTTACCAGGATTCTTTGATGAATAAAGTTCAAAAGAACAGCATTTTATTTAAAACAGAAATATGTTGTAACATTATAATTATCTTTACAGTCACTTTTGATTAATTTAATGAATCCTTGCTGAATAAATGTATAATAAAAAAAAAAAAAGACCCTAAAACAAATGGTAGTGAATATCAGCAAGAAAAAGAAATCAGAAAATAAATTATAGAAAATAAGTTGAACCTGAATTCAAATGACCTACCTGACTCTTTGAGGTAGTGTTTGACAATGGATGAGACCCCATGGGGCGTTACATAGTTCACAATTCCTTCTTCCTTAGACATCATGCCTTCAACAGGAGCAACAAGAGGTTTTAAAATGTCTTGTGCTAAGAGTTCTTCATAAAAACTAAAAATACAAGAAAATGCATTAGTCACAAGTGGCAAATACACCATACAGATCAGATTTAGTACTGAGATGTAGCCCACCTGCTGTGAATACGAGCGTAGTATTTTGTGGCACTTATGTATTGAGCACCAAGATCAACCGTGCATGAAGGATTGTTTGGACTCCTGCTTGTGGACATTCTCCCCCCTATAAAATTAAATAGCATCAGGTCCAATGTGAAACACGAAATGCTGTTTTTAAGCTTTAGAGTTAAAAAATAGCAACAACAAAACAAAACATTTCAATGCAACCAGTGATGATTCGGCATTAATAATAAGAAATAAGAAATAAGACATCAAACTTTTACAATTATTGTAATTACTGTAATGTGAAAGTATAATATTATCACTTTTTAATAAACCCTTTGAATTTCTAAGGCCTCTAAATTATCAACATGATCAAAACTGCTGAAAAGCCTGTTATACACAATCTTCTACAAGCCTACTACAAAGCCCCTAAAGGGACACGGAGATGGAAAATATATTAGATGGGAGGGAAAAAATACAGTATATTTGAGTATTTTACTTTGTCATCGGTTATTCAATTGTTTAAATAATTGTCACAAATTTTTTTTAAATAAAATAGTTGAATTAGTATTTCACATTATACATTTAAAAACATAAAAAAAAATTAATAAGAATAATATCAAAAGTCATTTACACATTCTGTTAACGTTTACCCAGAGGATGCATCTTTCCCTAGTAGTGGGGAAAGATTGCCTTTTTGAATAATTTCACATTTTGCGCAATGACAACAAAGTTAGAAACTGGCAGATGCATCGTCATTATGTACATGCTAAACTTAGGTCTATAGCTAAATTTAAAAGTAAATGCACATTGTTACTTCTTTTATTGTTTAATTGTTTTATACAACTGTTGCATTTTAACTATTCTGTTCCATTAACATCTTAATTAATCACATTCTAATCATTGTTATTTGACGATATTTGAAGTGGAAGTGTCCTGTCAATCAAATTACAAAGTTCAAGAGGGACCTCCTGGTGGTCATCGACGAGCACTGAAGTACATTATTGAGCACTTGCTCATTCTGTCCTGTCAGGCGAAGAGTCAGTAGGAATCTGACGTCTAAAACTTTCGTATAATAAAGTTTAAGTTACTTTATATCTGCTCATTTTCTGCTCACCTTCCTCCCTTATAGAGCAGCAGGTCACCTAGAGCACCTTTTTGACTTATGTTTAACCCATAATGAGTGACATTTGCTGCACATACCACCAATCCAATGATTTATACACGAGACATTCACCGCTCGATCAAGTGTTTCATATTAGTATATAAAACAAGCATTCTCTATGTAAAAACAGATAAGAAGATGCTAACCTGCACCCCGAGATTTGTCCCACACTACAATATTAACCTTGTTTGGCAGCTCCTTCCGCAGCAGAAAGGCACATATACTGCCTGTAAGTCCAGCACCAACTATTAGAACTCGAGACATATTATAGAAAATGTAAATTAAGCAGCTGCTCAAGGTAAAATAGCAAAGCGATCTTGCTAGTTTCAAGAGCTCACACGATCTGGCATACTGTCCCTTTAAGAATTATGAAAGGCTGAAGTGTTTTTTGTTGGCCAACTAAAACATTTCCTTTGTTTGTTTAATGTTTGACTGATAAGCACAACATATCCAAACTTATTAAATTATAATAAAACGTTATATGCCTTTTTTGCAGGTACATTTAAGAGTACGCACTCAAATGTAGTTTTGATGTCTTAATTGGATTTAGAGTATTTTTTTAAAACAATTATCGTAGTCGAGAACACGGCTTAACTGACCACTGTAAAGCACAATTTATACATTTTTTTGTCTTATTATCTAAAAAGACAGTTTTTAAAGTGTGTAATGACGACGTCAATTTGACACATTTACACAATAATGGAGGAGTACTTAATCAAGGAGAAAGCAGCTAATGCGTGTATGTATGAAGCTTCTTTCTTCAGGAAGGGGGCTGATTGATTAAAGGCGTTCAAGAACAGTGATCAGGTCATGATGTCATTGTCAGCTGATGTTAAAGCGTTTTTTTTTCATCGCTATCAGTTCTGACGCTCCACGCGTTTGTTTTCAGTGTGCTGCTATGGAGAGCTCAACCGAAGTTGGGTGAGTTTCTTTTCGTTATTCAATGCTTAGGACCATTTTATAAACACTGCTCATGAGATCATTGGTCATGATCAGCTTAAAATAAACATTTATTTATGTTCTGCAAAGAATTAATTGGAAGAGTGCAGGTTACACAATGAGTTAGCATTGAACGAAAATACTGTACGATGAAGTGTGTGAAGCTACTATGTAATTACAACGATGTAAACGTTTTGTTTGCACTGACTGACTTCTCATATATTTGTAACACAATAAGGTCCGGTTTCACAGACAAGACTTAAATTAAGCCACGATTTAGTTCAATTAGGACATGTAAGGACCTTTTATAAACGTTATTGATGTGCATCTTGAGACAAAAAAAGTTGCTTTCAATTCAGACAGCTCAAACATGCATTTTAGTCTGGGATTGCTTAAGCCTTGTCTGTGAAACCGTGCAAAGTTTTGTTATTTAAGAAGCACTGGCTTGGCTACTTGTCATTAAAACCACTCAGATGTGCAAACTGAACTGCTTTCACTTTGTGAAAATGCAGAATTGTAAAACTAAATTTTAAACTCTAATATGCGTAATTAAAATGGGTAATTAAATTATATATTTTTTTTGTGGCAGAAATGTGTAAATAATAATAAAAAAAAACATAATTTTCCAAACACTTTTTTGTATTTGTTTTTAAATCAAACTGTTCTTATATAATAAAGTAAAGTGATGTTCAGCAATGTTTGCTTTGGCAGCTTGTATTGTCTGAACAAACCCTATGGAACAAACTAGAATTTAGCTACATTGACTTTTTTTATGTATTGCTTACCTTTCAGTCACGTGACACATGTTGTGTAACACTAATGTATTGATGGCTGCTGAAGCTTAGCTTTTTAACATTGGTTTACATTAGTGTGTCTTGTGAGACCCTGTATGTTAATTCACTGTTTGTAAATGTTCAACAGAAAGAAGATGTCATGGCTGGTCTTGTCACTGGTATTGCTTACACTTGGGCTGGTTCAGTGCAGGCCGCCTTTTCAGGACGAGGCAGGACTGGATCCTGAAGTCAATATGAACATTGTAAGTGACCAATATAACATACTTGCAATTTGTGAAAAATTCATTCTTGTGAATTAGTAAAACATGCTTATTGCTTATGCGAATTAGTAAGCCATGGTAACAAATTGTAAATTTGTTGGCCAGAATATACTTTTTTTCCCCCATATGTCATGTGTGGGGCTTCGTAATATAGTGAGAATATGAAGCTCACACTCAAGGAGGAAAAAAAGTTTAGATGTTATTTATATGGCCAAAAATTTTTTGCAATATTGATAGCATGTAATATAACTCAATGAGATATTTATAACAGTATAACAGACTTACAAAAAATGCATAGAAATATCCGTTGTCACTCTGTATCTCCCAATAATACTACCAATAGTCTTAGTAAGATGGTATTTAAATGATTTTTTTTTTAAAAATAGGAATGGATAAAGAAGTAAACCTACACTACATAAGGATTATGGTGGCAAACTGGTCTTGTATGACAGAGTTTATGGTGCTTCTCAGCACACATCTGTTTTCCTAACTCAGCTGACCTTTTGAATGTCATGTCATATACGCCTGTTGTGAACTTTGCACTAGATTTGGAATATTATTTCCAGTTCTCTGTTTTGACACATGCTCTAAAGAGAAGTGGATTCATTAGTTGACCATTTCTATAACAAACTACATTTTCCACATTTCTTTGTGGCTCGCCCATACGCAAATGTAATATATGTACATATATGAAATATATGCTCATATAGAGTAAAAACATACACTGCCCTCCAAAAGTTTGGAGACACCCTAGAAAAGTGGGGTTTTGGACAATATTGGCATGAATCTTTTTTAATTTGTGATAATTTTACACTGATAAGGGACAACACAAACTACGAAAACATATTATTACATAAACAGTTTATACATAGAAAAAAGCTTACATTTTCGATTCATCAAAATATCCACCATTAGCAGCTATCTGACCTAAACTGGTTTCTAATTGGTTCATTGTATTCTAAAATTAATTGGCTATCAATTGTTGAAGCTATTAAGGTGTGCTGACCCAAACATCTTTTACAAACCTGGGCCAAGTTTAAACCAGTAACCAGGCATCACAGCTGGCAAAGGGGCATATCTGACTTTGACATGTATATATTGCAATTATTATGTAATCAAAATGAAAATTATTATTGGTGGTCTTCAATGATAATGTCAAGTTACTGTAATGTATTTGCACCAAAAAATGATAAGGATTTATGCTGATATTGTCCAAAACCACACTTTGCCAGGGGTGTTTCCAAACTTTTGGAGGGCAGTGTATATGTACATATATGCACAGCTATATATAAAAACTTGTTAGAAATTGGAACACTTTCATATATTGACATATAAATGTATCAAATATAAATATATAGGTTACGTATGTTTAATACATATTTTGACATGTATGTCTCATGAATCTCGTAACCCCAAAACTGAACACTGAACCGAAACCGTACTAGACCAGGATCCGCACACCATGCTCCGTTTACAAAGCAAGTCACTATGATGGAAGAACACACAGTCCGAGCAAACTCCTAACTGCACACTCGCACAAAGACAAGACAATAGGGCCTTGTTTCATAGACAGGGCTTAGATTGAGCCTGGATTAGGCCTTAGTTCAATCAGGACATTTAAGTAGCTTTTTTATGTGGCTTAGAAAGTCACTCTCACTCTTAACTAGTTGCTTATTAGCATGCATATTACTAGGATATTGGCTAGTTATTAGTACTTAAAAAGCACATATTAATGCTTTATTCTGCATGACCATATCCCTTAGTTCAACCCAATACCTGAACTTAACAGCTACCTTACTAACTATTAATAAGCAGTAACGAAGAGTTTATTGAGACATAAGTCATAGATAATAGTTAGTAAAGAGTGAGAACTTGACCCTGATCTAAAGTGTGACCAAAAACATTACTGGTGTGCATCTGGACACAAAACAATGGCATTGACATATTTTAAGATATGTCAGTGCAAGTTGCTTTCAGCTCAAACATGCATTTTAGTCTGGGACTAGGCTTAAGCTTTGTGAAATTGGGGGTAGGAGTGTCAGAGATCTGTCACCAAACCAAGAATAAAACCCGACCGAAGTGACGGAACCCTGACAACTTACAGTATATGTAAAATACTTGTTCATATGTCTGTCTCATAAATGTTCTTTTATATTATGTATTTGTATATCGCATATTATGTAAAATTATACAAATATCTTAAACATATGGTTTTATATATTTGTTACATATCTTTTAATACAAGTTATGTATACCTACAGTGTTGCAGTGCAATGCACATGGCCAGGGACTGGACGGGGGCTAAAATTCTGCCCTGGACAAATCCGGCCCATGAGTTCCCCCATGCTGGGCCTTAAATTGAAATAAATAAATAGATTAATTAAATAGGACAGAAACAAATAATGATAGATGTTATTTAATTTACCGCAAATGCAGTTAACAAACTTAATATTGCGTTTTATCACTAAGAAATGTAGTAAAGCACTGATTTTGAGCTGTCCACCTTATTCCTGACGAGCCTACTGCGTTTTGAATTATGGGTGTCAGTTCCGGTTTGGGGAACTTCCATTCAAAAAGACTGAAACGAATCATTTCAAATCATAAGGTTGCCCTACAAATAAAGCTTATCTCTCAGTTACTGAATGAGTTGTCAATTTTCCTTCATGCTTTATTTTCAGACATCATGAGAATATTGTAATGCTTGGTATTTTAATGCTACATGACATTTTACAACAAGAATATCTATGGCAAGAGCTCTTTTCAGTTGCTGCATTCTTTTCCTCATAATTATTTTCTTTTTTTTTTTGCATTCCGCTGTAATAGTATGAAACAGGACAACAAATACTGCACATTTGTGGTCTTTTCTCGCAATTTAATTTACGATCAATCCCATTAATAGTTCGCTGGAATGCACAAAGAATTTGTCTTTTTTCTCCTCAAATCCTCACATCTCAAATCCTCATGTGGGGTTTGTTTACTCAGGTAAATACAATTTACTATCTGTCAAAATGACGGAAAACACTTTGAAATGGTATCACGCAACACTGAAGTTAATGTGCTTTTGGGGTTATTCATGGTCTGCTGAAAGTACCTTATTGATGCTTTTGCACTTTTAAATGTCCTTTGAATGTTAGGTGGTTGAAGGGTGAATAGAATAATGTACATAAAATCTCATTGTACCCAGTTTAAAAAAAAAATGTATTAATGTGTTCATAGAGCGACCCTTTCACGGGTTACACTCATAATTTGTGCAAAGCGTCATGGGGCGTAGGAATAAGGTGGATAGGATGCCATAAAGTAAATTTACTGCTATAAAATTGTCATCATTTACTTACTTCGAAAACAACATCCATAAAAGTTATATTCCCTAATATTTAATGTAAGTAATATTAGCCACAATTTTAATAAATATATTTCTGCCAAAACACCATATTTCTACCGTGTAAGTAGCTGCAAGGTAATCCTTTTACAGAAAAATGTGATAGTTTTGAAAAAGAATACAAGTTAAAATGAAATGTGGACAGTGTAGACTTCAGTGTGAATTCAAGATGTAATATGAGTCTCTAGCGTGCCCAGAATGTGTCTGTGAAGTCTCAGCTCGAAATACCTCACAGATTATTTATTATAGCTTGTCAAATTTGCCCCTATTTGAGTGTGAGCAAAAACATGCCATTTTTGTGTGTGTCCCTTTAAATGCAATGCTCCTCCCAGCCCCCTTTCCAGAAGAGGGCGGAGCTTTAACAGCTCATGCTTCGGAATCTCACACGCAGTCAGTAATGGTGTTCAGCCTTACATTGTTCAAACCGGAATTGGACACTGATGGAAAGACTCAGGAAGAAGTTATAATTTATAGAATGCATCTGGACATTTCTGAAATTTATGTAGTTGCTGTGGAGTTGATTCAACTCATCGACTACATGCCGTCATGTTAATCCTTTGTGCAAATCCAGCATTGAATTGAACCCCCATTTGTGCCACGGCATGGCAACAACACTCTACTACAACAACTCTTCCTCTTCTCTAAAGCAGCCCAACATGGCCTCACCCCCTTTGTTGCGTGTTCTCCTGGGCAGGGTTTATGTAAATTTTAGAGCTAGTGATGTCACTAACATGGGAAGAAGCTCATTGTAATCCCTACCATCCATTTGTTGTAGTCCTTAAACAGAGAATTCTTTAAAAAAAAAAAATCTCCCTTAGCATTGAACTTCGACTGTTGTAACTTTGCAGACATTGTTTATGCTCTAACAGCAACATTACATACTAACTAAAGTTAAAAAAAACTAAATCATAATCAACCACCCCTTTAAATAAACTTGTTGTTCACATATATGGCCCTAACATCCAGTACCATAAAATTAATGTAGGATGTATATATGTGGTAATAATACATTGCCTTATATGACAACATGACAACAGCATTCGTGATATAGGGTCATATACATTATATCAGATATATTACATTTCTGTATGGGTCTTGAAGGCAGAGCACAATGTCATTTTATCACATTTGTAAAAGTGTATATCTTGGTTCATAAGTGTTTCATAAGTGTGTGAAAATGGGAAGTAAAACTTTATTCACCAGTTAAACAAATTATTATTATTTTTTTTTTCACATTTGAGATTAGACAGCTTTATGTAATATCTTTTCCCACAGACTCTGAAGGGAAATTGTACTCTCAGTGACATGTATGCACTTTCATGTGTGGTTAGATATGAAACAAGACTTCTTGGTTTAAATAATGATATCTCATAATCATTGTTAGTTAATTTGCACAGGTCAGAAATCCATTTGCTGATAAGTCATTTGTTGGTTTTAATACAATAACTGGGTTTTATACTCTGTGTTTCACATACTTGCTTTCACAAGGAGATAATTGAGCCTTAAAAATGTGTCACTTGGGCTACTTAAAGGAATAGTTTAAAAAATCAAAATTCTGGCAATTATTTTTAATTCGAACATGATAGTAGAATTTAAATACTCTTAATGCAGTTCTTTTCAGTTTGTAGTGACCATGTCTGTCAAGATCCATAAAGGACAAAAAGACAATTCATAATTTGTACACCATATGTCATCTAAAGCCATACAATAGCCATACAAATATAATTTTGTGTTCCAAGGAAAACATAAAAGCATTAGGATAACATTGGGTAACATTCTATCCATTGACTGTTGATAATAATAATAATAATAAAAAAAAAAAAGATGTTAGTGTGTAATCAAACAAAATAACACACTAATATCAGTGGTGTAAAGTATTTGAGTAAATGTAATTTGTTAAGTAAAGGTGCAATGTGTAAAATTTGTGAGGATCTATTGACAGAAATGCAGTTTAATATACATAACTATGTTTTCAGTGGTGTATAAAGACCTTACATATTGAACCGTTATGTTTTTGTTACCTTAGCCATTTCTATCTACATACAGCACGGGTCCCCTTACATGTTTAGACACCATTATGAGCCGGCATGTTTCTACAGCAGCCCTAAACGGACAAACACTCTACAGAGCGCGTTTAGTCACTATGTTGTCCTTCTTCTAAATTGTTTGTGTTTTTAGAGGTAGCTTACATCATCACTACGTTGAATACGCACAAAGAAGTAGTAGTAGTAGTAGTAGTCGTCTGGTTTATTAGAAGCAGAGACTGTTTGTTTGAAGTAAGAAGAAACCTCATTGCTTGACTGGCTAACGTTCTCTCTGCTGTCTCAGATGACGACATCTTTGTCTTGTGTTGGCCAGATGGCCACCGTAGCTTCTCTGTTTTGCTTCAAAAAGGAGGGGTGAGTTGCCGTTGGTTGCAGTCTGCAACCTCACTGCTAGATGCCGCTAAAAACTACACACTGCACCTTTAAGTAACTTTTTGGCTACTTTGTAGTTTTACTTAGTTTCAAAGATATGAGCAACTTTTAGTCTCTACTTTACTACATTTTTGTATATATATTTGTATATATAATTTGTATATATGTACTCTTTACTCCAATACATTTTTGATGATTAATGCAGTTACTCAGATACAATGGCTGCGTCCGAAAACCTAGGTAGCTGTCTTGCTGCCTCGCTGTCTTCTAAGAGAATGATTTGTACGGCAGCGTTTGTACATAAAGGTACCTCACGAAACTGATTTCGGACAGACTTCTGAGGCAGCGTAACAGTTTAATGATCTACAGAAATATAGCGCGAGCTTTGGTGAGAACTAAACAAATATTTAATTACTACAATAGTAATTTCTCGATAGAAATGATATCAAAATTGAATATGTTGGTCAAAATCGTACATTTATACACAAACTGAGCAGCAAATGCAACTTTTGGACGCCATCTTTATTTTTCGAGCTCAACAGTCACAGAATGGAAAGCACAGGATTGTGGGATATCAAAGGCAGCTAAGGATAAATCTATGCTTCCTTCAAAAATCGATCAGATGAAGGTATCTCAGGAAACAGGAAGTAAGGCTAACATTGGATTCGGACGTGCCTTGATGCCTTCCTACCTTGAAATGTGTCCTCAGAAGGCAGCATTTTACAGTTTTCGGACGCAGCCAATTTTTCATGGCACCTAACTTTTTCTGCAGCAGTTTATTTCTGCTACAAAAGAAGTTATATCGCCATCTACAGGACATTGAAGGTATAATATCTTGTTTGTTGTGCTCTTGCTCACCCAAGCTTGTCAACATGGCTACTCTACTCGAATTCAACTGTATTAGCAGGTAGTTGCTAAATCACATGTGTTTAATATTTGAGATGAGGACATGGCTGCAGCTGAAACCATTACGTCCAGTGCTAGTAGGCTTAAACTATTTAATTTTATTTAACTCTATTTATCTATTATATTGAAGACACCTTTTTAAGGATATTGGTTTACTTATGCCCTTTTTGAGCACTTGAGCATAACTGAGACTTGAGCATTTGTAGATGTTTAATAGGCTGTTTTGTCGACTTTGATTTATTGCAGTTTTTTTCTAGGTGTTCAGTTTAATTTTGATTTTAGAAAATAAACATGTCACTCTTCTCACATATTAACTGTTTCTTGTTTTTCACTGGCATGTCTCTTAGGTGTTGAGGACTAGTGCATTTTTGAGTCTACATTCAGTACGAGTAAAATACTTAATTACTGTTAAAATTGTATACTCTAACACTCTTACTCGAGTCATATTGGAATTGGTGACATGTAACTTGTAATGGAGTCATTTTCGCTGTAAGGTATCTGTACTTTAACTCAAGGCTTCTATGGCTTTTAGGTACTCTTTATACCTTTGACCAATATACTGAAGATACTTCAAACGATTTTGAGCTCAGTTATATTTGCTCTTGATTTCAAGGAAAATTACATTCTTTATAATGACTCTTTCATTCTGCAGAAGTACACTAAATATTTCTTGTTTCCAACACTCATGAAAAGAGGACGAACACCCCATCACAGACACAGAGTGAGAGAAAGAAGCACAACCTCCAGCGCTTACCCTCCCCTTAATGTGTGTTGAGCCAGCAGTGGGTTTATCCTTAAGTGGCCTAAAGTAGAATGAGCAGACAGAAGACCCAGGGGGAGTGGGAAATTGCAGAGCCTTTAATTATGCATGGGGAGATTGCATGGCAGGCCTGGAACCAACAAGCTCACACAGTTTCTTTTGAAGTCTCTGATTATAATTTATCTCATATCTGGAGGAGGAGGAGGAGCAGTTTGACTCCATACAGCTGAAATAATTGTGCTCTTGAAAAGACAAATGGCTAAACTAAGAATTTAAGCTGAACTGGTGTTTTCTTTTTTCATTACATTTAAAAATACTGCCATGCTGATGACATTTATTGTAGATCTTGGCAAAGAAGAAATGTAGCTATTCTTAAAAAATACTTAGGTTTATTTTTCTTCTTCAAATGCATGATATTATATTGCTTTCATCAGAACAGAACAATGCTTGTGCTGTTTTGAAGTGTTGTATTGTCTAAAGAAATAATGACTCACTGAAAATGTTTGCTGTTCTATATAATTGCCTTTATCTTATCGGTGTGTTTCCATTGATTTCTCCATGCTGCCATGCTTCGTATGGACTTTGCCCATGTTCACCACTGTGTTTGTCTCTTGTAGAGTGAGATCATCAGACACTGGGGCTACCCAGCTGAAGAATTTGAAGTGGTCACTGAGGATGGGTACATACTGAGCATCAACCGAATCCCACATGGGGTCAAAAACAAGGATGGACAAGGTAAAGGTTTAAGTTGGGTAGCCAAAATATTTCAATGAGCCCATTCATGCTTTTGTATGGCCTGTGTTAGCATGAATTATTAAAGATGGGAGCTTGCTGTCTTCACTGACATGGCCATCTGAAAGAGGAATCTCTGTAAGATGATATCTAAATTCTCGCCTTTCACAGATTCACTGTGCAGCCATTATTCAATTCAAGTTTATTTGTATAGCACTTTTCACAACGCATATTGTTTCAAAGCAGCTTAACAGCAAATGCTTGTTTTAATGTTACAATTTAGGTGAGTGTATCAAAATAATGTCCACATGGCATTAATATACTACTTTAATACATGATATGTGGTTAGTTAACTTCGTGTATTCAGTTAAGCTAATGCAACAAATGTGTTAGGCAGCAATTACAACTTGTGCTAGTTACAATATAAGGTATTACAATATTAGGATAGTAGTAAATTGTAAAGTAGTAAATTGTCAGTGTCGCTCGAAAACTGGATCCAAAAATACACACTGAAATATATGAAATACACACTGTCACATGAACACACTGGGTGAGATGTTCACATCTGAACCATAACATCTTAACATCCCGTGGTCTGTAATAGTCACATAGCAATTTAAAGAGGGGAAAGAAGTGGTTTTTAGATGAGTCAGTCTCATTTGGAGAAGGACCTCCTCCTGTAACACACTCATATAATGCAACCCACACATGATGTCTTCATAGGGTTTTCTTCTCATGAATATCCAGATCTCATGAACTCTCATGATGCTGTGGGTCCTGTTTCACAAATGTAACACATTTACCAGTGTTATTTAATTATTAGTGTTTTTAAAGATTTACTTTAAGTGAAAAAAAAAATAAAAAATGTAAAAAAATAAATAAATTAACTGATTAGGTTACACAAAACTACACACAAATCTATAATATATAAAAATAGTAACTAAAACTGTTTTAAAAAAAGAAAAAATGAATTAATAAAACTATTAATAAAAAATAAAAACGTTCCATTTTTTTTAAATATAATTTAATATCCATTTTTTTAGGAGTGTGTTTATGGGAATTTTTGACCATTCTTCTAGAAGCGCATTTGTGAGGTCAGGCAGTGAAGTTGGCGAGAAGGCCTGGCTCACAGTCTCCGCTCTAATTCATCCCAAACGTGTTCTATTGGGTTGAGGTCAGGACTCTGCAGGCCAGCCAAGATCCTCCACACCAAACTCGCTCATCCATGTCTTTGTGGACCTTGCTTTGTTCACTGGTGCACAGTTATGTTGGAACAGGAAGGGGCCATCCCCAAACTGTTCCCACAAAGTTGGGAGCATGAAATTTTCCAAAATGTCTTGGTATGCTGAAGCATTAAGAGTTCCTTTCACTGGAACATAGGGCCCAAGCCCAACCCCTGAAAAACAACCCCACACCGTAATCCCCCTCCACCAAACTTTACACTTGGCACAATGCAGTCAGGCAAGTGCCGTTCTCCTGGCAACTGCCAAACCCAGACTCATCCATCGGATTGCCAGACAGATAAGTGTGATTCGTCACTTCAGAGAACACGTCTCCACTGCTCTAGAGTCCAGTGGCGGCGTGCTTTACACCACTGCATCCAACGCTTTGCATTGCACTTAGTGATGTAAGGCTTGGATGCAGCTTCTCGGCCATGGAAACCCATTCCATGAAGCTCTCGACGCATTGTTTTTGAGCTAAACTGAAGGCCACATGAAGTTTGGAGGTCTGTAGCTATTGAGTATTGAAGTTGGCGACTTCTGCGCACTGTGCGCCTCAGCATGCGCTGGCCCTGCCACTTTGTGGTTGAGTTGCGGTTGTTCAAATTGCTTCCTCTTTGTTATGATACCACTAACAGCTGACTGTGGAATATTTAGTAGTGAGGAAATTTCACGAATGGACTTACTGCACAGGTGGCAACCTATCACGGTACCACACTTAAATTCACTGAGCTCCTCAGAGTGACCCATTCTTTCACAAATGTTTGTAGAAGCAGTCTGCATGCCTAGGGTCTTGATTTTATACACCTTTGGCCATGGAAGTGACTGGAACCCCTGAATTCAGTGATTTGGAGGGGTGTTCCAATACTTTTGGCAATATAGTGTGTGTATATATATATATATATATAATATATATATATATATATATATATATATATATATATATATATATATATATATATATATATATATATATAATGTTTAAACATTAGATGTTTTTATTTTTATTAATATTTTTATAATTTAATTGTATTTTTTTTAACATTTACCAGTGTTAATTGTTACTTAAAGATTTACTTTAAGTGGATATATATATATATATATATATATATATATATATATATATATATATATATATATATATATATATATATATATATATATATATAATCATAACATGACAATAATGTTCAGCTTACCTTGATCAGCAAGTATTGTAAGTATTGTAATAGGTGCATCACTAGAATAAATCAATGCCAGGTATGATGTCATCAGCTGTAAAACAAAGGAATCTCTGTGAAGATACAGCAGGCTGAAATCAGTTCAGTTCAGATCAGTGTTACTGTGGTGTTAATGTTCTATTCACTATTCAATAGTTCTTCTGGAATCAGTATTCAGTTTGATATTTAGCGCTCCCCATATTTCATTAATGAGCAGAGAGATCTCTAAAGCTCATGCTCTCACACTAATCTCGCCAGGGACACCACTGGAGCGGAAAACCAATTCAACAGCCATACATCAGCTTCCACTCTCCCTTGCTGTGCTAACACAATGTCTCATGTTATTCTAAATGAGAATACATTTCCCCAACACAAATCCCTCTGATGGAGGATTTGAGGGCCTTTGAGAAACTTTGGCCTTCTGCATCTTTGCTTTTCACTCATTGTATTATTTTAAGTGTGTTGTTGGCTATATTCTCGTGTTTGACCTTCAGAATAAAACTGGCTTATGCAAATGAATGTGTGGAAATGTGTTTGGTACATTTATAACCATACTTAATCAGGAAGCCTGAGAATTATGAAGACCAAGACAAACCCCATGTGCCGTTTTTGTTTTATGGTGACCTTAAGGCTGTGTGTGTTTGTGTGCACTGGAAGCTAGTAAATGTTAATAATGAATTCTGATATGTGATAAATAAGTAAAGCGCCATCAAGCTGTTTGTTTCAGTGGATGGCTGGTGCTGAGTGCTGTGACGTTGGGTGTGATAAGCACAGAAGCTCTGAGGTGGCATACGGGAGATGCAACTCATTTCCTGCTGTCCCAATTCTCCATGTCACATGGGACACTAGCGGCTCGAAAGAAGAACACCAGGGAATGACAATATTTTTTAGCCCCAAATGAAGTTTCATAAAGACAGTCTCACCTGAGAAACTAATAATTACACACTCTTTTTTTCTTCGGATCTATTAATCAGTTCAATAATACATTAAAAATGAATTCATGCACACAATGACTTCTGTGATAGGAGTATTTTTAATTTCTGAATAATTTTTTTATTTTTTATTTTTTTTTACAGTCAATGATAAAATTGTCCTAATATAATAATGGGGTAAAAAATGACCTTTTTGTGAACTTTGTGAAATGAAAATCTTAAAGGGTTAGTTAACCCAAAAATTAAATCCCTGTCATTATTTACAAACTCTCATGTTGTTCCAAACCCGTAAGACCTTCTTTCATCTTCAGAACACAAATTAAGATATTTTTGATGAAATCCAAAAGGTTTTTTCATCCCAGATAGAAAGCAATGCAATTACCATCATTCAAGGTTCAGAAAAGTAGTAAAGACATTGTTATAATAGTCAATGTGACTACAGTGGTTCAAGAATACTTTTTGTAAAACAAAAATAACGACTTTATTCAACAATTTCTTCTCTACCCTGTCAGTCTCCTACACAGTTGAAACAGTGCAGCTCTTCTGTGTCTGTGTCCGAACACCGGCTCAGCATTGGCCGACATTGTTCACGTGAACACTGCGACGCATGCATGTGATGCTGATGCAGGAGCTGGCCAATACTGAGCTGGCGTTCGGACGTAAACACGGAAGCGCTGCACTGATTCAACGTCATAGGAGACTGACAGGTTAGAGAAGAAATTGTTGAATGAAGTCGTTATTTTTGTTTTGTTTTGTTTTGTTTTGTTTTTGTGCACAAAAAAGTATTCTCATTGCTTCATAACATTAAGGTTGAACCACTTTAGTCACATGGACTATTTTAACAATGTCTCTAATACTTTTCTGGACCTTGAATGACAGTAATTACGTTGCATTCGATTGGAGAATAAAAAAAACTCTTGGATTTCATCAAAAATATCTTATTTTGTGTTCCGAAGATGAAAGGTTTTACGGGTTTGGAACGACACAAGGGACCTCATGATTATCAGACAATTTAACTTTTTTTTATGACAAGGCAAGGTTAGTTGTAAAATGTTATGCATTAATAATGAATGATATTTGTAAAACATAATTAAAAATAGAATAATGATATGTGTACACTCACGTATTGAAATTGTAAGGAAAATATGTAATTATTTTTTACTTGAGTCATTGAAATTAAACTTTTCTTTAAAATTGTATTAAAACTATGTGAAACAACATTAAAAGATTAATATGTGAGGTTTAAAGCACTGATTTCCTTCCTTTGAACTTCATTTCCCATAAACCCTATCGTGACTCAGTATGCAATAGCTCATCTGGGATTATTCTGCAGTTATGTAAAATGTAAAGTCTCCGCACTATTGCTAAAGTCTTGCACTGTGAGTTGCAGGGTTTAAGGGGGTAGAAGGAATGACTGGTATGAAGTCAAACAATGCTATCAGCCCAAGGTCTGTTTGTGCTAATAAGAGGACCAGCTCACTTCCTGTTTCTGACAGATATTCATGATAAAGGTCCCAAAAAAAAAAAAAAAAGAAAAAAGAAAAAAGGATGGCATTATCAGTACACAGCTAATGCACATACTCCCTCTGCTGGCTAAATGTGTAATCTCTAAATAATATGCGTATGTGTATATTTGATTATATTAACATCCACTTAAAGGTTTTGTGACTTATTTTGGACTCCCAATTCATGTTTATGACAGAAGCCAAGCCTGTAGTGTTCCTCCAACACGGTCTCCTCGCTGCTGGAAGTAACTGGGTGACAAACCTGCCCAACAATAGCCTGGGTTTCGTCCTAGCCGACGCTGGATTTGACGTGTGGATAGGCAACAGTCGTGGGAACACCTGGTCCAGAAAGCATGTCAGCCTTGACCCTAAACAGAAAGAATACTGGCAGTTCAGGTACATTTTTATGAAAGTGGTGTGTAATATTCTACATGTTTACACACTTCCCCAACGAATTACACTTTTTAAGACATTTAAATATACATTTGAAAATTCACTTTCATTGTTCAAATGTTCAGAAGTCAAACTGTCACTATGTCATGATAATAATATTTCTATATTGTAATTGGTCATATTTCACACATACACTACTATTGAAACGTTTGAGGTCAGTAAGATTTTTAATGTTTTTGAAAGAAGTCTCCTATCATCAAAGCTTTGTTTGATCAAAATACAATCAAAACATTCATATTCTGAAATATTATTACAATTTGAATTTTTTAATATATTTTTTAATATATTTTAAATTCAATTTAATCCTATAATGGCAAAGCTGAATTTTCTGCAGCCATTAATCCAGTCTTCGTAAATCCTTCCAATATTCTGAGTTCAAGAATCAAGATTCATTTCTTATTATCATCATTGTTGAAAACCGTTGTGCTGCTTAATATTTTTGTGGAAAGCACCATAATACTTTTCTTTAGGATTCTTTGATGAATATAAAGTTCAAAAGAACTGCATTTATTTGAAATCTTTTGTAACATTATACGGTCTTTATTGTCGCTTTTGAACAGAAGTGAATATTTGCATATTTTTGCAAATTCTTATTTAAGCGTTTATTACCTCGTTTAAACTCACAATTCTTGTGTGCAAAGCATGAAATCTGGTCTTACCTCAAATTGGAACATTATTCTTTTTCTTGCCTTGCAACCTTTGGTATTCCCTTCAGGAAATGCAAATCTAGTTTTTATTTTGGGAATTGTATCATTCAGAATCCCAAACTCAAAATCTGTTTTTCTCTCTGTGTTGTTTATTTGTGTGTGTATGTGTGTGGAGCAGTCATGATGAATTGGCTAAGAAGGATCTTCCTGCAGTGATAAACTTCATTACAAAAGCCACTGGCCAGGAGCAAATGTTTTATGTGGGCCATTCCCAGGGAACCACTATAGGTATCACCTACTCTATAAGCATTCCAGAATGATTAATTATTTTGAAATGTGGAAATGTGAACCAGGGTTGCTATTCATCCAATCACTGGTCTAAAAAATAAGATGTGCTGTGCAATTATGCATCCTCTTGCAATGACAGTAGGCAAATGCTGAATGTGTTATCATGTGGAAACATCTCACAGGTCACAGCTGCTTACAGTACCTCACACTTTTGCTATGCATGACATGTGATTCCATGCCTTTTATATTTTATTTATTTCTTCTTTCGCTGTTGCTGAATAATTTCTTCACTCTCTTGCTTCACAGGATTCATGGCTTTCTCTACAATGCCAGAGCTGGCCAGCAAAATCAAGATGTTCTTTGCCCTGGCTCCTGTCGCCACAGTGGGGTTGACTAAAAGCCCCATGACCAAATTGTCTGTTATTCCAGAGTTTCTCATTTGGGTGAGGAGTTTATTTAAAACGCTATATTGTAGCTCTGTAGCAAACAGCCCTATTGCCAACTGAGGTGGCTGCCTTCTAAAGCAGCCTTATAACTGCCATGAAGCCTCATAAGTCACTGATTTGGAACACTCTACATAGGTAGCAATATCCTCAAATGAAATCAATAAAATGATGTTAGAATTTTGCTAAGCTCACAGCATGATACAATACAGAAATAAATTAAAAATGCATGGCACGCACAAATATTAGATAAAATGGTGAATTTTTTTGAATTATTGATCATTTTCAGTATTAAATGAATTATAAGTTTGTTTATAATCAACATTTCTTCTTTTTTCCCCTTTTTTGTGTATTTTGTGTAGGTTTGGAGAGCATATAACTTACATTTTTAGTATTTTTTATAGATTCAGGGAAATTTAATTGTACTTAAAATAAATATTAAGTATTTGTTTCAGATTTTTCTTGAAATAAATGTAAAATTGCAGAAATCAGTAGTCATTCAAAGTGTTTTCCTTACAATTAAGGACCTTAAGTATATGAGGGTTAAAGTGAGTATACCTATTTTTGTTTATCAATAGTATTTGTACAGACAAAAAAAAAAAAAAAGTAATTTAGAACCTTTTTACTTGATCTCCTTTATAGTTAAACATATACAAAGGAAATGCTGGAATTAACTCATAAGGCATATACAGGCATGGTGATATTTTAACAGCTCATATCAGCATATTCATTTTGTGTATGTTTTTTTTTTTTTTACATTTGCAGGATCTCTTCGGAAGAAAAGACTTCCTGCCTCAGAATGACTTGATTAAGTTTTTTGCCACTGAATTCTGCAGCAAAAAGCCTTTGAGTGTGCTGTGTGGAAACATCTTTTTTCTACTCTGTGGTTTTGATGAGAAGAACCTGAACATGGTATAACGCTCTTAAGCGTTAATTAAATTATGATCTTTTATCTCTGTGGATTTTGGAATGTTCCTTAATGTGTTTGTCTCTATCTTTCAGACCAGAACACCTGTGTACACGACACACTGCCCAGCAGGAACCTCAGTCCAGAACATGGTTCATTGGGCTCAGGTAAAAAAAACAACAACAACTCTGTGACATGTTCATGTGACTTACTAAATATCCCTTTCCATCTGCAATACATTTTAATACATCCCCACATTATTTCCTCAAAATGAGTGAAAATACAAACACCAGAGGTTGTGACGGTTCATTCATCAGTCTCATTGTACAATATTAGTGTGTAATAGAGTAAAGAGGCACTGAGGTGTCACAATAGTTGCTTTTGGATAAGTCGCATTTGACATTTTTCAGGACCTGCTGGATCACATTGCCCTGAATGTGTTCTCAGATGCAATCATATATTTGTTTTTTTTTTGCTTTTTATTTCCTCTAAGTTTTTACTATTTTTATTTAACTCTGGAAATTCCCCCAAAAATTGTTTCTGTGCAATAAAATATATCCAATAATCTATTTTGAATAATAGGCATAGAATAATAATAGAATAAAGATATTTATGTCCCGTTTGGGTTGATTCATTACTACTGTTTGGGAAGCTTTAAGTGGATAGCTAGGACTCCAGCATGAACACACATCAATGCCTT